>NW_026989756.1:3600000-4200000 GCF_036321535.1 Camelus dromedarius
AATAACTTCATGCTATCTTAGAGGAGATTAAATTGAAATTTCCAGCAAAATTAACAATCACAGTTTGAACAGGTCGCTTAAAACAAGACAGGAAATCAATTATTTAATAGCATTTTTAGTTTATAGATTTGCTTCTAGTTAGGGTCAAGTATGAATAATTAACTTACTTGATTACAAAATCATTCTGAATAATCTGCTTATAATTTTAAAGATAATATGAAAACTATAATCATAAAATGTGAGAGAAGAAAATATATAGAGAGATGAAAGAAGGTTGTTAACAAGAAATATGTACCTCCAACAGAGGTCTCTAAAGAAACTAAACTAAAACTTTGTCAGGGCAGGAGACAGGAATAAGATTATAGACTCAGATTCTTCTTTTGACCAATATTTGGACAAACTTGATCAGATTGATAAAGATGAAAAGATGACACCTGCCTTAAACTTATTATCTAATAATGATGTTCAAATGTTTTCAAAGGCTGTCTGTATTTCAATATATGAAATCTCTTTCTGTATTATGAGAGTTAGAGTTCAAAAAATCTTCCTTTGTGGACTCACAATATATGTTAATATGACAGCTAAATTTTTTGCATATTTTTAGAAAATGAAAATGATTTATTAAATACAATTTTAATAATTTGATTTATAAAAGAGCTGGAGGTGGCAACCCACAATAAATTAATCTATTGTGAATTATGAAAATATTAATCAGCTTGATGTAAACATCTGTGGTTCACAGAAATGGCCTGGAATTATTTATCAGTGTCATTTCTCCTTTCTGCCTCACCTAACTCCACTTAATGACTGGGACTCGCATGTCTTTGTCATTACATAGGGAATAGAATATGTGCCAAAACATACAGCTCAGGGTTTAAAAGTTAAATTGCATGAATATTTATGAATACACTGTCTAGTATACAAAAATTCTAAAATACCTCAATGATTGAGATTTAGCATTCAACTTGACAGAGTGAGAAAATGTTCGCTTTAAATTTAAAACAAAATAACTACCATTTCTTAATCTGTTAGACTGTACTAACAGCTTTACCTCCCCTATTTAATTTAACTGTTCAAAACAATTTTATTTAAAAAATACTGAAGAATGCATGGGAATGCAAATTGATGGTAAGTTATAAAGCCAGAATTTGAAATCAAGTATATCTGATTCAAGATGCCATGCTCATTTTTCTCATCTGCAAAATTGAAAAAATATACACCATGTCCTCCTTAACTCACATTATATTCAGGTTCAAATGTAAGAGTGAGAATATTGTAAATTGTGACATCAAAATAGTTGTACAATTATTTATTCAGCTATGGGTGATGGTTGCTAGTACAAGCTAATAACAACATAAAACTCATATATATGTGGATAGTTGAGTTAGAATGAAGTTCTTCAGTGGATTAACAGGAATTACTGAAAACTTGTTTTGTGGTTGTTAAGTTCATCAAATCATTGAAGAAGAAATGTTTGAAAAGTCCTTTAAATCACATAAAGAAGGTAGATGTTTGATCCAATTCCAAATCAATATCCCTTCCTCCTTTAAAAACATATGTCTAATTTCCAGCTCACTCTACATATTTTTTCCAAATCTTTCAAACCTCTATGGCATTCTTCTCTGGTGTTTCTATATGAAAAACTTCCTGGATGTCTGTTTTATATTGTTCTATTACTTATCCAAATATTCATTTTTAATTAACATTTCCTATCTCTATTTCCTAAGGCTGTTATGTAACTGTGTCTATGATACCAGAGAGATCACGGACTTTGCTTCTGTAAGTCACAAAACCCTTCAATTAATTGTCCTGCAATTAGCAATGCACAATGAAGAAGTAAGTTCTTAATATTTGCTTGTGGTTGACAAGTATTATGACAATGCAATTTTCTGAAAAGGTTACCAGCTCACTGGGAGTGTTTAACAACCTGGGGCCTGACATAATAGACCATATTGCATTCATATCTAACATCATGAGGCCCACTATAATATAAATGATGAAACTAAGCAAATAGCTAAACTGGTAGAGACTTTATGCATGGATTAATGTCTTTGAAAAATGTTTATTAGTGTATTTGTACCTCCAGTATGTCTGAAAAATGTAGGTAATAATCTACCTTCTGGAACAGCACTGAATATATATATGTATATGTGTGTATATAAATATATATATGTATATGTGTATATATATGTATGTGTATATATATATATGTGTATATGAATACATTTACTTAGTTTCACATCCACACACCCACAAGCAAACATACAAAATATCCATTATATATATTTGTAAACTTATATAGAGGACTTCTTTTTTATGTGTGAACTATGCACTTGGTATCTTATTTTTAAAACACATTATGTGTATAAGAAAGACTGCATTACACATATCCATATGTAGGAGCCTAAGCGATTTTTGATCTTTTTTTTAAATAGGACTATTACTCCATGATCTCTTATTTCTAAATCCAGAACTCTCTTCCCTACTGTCCTATGAAGGGGAAAGTGGCATGTGTGTTGAAGAGCAGAAGTAGATGAGAGGCCTTTGTAAATCAAAGAATGATAACTCATCATTTTGTCCTTAGATATGTGACATACAATTTAACCACATTCATCAAAGGAAAAACATTCAGGAAAAACTTTAAGTCCCCTAGTTCCATTTGTTAAAGGTGATATAAGTTGATCTTTTTTATTGCTTTATGCTTTTTTTTTTTTTGAAAAATGAATTTTCCTCATGGAAGAAGTTTGCCCTGCCTTGGAAAACAACTTGCCATCAAACAAGTTCACAAGATATTTACAAGCTTGATGCATTAAAGGGAAGAATTTTTGTATACAAGTCTTTGCAAATTTTCTTGGATGAAATGCAAGAAGGGTTTGATTTGTATGAGATTCTACTTGATGGCAAACAGGGCAGAGCTATCACATGGTTCCCAGGAGGCTTACACCCAACAGCATGAAAACTTGGAAGTCTGCCTGTATTACCTTATGTGATGACTGCAGAGCTCAATCGCATTTAAGATTTAATATCATTGGCAATATGCCTCCAGCAGCCACTGAATAATATGGAGTAAAAATGTCTTATCTCCAAAAGATTGCTGCCTTGTGAAGTAAATTACTCTAGTTACATTAACAAGTTAACTAGGTACAAGGTGAGAATATAAAATCTTAGAACTAAACTCTGGTTCATATATATTCAAAAGGTAGCAGAATAAAAGCAATGTATAGACTAAGAAGAAGCAGGGAGAAATTTGTGATGTTTGGACACCAAAGATGTCTGAAATTTATGAGAAAGAAGTATCAACCTAGTGTAAAAAGCTGGGTCTCCTTTGGCTCTAATACTGTTTGTCATTTATAAGAAGTGTGATCTTGGACAAGTAACTTAAATTCTTAATATCTGTTTTCTTGATTGTAAAATTGGATTAATAATGAAACCTAGCTCATGGAATTAACGGGGAGGCTTTAAAGGATAAAATACATTAAATTATTAGAACATCTAGACTTTTATACTACAGTTTTATGTTATTATCATTATCAAAGTCATTAAAATTAGGAATTAAAAGTGATCATTTTCTTTACTTTTCTATATGTAACTTCTATTGTTACCACAATTTCTTTATTTCTTAATGCCTACATTCAGTTCAAGCTCTAAAGAGAAAAGACTGAAATTTTTCTATTATTTTAAAGGGTTAGTAACACATTCTTTAGAATGGAACAAAGTCTCTTATTATTTATCCTAAAATGACCCACTAAAATAGTAACCTGTAAGTTACAGAGAATTTGGTAAATCTAAAAACTCACCTTGCTATTTATTTTAACATTAAATTAAGATGAATGCAAAGATTCTTTAATCTGGAAATAAAGATGAGAGATGCATCAGTACATATTTGGTGATTGAAGCCAAAAAGTTAGTAATTTTGGACATTAGGAAATTTAAATCCTAGGACATTATTTAAGAATGTACAACTGCTAGACTGGCACCAAAACACAAACACTGGTGTGGAGGCTACCAATTGTAAAGCTAGTATTCATAAACACTAAGGACTTCTCTCAAAATACTTCGATATTTTTTCCCCAAAGTGTGACCAAGGATAGAGCATTTATCGAGACTTAATTGTGATAAGTATCAGGATTATGTGTTTGTCTGAAATCCATCAATGAAACACAATGAAATAGTCTATAACCACGGATTTAATATTTCCCCTGTTATTTGATTGTGAATATGGGGGGTGGAGAATAAAGTTTAATAAAATTTCAATCACATAGATGCAATAGCATTCAATCTCAATATCCCAAACAAGTGGTTCAAAACAGAATGTCATATATCAAGTCACTAATATGCTCATCCAGGACAATGACATTAGCATTTGTCATCTTGTCACTCGTAAAAACCCTGAAGACCTCAAGAGGCAGAAATATCCATTTTCCTACCCCCAAAGGCCAGTCTCAGATAGGTTGATGTAAATTCTCATGTATTTAGAATCAATTGGAGACTTTTCAATAAAACTAAAATTATATAGCAGTTTTAAAAAGAATTTTACTCTCAGAGGAAACACAGCAGGAATGAGAGAGAGAAAAAAAATAAAAAAAAACCCCTTGCATTTACTTGGCATTAGTTTTGGCTATTTAGATTCTGCTTTCAAAGGATGTCCGTGATAATTATTTTTCTTTATTTTCCTTCGGATTGGCCCTTCATTTGACAATGACTGTGTAAGCTCTATGTTTTGAATATGCGGCTGATTGACAACAGCAAAAGAGGAAGAAATGGTCACTTAACTTGAAACTCCACAGGAAAACAGGACACTCATATAAAGATGATTTTAAGAGCTAAATATATGTTATTCTGTTTGAAAATCATTGTACTGAGAGAATTTTAATAATAATATTGTAATTAATGTGTGATGAGAAGGAAGTCTGCATTTATGGTACTTGTACAATATTCACTTTGATTTCATGTCTTTTAAAAATATATTTTCTACAGTAACATATCTGGTTCATTGACAGTCATTTATACTACTCATTAGATGATAATACATGAATGAAATTCTAGTTAAATGCATAAACTATCACTACAGGAGGCAAAGATTCTAAAACAAATGCATTAAAGCTGTCTGCCATTCTGCCTGATGCTCCAGTTGATCGCTGATATTTAGGTTGCCATGACAACATGAAATGTGTGTACTACTTAGCATTTAAGAATTTATTTTAATTTTTATCCTTATTTGATTTTTTAATATATTAAATGATAATTTCTCACATATTTCTGTTATATATCAAAATAATAAAACATTTGAGCACCTTAAACTGTTCTAATGTTATTATAAATATTATTGTAATAAATTATATAGTTACTGTTTATGAAGTTACAATAAATTATATAATTAATAAAAATATATAGGTATATAGTTTTCTGACAAATTATTAAAATACTATAAAAAGGACACAAAAAATTATGGCAAATGTTTTGCCCTTATGGAATACTTCTTTATTCCTAGTAATACAAATAATTCTAAGAATTAACAGCAGCCCTGATATTTAATAATTTAGTCCATACACACACATGCAGACACACATACACTGACACTAACACACAAAAATCATATACTGGCCAATGTTAAGGGCACCTTCTTAAGAAGAAAGTGTCATATCTTACACTTGTTTTGTTGTTTTGGTGGTTGAAACTCTCCCAGTAGGGACTTTGCTTTATTGGTAACCCTCTCTTCCCAAAATGCCATCACAATGAAATGACTGATTCAACTGTGGCTAAAGAGTTTATGAGTGATTTGTTCACAACTTATTTCTATTTTTCATTTTGTGAAGATCAATGGAAGTCAGCAGTTATGATACTTACAAATCTAAAAAGCATTAAGTGCACCACCACATAGTAGGTCCAGGAATGTTCCCATGTGTGTTTATCAGCTTTACTTATACAAAAGCCTACAGCAAAACTCCAAAGAAGGACTCCATCTTTTCACCTCCTGCTCCTGGGAAGGCGGTGGGGATATTCAGCCTGAGGGGCCAATCATATTAAAATAAAAGGTAAAGAAATGGAGCACAACCTTATACAAGGCCAAAAATAATATAGACCTTGTTTAGAACTATTACCTATTAAAGGACGTGTGAAAAGCAAGAACAACTACAGATAAACAAACACCCTTTGATCCCAAAAGCCTGTCTTTCCTTCCCACTTCTCTGTTAAAAACCACAAATAAACTTAATAAGGTTATCAGTGTTTTCAGATGACACCTTAAACTCAGGAAATGACCAATATTCAGCCCAATTGGCTTAGTTTGTCAGGGATTGTCTTCAAAGAGAACATAAGAGAAAATACTTGGTGTTTCAGGGAACATTATTTCTTCCTGATGAAAAGGGAGAGTAGTAAGAAAGATCTCCTCTACACACTCCTTCCTTGCTGCTTTCAGATGTTGTTAACTGAGGATGTGATACTGAAACCTCAGCACCATCTGATGAATGGGGGAGTAGCCCGAATACTCAGCAGAATGCTTGAAAAGGATTCCATCATTCTATCACTGGAACACCGTTTTTGATATTCTCTTTTTCTAGAATTTCTATTAAAGGAAAGCACACAAGTGCCTACAGTAGAAGCCAAAATTATTCAGATTTTCTGCAACTTGAAGACAACACATCCTCACTGAATCAGATGCCCACTTGGAAATCAGATTCAGGATTACACATATTTGTTGATTTTCTCCATTCTCTTATTCCACTAGGAAGCAGTTTTGGTTAATTTGTGAAACCAGAAAGAATTTGAAGCCATAGGAAATATATAAATTATGATGGCTATAGAATCTGCTTGCCCTCATTTTGTTCACTTGTAATTTTATCTGGTACCCTTCTTTTCTCTATTTCACTTACTTTTACTGCTTCATTTTCATGTGCTTTATCCTATCAATTGACATCAATTCATATTACCATATTTGGTTGGGCAAGATAAGAAATTATTACCCATGCTAATCCAAATAGCATAACATTCAACTATCAGTGAGTACACATGTATAGCATATAATTCTGTGCCTTATTTTTATCTTTGCAATTATGCTCTGTTTACCATGATATCCAATTGAGGACAGAGAGAGGGCAAAGATAGAAAACATTCAGGAAAAAGTCAGAGCATACCACAAAAATGCAACAAATTAGAAAGCTAGAAGGTTAATAGTAACTACTTAATCCAGTTCCATTCATGATAAAACTAAGATGAGAGACACAAAGCAGTATCAATCCCTTGTGGTGGTATAGTCAAGAAATGAATCCAGGTTCCTATTTACTGACATGGTCCTCTCTTAATTGCATTACATGGCATGCATTCAAATGGAGCATCTTGGATGTCACATGATTTGCCCTGTTGATAAGCCAAGGCAAGTTAGCCTTACCTATGTAAAATATTAAATGAAGGATGGATGCAGAAATGAGCTAACAAGAGTGAAGCTAAAAGAACAATTTAATTTAATTCAAAACAGTACAGATAGATTTTCTTTTTAATCCTCTCTTCTCCCAATTCCCCTGTTTGAATATTTCTTCTGGGCATTATCTTATTTAATTATAATTATTTGTTGATATCTTCTTGCATCTGTATGTATATTTTTTAACTCTGGTCTTTCTATTCATGTATAGGCCAGGCATTTTTTCTAGGATCTAGGAAGATTGTGTAAATAAACTGACAAATTGCCCCTTCTCATGTATCTTTCACTCTAATGTGAGAAATAAATAACAACAAATAAATATATAACCTAACATTGTGTATTTTCCATGTGCCAGGCACTGTTTTTAGCCCCTTAGATAAAGTAACATTATCACTATCAAGGTACTATTATTAGCCTCATTTTTAGGGTTATGGAAACCAGAGCACAGAGTGGTAGGTAAAATTGCTCAAGGTCACATAACTATTAAGAAGCAAAACCGAGGAAATATGGCTCCAAAATCTGTACTCTTAATCACTATGCTATGACAGTTCTCCATGTAAGAAGAGTTCTGAAAACAAATTAGAGTGTAACTTGTTAAGAGAAAATAGCATGAATGTGTGAAAGATGAGAGAGTTTTTAGTTAAGGAAATAGATACATGCACCCCAATGTACATAGCAGCAATATATACAACAGCCAAGACATGGAAGCAACCTAAATGTCCATTGATAGATGACTAGATAAAGAAGTTGTGGTATATTTACACAATGGAATGCTACTCAGTGATTAAAAAAAAAGAATAAAATAATACCATTTGCAGCAACATGGATGGATCTGGAGGTTGTCATTCTAAGTGAAGTAAGCCAGAAACAGAAAGAAAAATACCATATGATATTACTCATATGAGGAATGTAAAAAAAAAAAAAAAGAAAAGAAAAGAAAAGAAAAAGAGGGCACTAATGGACTCATCTACAAAACAGAAACAGATTCTCAGACATAGTAAACAATCTTATGATTACTGGGGGAAATGGGTTAGGAAGGGATATATTTGGAAGTTTGAGACTTGCAAATGTTAACAATTATATATAAAGATAGATTAAAAACAAATTTCTTCTATATAGCACAAGGAACTATAGTCAATATTTTGCAATAACCTTTAATGGAAAATAATATGAAAATGAATATAGGTATGTATATATGCATGACTGGGACATGATGCTGTACACCAGAAACTGATACATTGTAACTGACTATACTTCAATTAAAAAAATGAAATAAAATAAAAAAATAATACGAGAGCCTCAATGAGAAGATAAGGGAGTTAGCCAAGTAACTAGATGAGAAGGAACTTCAAAGGGGTCTGCAAAGGTAAAGCCTTACTGTGGGATGGGTTTCCTGTGGTCAGGGCATAATCAAGAAAACACCTTGGATGATCTGCAGATGGCGGATGAGTCAACAGAGTGAGAAATGACCAGATCATGTCAGACTTTTGATTGCAGTATGTTTTTTATGATTAATGAAAACATTTTGAGGAACTCTGAGCAACTAAGTAGCACATTCATATGAAAAGGATTAGTTAGCCTGGGAAATACCATATAGGCACTAAAAGTGAAAGAAGAAGAATCAATAAATATTTGAGCTTTAACAGCAGAGGTGGTGAATGGTGGTCAGTTTTTTTTTTTTTTTTTTTTACATTTGTATCACAATTTCCTGGACACTGGATATGAGGGGTGGAAATAGCCTAGAGTTAAGTCTGACTTCAAGTTTTTTGACCTTAGCCCACAGGCAAATGACAGTGCCAGGTACTGTAGTCAGGAAGCCTAGGAGAGAAGCAGATTTGAGGGTAGGGTAAACATGCAATTTGTGAATCTGTAACTTTGAGACACCTGTTTTTCCTACATTGTTTTATATGGTAGCCTCTGGTACTTAGCAGAGACCAAATTTTACATTTTATTTAATCTACTGAAGTTAAACTTAAATTTAAAGCTGCTACTCAACTCACTGAAAATTTTTCCTTGTATTTGGATCAACTTAGCTTGTGACTCTACTTTCTGAATTGAAAATTTTATAAAATCCAAATACAGATCAAGTAATTGATGAAAATCTAGTATCTGAATTGGGATATCTTTTAAGTGTAAAATACATGCTAATTTTCAAAGATTTGAGGTGAGTACCCCATTAAATATATTGTCTTCCATTCATTAGAGATATTGAGATTGGAGATACGCATTTTGAAAGCATCAGTAAAAACATGGTGTTGAAGCTTTGGAAATTAATGATTTGATTAAAGAGTGTGTTTGGTTAGCAAGGAGTAACATCTTCCTATGGGTTGACAATGTGACCATGGTGAGCACCTGGCTTCTTCAGAGGAGGTCTGGTTTGCTTATTTGTGTTCAGGAGTTGGAGGATGGGTGGGGAAGGAAGGGAGAGGAAGGAGAGCTTTTATCCTCTTTGTTTTCATACAATCTTAGAAAAATAGCTAGATGCTTAGATTTCAGTCCTTTTCACCCACAATTTTCAGTACATCTAGACCAATTTTGGCAAGATAAAACTAACCATCAAATCACTTAGCTAATTTTCAAAAATTTTCCCAGAAAAGTACTGATTAATTAAGATTAGGATTTAATTACATTTCAATGTATAATTCAGCAATGATTCCATTATCCTCAGGGTGACCAGATGCCCAGGTTTTCACAGCCTGCTTTAGTTAGAAGTTTCTTGTTTGATTTAATTATCAATAGTGCTCCTTTTCACCCTAAACTCTTTCCTGATTCAGATGATAAATTATATATTCACCCAAATTATTCTACTGTTTTTCTTTAGTCTGATGAATCAAGGGTTTTTTTTTATTAGTTTATTTCATCTGGTTTTCTGTTTTTGCTTTTATTTTGTTTTTTGGTTTTGTGCTTTACTTTGTTTAATTTCATATTTTTATTTTATATTTCCTAATACCTGTCTTATTGTTTTCCATTCATCTCCACCACATTATTTTATATCAGGTCAGCATCAATTCTTACTTGGATTATGCAATCAGATTTTTAACTAGTGTTCCTGCCTCCTCATCTCATTACTCTAATCCTATCAACAATGCAGGACTGATCTTTCTAAACTACTATAAAGGAAGTAAATGTGAAGGATTCAGAATGGCAGAAAGGAAGAGATTGATAAAAGAAAGACAGAATTGGAGGTGAGACCAGCCTCACAATGTGCTGACATTTAAATTTGACCTTGATAAAGAGACAGACATTTCCCCATGGGGGTAAAAAATGAAAAGAAAAGGCAGAGACTTTGATAAAGAAGAAAAGAAGGTAAAACCAGGAGAAGGTTGTAGACCTCCCTGACATAGGACTGTTCAGTTTATGCTTTCCTGCTACAAAGCTCTTAAACATTTTTTTATCTCTTCTCAGAAAACATTTTTTGCAGAATAATGTTTATTTTTTACATAAATGCATACTGAATGCACTATAAAATGTGATAACTCAACAATATGATTCCAAACAAAGACACACCCAAAAATGAAAAGAGGTTTCTAGTGACAAATTGTCTAGCTTGTACAATGTCACGTGGGGCATTTTGAGTCACCTGCCATGTTTTGATGGACCCCAAGCAATTTACATTCCCCTACCTATGCCAATCAAGACAAGTAAAAATGTAGCATTTTCTGCAACTCCTCTATCTGTTTTGCACATGCAATATTTCCAAGTATTTTTAAATCCTCTCTAATATAGCCTTTATCTTTTCCTAAGCATGTTTTCTGTGTTGTAACAATATTTAAGGGCTGCTTGTTTGTTTGCCAGAATAACTGGCACACTAAAAGCCTGGAAACATAAACAAAGAATAAAGTAACTTTCTAAGAATGATCCCTTTGCTGTTTTTATCTACCAACCACAAGTCATTTATTCTTTTTTTAGTGAGGCCAGCACACATTCAGTAGAATACATGTTATGGAAATAATTTTCTAATTAATAATTTGGTGTTTTAAATAATTACTTTTAGGACCAGAGATTCTTAGCATGTTAAAATGCTAAATGTAGCCACTTCTTCCAAAAATACACACCAGGCTCATGGCATCAGTGAGGTCACTTTCATTAGGGCATGGGTGAAATGAGGTAGGCAGAGTAATTAGGAATTGGGAAATCAGAACAAGAACCTTAATTCTGCTAAGAAAATCCCCAGACTTTCTTTTATTTACTGCGGTGTTCTAGCATCTAGACCAAAGCCTGACTTTCATTAGCACTAAATAAACACTGATGAATGAACTCAAGGATACCAAGCACAGCAGTTCTTCAGTTTTCTCATCTGATGTTAAAGGGTCATATCAAAGAATTCTGATGTTTCTGTTGCATCCTATATTCTATAGTTTAGCTAACAAAACAATGTTAAATGTTATTTTTGTTGCCTATCATTTTCCATATATCATTCTTCCTTCCTTCCTTTCCTTTCCTTTCCTTCCTTTTCTTCTCTTTGCTTATTTCTCTTTTGTCCTCTCCATCTTTGTCTTTTTTCTTTTTTTTCTTTCTTATTAACATCTTAAAGATAGTAGAACTGAACCTTTTCAAGTTTAAATAGCATGAGTTATCTTTGCTTAGAAGCAGATGATAAGTAGTGGTCCAGAAAAAAGGAAACAAGAAGCCCTTCTCTGCCTTTCAGAGAATGCACAGAACATAGGAAACACTTCTTTTCACATAGAAAAGGAAAAGCTGTCAGCCCTGAGACACAGGGAGGTGCTGAGGTACAGGTAGAAATCACTGATTATTAACTCAATTTTGGCCTATCTCTCCTCCCTGGAGAACAGGGGATGAGGCTGAAAGTTCCAAACTTCTGATAATGGCTTGGTCTGGTGACCAGCTCTGATGCTGAAGCTATCCAAAAGCCCACCAAGAATTTACTCATTAGAACAAAAGATATTCTCATCATCCAGGAAGTTACAAGAGATTTAGAAGCTCTGTGTCAGAAATTGGTGGCAGAGACCAAATATATATCCTATGTTTCACATATATTCATATATTCAAGATAAGAAAATATATTTAATAATTAAAATAATATGCCTTCAATGAGCATTTTACTTATATTGTAGTATCAATTGCCATAATCACTCATTTGGAAAGTACTATTTTAATCCTTAGTTTTACAGATAAGGAAACTAAAGCATAAAGGCTTTAAGTTACTTGATTATATCTAGAACATGCCTGAGCCAGAATTCCAATCCACGCAGTTTACTCTAGAGTTTACTATTTTAAACATTTGTACATTTATGTAGTGATAGCTGCAATTGTTTGGATAAAATAATTTAGAAATATTTTAAATAAGATTCTTTAGATAAGTGGCTGTTCATGGTTCTACTGCACATAATCATATAGTGATGTCTGAGTTTACCATATTGAATGGAAAATGATATTGTTTTTTAAAATCATAAGTAGAAGGTTTGCAAGAAGTGTTAATAATTTCCTGGAAGTGCTATAACACTTGAGTAAAGAAATTGTTTTGATCTATGTTCTATGTTTATTACTTTACAAGAAAGAACAATTCTGAGAATATCAGAGAGTGACAATTTAATTTGGATATACCACAAAACCATAAATGAGTTTGTAGATTGAAACAAATTTATGTCTGTGAGACTCATTAAACTAATTTGTTATCTTTTCCTGTTAATGAATTATATGAATAGCAATAATTGCCTATCCTATAGTACTGCCATCAATGACAGTTCATTTTTTCTATAAAGTAATTTAAGATAAAACAGCTGATCAAAATGTTCATAATGATGCAAAATATTTTTAATGTATTAATGTCCATATGCATAAAATAGAAACGCTCACATGGTATCATGTAAAGATTAAAACATATTGAAATCGGATGTGTTTCCCCCCCCACAAGATTAGTCTCCAACATTTCTAATGAAATCATCAAGACATATAAAATAAGTAAAATTTTCTATCAGCAAAATAGATTAAAATTTACTCACAGATTTGACATTTGAAAAATTACTCCCAGACAAAAACAAGTAAAGCCAGCTTCAAAAATTTGCCAACCAAAAAATCTGTAAAGCAGAATTGAACACATAAGAATCAAAGAATGACCACATTCATGGCCTCCAGTATCACACTAGATGAGAAAGCTTATTATTCTTATTCAGATTTGTTAAGAAAATTCTCAATTCTGTAGGAATCCATGCTGGGGAAAAAAAAATTCATCCATTCAGGACACAAATCTCATTGAAATTCTTAGTCTAGCCCAGTCTTTCATATGCTTATTTGGCTGTGAAATGCACTATGGGATCATTTTCATGAGTTTTTGATAATGCAGGCCACTGGGCTATTAATCCCAGCTTGTGGACTTTGTTCTAGATAAATTCATTGACTTTGTCTTCAGAAAAAGAAATTCTTACTGCAGGATGAATTTACCCACCTTGGCTACATCAGTATGCAGCAACTTCCTTCCTGTTCATCAGCCATTAGCCTCATCTGAGGGCTGGACAAATCAAACACTCTGAGAATGGCAGAGAAGAAAGATGAGAAGAACTGGGTCTTTGTTGATGTCACTGCATGTCAACAAATACAGTTTCATAATGTCCTGTCTCTAAATGTCTTGTATACAAATAATATACATACAGTTAAATGCAAGTTGTTTTGGAGTCTTCTGTTATTTGAAATCTAACAATATGTACCAGCCTGTTGTGCTTGATTCTCTAGAAAATTTCCTGATGGACTTTATTGCCTTACAATGTTATTTCTGGGATGTAGAAGGTTTGTATCTAACACTTGAATTTTATAAACTATGGCCTAAGGCTTAAAATCTGTACCTTAATATATTCTAACTTTTATTTTCAAACAGCAAAATTTTCAGTACTGAGAAATGCTCCTCTAATTTTTGTACCTTCTTTATTTATTAAATACTTAGTGAAAGGAGCAAAACAAGCTGAGTTAGTGATTTTCATGTTACACGTTGCAACATCAAGTAAAATATTCACTTGCAGCTTAGACTAATCATGAAAAAAAAATCCAAGTTTCCTTGGATAAAATATAATCCTTGCCATTCAGTGGTCAGAGATAAATTTATTATGGTTATTTATGTTGTTATGTTTTATTTTATCTAAACAATCTTTCAATCCCCCAAATGTGAGGTTTTTTGCTTGTGTTTTTTCTGCAATCTGACACCTATAGGTGAGAGAGAAAAGCCCTACACTCGTTTCTTTCTTTATACACATTCTCTGAAAGCATTCTCAAATATATATCATGTCTCTAAAGAAAAGCATAGTACATCCTCTGAAATTTTCCTGGCTCCCTCACTAGGCACATCTCCAGCATCATGTTGATGGGCCTTTTCAGATTGTCAGCATCTGTGATTTTATGCTTGCACTGTAGGGAAAACTGAATATGTAGTTAGATGATGCAACCAACCTATATCCTTTAGCTTGACCATGATAATTTCAGTTAGACTTCATCAAAATATACGCACTTGGTTTTGTTCATCTAAAGCTAAAGAATAACAAAGAAATACAACATTGAATATCTTTGTAGGACAATTTTTTTTTTCAGGAAAATATATGTGCTTCTTCTTCTTTTTTTGCCTTTTACAGCAGAGCCTTTAAATACTCCACAAACAATATGAACAAATGAAACCAATGGATTTGTCAATATCTGAAATGTTGTCCTAAGGAGAAGCCAAGAACTTAGATATATTGGGAAAGTCTTTAAAAACATGAGGAAAACAGATTAAATGGAGACACAGATCTTGAATAATCCTTTATAATAAGAAAAAAAAAGAAAAAAAAAGACTCTAGAGGGAATGCATGGAACTACTGTGTATTCATTTTAAAGGTTCTATTTGTTGGTTCTTTACTTAAGACTCACTCCCTAGAATTCTAACTAGAGCACTCAGTTTTTCTTTTGTGAAATGGCATTCCCATTCCATTCTCTCCTTGAGTTCGATGGGAATGATTAATCTTAAGCTCTGTGAAGGACTCCTATTCTCCTAGCCACAGAATTCAGTTCTGAGATGACCACAGGACCTAATCCGTGTCATGTGACATTGAGAACACTTAGCTAAGGCAGTAAGGAAAGAAGCTTTGTCTAACTCCTTGAGAACAACAGAATATTGGACTGGTTGGAGTAGCATAGGGATTTTAGGAACTCCTATATATATTTTACTCATCAGATGAGCTGTCCTAATGGTGAAAGTGACTCACAGAGGAAAAAAATGCCCAAAACATCACAGAATACACAGAAAGCAAAATTTCTGAGGATGTGTGAATGTGGAAATTAACATTCAAAAGAATCCAGGGCTCTTTTTAAGTTTTCTGCTCTGTGATCTAAACAGTTACCTTTTTATTTAAATGAGTATATATACATTTATTTACAAATATTTCATATATTAAATATATTATGTATATAGTTATATTTAACTATAAATCTCTTAAATTTTTCAAAGACCAAGTTCAAAATTGAGACTACCAATAAGCCTTAGAAGTAAGTGAAACAATACTGAATTCAGATTTCTAATCACTTAATAATGAAGAAATAACATTGCAATATCATTTATTCTAAAAATTGTACATATTATAGCATACATATAGTTTTATTTATTTTAAAAATTTTTTATATATATATAAACAATCAAATATTTCAAGAAGGCAATTTTGCTGAGCATTTAATATGTCTCAAACATTGTTCTAAATATTTTCACATATTAAATCATGTAATCTTTAAAACAACACCATGAATTAGGTTTCTGTATTATCTTGATATTATAGGAAAACACATCCAAGATATTGGGCATCAGCATCCAGGAAATTAACATTTATTTATTATATAAATAATAGGTTGATTGTGAAAAGAGATTGTAGGAGGTAAAGTATAAAACCAGTGTATCACAGGTTAAGATTTAAGTTTTACCCATTAGGTTAGAATAGCTCTATTTTTGTTTTTCCTCTCACTATTGCAGACTTGTAGTACAAGAATTAAGTACATATTTCCCCATTCTACTTTCTACATGCTTTCAATATCCCCAGTTCCCCCAACAGAGATATTCTAATGCTTTGGGCATGAATAATTGAATATATGTGTCTACACACATATGTTGAATATATATGTATCCTTTTAAGTATAATGTATTTTTCTTGCATATCTTCATTGTTTACATGCATAAATGTGATTGAGAAATGATAATACAATGACATTTTATTTTTCTTCTTGTTTGTGCTCAACTTCATGTTTTAAGATCCATCAAAATGCTCTGAGGGCCTCTAGTTTATACATATTTGTTTTGCTACCTATTATGGCATCATATGTATTACACATATCCTACATTTGTTACCTATTATGGCATCGTATGTATTACACATATCCTACATTTACATTGTTATTTTTAGTAATCAGTAACAAGGATGGTTCCAATTGTTTGCTTCCACATAGAATGCTGTAATAAACATCTTGAAAATATACACTAAAGGACTTATCATGTACAGAGGCCCCTCTTTCCTTTGCTTATTAATGAGTTTGTCCTCTTCGCATTTGGTCTCTACTGTTTTTTATTATGTTGATATAAACTTGTATAGTGTAGATGTGAAATATTTTTCAGATACTAATTTTGCAAATACCTTCATATCTCTATTATCTCAGCTTATTTTTCAGTTGTGCCTTTGAATGAACAACAATATTAAATTTACCAATACTGAACCAGAATTTTTAATTTTTGGCCTTGTATATGTGCTTTCAAATGCTTTATTAAAATCCCTTACTGAACACAATGGTGAATATAGTTTCCTTGGTTTTATTCTATTACCTTTACAATTTTGCTATTCCCATATAGTTCTTTGTGTATATTGATATGTAGAGATCCAAAGTTATAATCTTCTCCATGATTCAGTTTTTCCAATACCTTCCTTTAAACAAGCTGCACTTTGTCCAATTTTTGTGATACTTTTACCACAGAATAGATTCATTCATATGTGTTTTATTTCTATTTTAAAAATTTCCAATTTATTCCAAGAAGCTGATTTGTTTACTGTGATGTTTATACTACATTGTTTTGTTTCTTTAAAATATGACATCTTCTCAGGTAGGAAAAGTCTTCCAGGTTCTTTTTTTTTTTTTTTTTTTTGAAATGATTGAAGTATTATTAAATAGATGCTCTTGTGTATGTATGTTGAGTATTTACTAAAAATAATTTGTCAGGAATTATAATTTAAACTTCACTGAAGTTATGATGGTTTGGGTAGTGATAGTGGGTGACCTGGTCTTATTGTCAATCTTAAGAAAATATGGAATGAGCAAATGCAAATTACAATATATAAAATAGATGAGCAATAAGGATTTACTGTATAACATGGAGAATTACACCTAATATCTTATAATAACACATACTGGAATAAAATCTGCAAAAATACTGAATCACTATGCTGCATACCTGAAACTAATACCAAAAAAACCCATATAAATTTTTCTAGTACATTTAACTTTTACAGAAAGTTATATATCATTTACAATCTTAAAATAGCTACCCTCTGTTCATTGCATTAATAGGATAATATTCTTTAAGTACTTTTATGTATCTATTTAAATATAAACAAATATAAAGCACTTCCTGAAGTTGGTGTCCCAATAGGGTAGAATAGATTTGGACTACCCCATAGAGCCTTATTCCTACAGATATCTTTTATTATTATTTGGCATGGCAGCCCCCTGTAAACCCAAATTCAACAGCTGCTTTTTATTTGATACGAGTCAGCATGTAGAGTGGAAATTTTTACCCCAGGACACGTGTTAAAACCATCAGCCATAATTGTTTAGTACCACAACTGCTTGAGCCAATAACAACACCTGGAGCAAATGTGAAGATGACCAAAAGACTTAAAAGGAAAAATTGGAAAACAGGACATCCATAGGGGGTTTTAAATAGCTCTGATATATTCCTGAGAATGTGGAAGGTCATGTATAGGGCAGTTTTTAAGCCCAGGAGGAAGTAAGAAGGTCTTAATATCTCACTTCTGGCTGATATTGAAACTTCAAAGTGAGAGATGAAGCACAGTGTAAACTGAAGGAGCATTAAAGATGTGTCTAACATGCACATAAAACCCCTCAGCAATATCCAGGAGACTTATTGGAACATCGCATTTAAGTAAAATATGTGCACTTATTAGGTGACCGCTAAGCTAATAAAAGTAGTTCTGGTGACAAGTGATATAGAACACAGACTTTACAGGTTTGTTCAGGAAATGTACCAAAAAAAAAAAAAAAAAAGCAGTAAGAACAAAAATCTTATTTCCACAATTGCCACATTATATTACTTTAAATGTTCAGTTTTCAAAAACAAACAAACAAACAAATTTATGAGACATGCAAAGAATCACGAAACTATGCTACACAATAGGGAAAAAAGAGTAAAGAAACTGTCCCTGAGAAAACTTAGATGTGGGATACACTTTACAAAGACTTTATATCAACTTCTACAAATATCTCCCAAGAATCAAATTAAATCATGTTTAATGAACTAAAGGAAAACATAAGAGTTATGCCTTGCTAAATATAAAAATGTTTCCATATACTTACAGATGACATGTGAGTGGATACAGAAATTACAAAGTATTTCACACACACTCAAACACAATTACAAGTAACAAATGAGTTTAGCAAGATTGTTGGATATCAAATCAGTATAAAATATTAGTTGTGATTCTATACAATAGCAGTGGACAAATTTCATACATTTATGATCTTGCATATAAAAGAATAAAATGTTTAAAATCTATTTATCAAAAGAACTATAAGACTTGTACACTGAAAACTGTAAAACCTCTTTTAAAGAAATTAAGATAAACTTACATAAGTGGAAAGGAATCTTGTATTCATACATTGGCAAAGAATATTTTGGGGGGATCAGTAGTTCCCAGACTGATTTAGATTCAGTGAATTCCCTATTGAAATTCTACCTAACTTTTTCACAGAAATTGATAAGCTGACTGTAAAATTTATATGGAAATTCAAGGGTCCAGGATACCACAAAAATGGAAAAGAAAAACAAAGGTAGAAGACTCACATTTCCCAATTTCAAAACTTTCTATAAATTACATTATTCAAGATGGTGTGGCACTGTCAGAAGGATAGAGATCAAGTTAACATAACCCACCTCTTGATAAACAATGTTGGAGGGATTACAATTCAAATGATATTAAAAGAAAAACATAGTTACTAACAACTTGTGAGCCATGAAAGTATAGTGCAGAATCAAATATATTGAACAAAATACAAAACACTTAAAGGAGGGTATTAATTCTGAAAATGATCTGTTCCATAATTTGGAAAATGTTTGGGAAATTGTTTTGAATTCTCAGAAGAATGTTATTGATTAAGTGACATGGGGAACAATTTGAAAAGGTTTCCCTGAATTCACAGGACAAGATGAAAATTAACAGAAAAAATATGCAAGTATCTATAGAAGCTGTAAACTGGTGATTCTAAAATGCAGATTACTGGTGATTACTGATAGAACAGAACAAAAAGGGAAGAAGTGGTAGCCAAAATTGTAGTGTGGATATGTTTTCTAGACAAATAAAAATGTTTAAAAATCATTGCATGTGCAATGAAATGCTCCCTATGTTACATGTAATATAATTCTTAAGACACCTACATGTAAACACAGAGGAGAGAGGAAGGAAATTCATCCCATAAAATATATAACAGAAAAGTCAAAGATAAAGGTTAGCTTCATACTAAAAATAGCAAATAAACTCATATTCCTCACATTTTCTTTTGAAACACAAAATGATAGAAGAAAAAATAAACTCACAGCATCATCCATAGTTTAATAATGAAAATAAAAGCTCATGATCAGATATTCCTTTTCAAGATAAAATCCACTTAAATTAAACAGGAATCAAGAATAATTTAAACCTGTTTACTTTGCCTAAAAATAAATAAATAAATAAATAAAGATCTATTTTAACCAATTGATAGAAAAAGGGAACTTAATACTCTTAAATAGAAAGATTGATTAAAATGTCTAACAATGAACAAGGCTTAATGATAATTCAGAGATGATATAAATAATTGTTAACTTTATTACAACTGTAACAGCAAATTATAATTAATAAGACAATATCTATAGCATATTGGACCTTTAAAACTAAAACTGATTGTGATTATTATGTATTTATTTCTTACATGGTTGTAACAAACACATACACCCCTTTTTTTTGGTTATCTATTCTTCTACTTTGTGGAAATTTCTACCAAAATGTGTCATTTACCATTCCCAAAATTAGGCACATTGAGGTTGTTTCAAACATGTTCTCAAATTCTCACAAGATATATGAGTCTTTGGAATATGGACTGGTTTATTGACTCATTTCTAATGAATATAATGTGTCAGAAGTTACATTGTATAACTTGTGACTCAAAGAAAAAGGAAACGCAACTTCCTTCCACCTGGATCTCTTGTTCTGGAACTTCTGAGCTGACACATTAAAAGCCTGATTACCCTAAGCTTCATACTGATGTCAGGTTATGAGACCACATGGAGTAAGGAAGAGATGCCATAGGATTCCTGTCTATTCTGTCCCTAAGCTGTCCAACTCCCTCTAACTTCAACCTGCAGACATATGAGAGAGACTTCAGATTACTTCAGACCCCTGCCTCTGAGATGCCCTGGCAGATGTCAAGTGAAGCAGACAAGGCTTCCCCTCCATTCCCTGTCTGAAACACTGACCCACAGAACCAACCAGCAAAATGAATTTTCACAACAAAAGTTTTGATAATTTGTCAAGAAGCAGTCACTGCAAAACACAGAGACCAACATTTCAGTTCGAATGTATCTTCCACAGATTGCAATTGGTTTAAGGATGATTATGTGGTTTAAGCTAAGCAAGACAGAATTGGGATTGCTTGCTTGCCTGATTGCTTGATTAATTTGATTTATCTTGATTGATTCTTTTTTCTGGGTGGTAGAAGTAGACATATGTGGAGTTTTCAACGTGGAATTTGGAAAGGAGGATATCTCTGCATGTGAGGTCCTGAAAAATAAGTTCTTTGTTAAACTGGAACTCTGAGCAGCATTCATAATGATGAAGAGAGGGTGTCTCAGAAAGAAGTCAGAAATGAGATGCAGAAAATGATACAGGTTGCTAGTTACATATTTGAAGCCTGGAATCCATTCTCACCTGAAATAAGCATTTTTCCCCTCGGTTGGCCTGCTCCCGATTCTCAGGAGTGTACTCTCTTTTAGTACCTTTTTACTTTACTAATAAAAACCTTGCTTATATCACACTTTCTATCTCTCATTAATTTTTTTTCAGTTCACTAAGAACCATGATAATTCTTATTTCCCTTATCACAGTATCTATCCTTCTCAATGTATGGACTGATAAGTAATTTTTTATGGCTTAAACTAGTTTGAATCAATGTCACTTTTAACCAAACGGTTACTGAATAATGCAATAGTAAAACATGTTTTATTGTCCTCTTACAAATCTGATTCTCACAGATTTCTTCCAAACAGTATTCACTTTCTATCAGTGTTGTTCCTCAGTAATTCTCCAAAGGGGCATAATACCCTCTGAGAGCTGCCCTACATCAAAGAAAATAAAAAAGTCAGTTTATTTGGTTATAATACAAATTTGGGAACACTTTTTTCTAAGGAAGTTGCTTTTTAAAAAATTTGGATCTGTGACAATTGTGATTTATTACAAGTCAAAAAAACCCCAGACAATGTCAAAACTTTGAGCAATTGACAATGGATATTTGAAAATAGATAATTGAAAAGAGATATTTGACAGTATCTCATTTCCATACTCATAAAGGAAGACAAGAAGGGTTGCAGATGATCTTTCTCATCTATTGATATTATGCTGTCTATCAGATCCTAATAACATATCTGATGTATATAGTTTCAGATGCATTTAAAGCTATTTTTAGGACATTCAAAAATTAATTGTTGTAAGATTATTAAAGGAATAAACTCAAAATATTTTCTTCTTTAAAATATTAAAATACCGTTTGAGAATTAATATTTTAAGAGACTAGTTATATTCTCCATTTCAAACTTGGGGATTGTAAATAAATAGAAACAAGTATGAAACTCAGTTTTAGAAAAAAATATGGATAACCATACATTTTGTTCTACTATTTTCTTTTCTTTCTTGTTTTAAACCTGAAGCTGCCAATCATGTTTTTCCATAGGACATATATTCTTCTGATTTTATTCCTTTCAATATCTAGTTTTTCCCTTAGGGAAAAATGTTTATATTTTAAAACAGGATCTGGAATTTCTCAACAGAGTCAAGGAACCATGTTGTATGAGTCAAGGGTACAAATGGTGTCTTTTTCCCTGCACCGCTCCCACCCAATCAATCTGCATGAAACACTGATGCATGGCAAATTCCAGAATAAAAAAATATAGTGTCAAAAGGAATAAAGCATGACAACAAGAGTGATACAAGATTCACTTTTCTGATTGTGTGCACATTTTCCATTTCCCCATTGTATTGTCATTAAGTTCTCACACTATGTAACAGTGCAGAGTGGCCAGAAGTTGGTGAACTATCCTTTCCATCAGAAAGCATACATGCATAAGCAAACAAACAAACAAAGTACAATTGTAAAACACAAACCCCAAAAAATAAGGAAAGAGAAGAGGAGTAGAGGGGAGGGGAAGATCATAAGAGAGAATGCTGTCAAAAACCCACTAGCATAAATATTTAACACACAGGAAACAGAAGCAATGTAGCAGGTGTGACCCAGAAAGAGAGCAATTGACTTAAGATACAGGAGAAATTAAGCCTTGGAAGGATAACACAGAAAGAAGATTTTCCTGTCACAGATTTGACAGGATTGTTTAATACATGTTAATTCCTGTTTTATTCTTACAACTGTATCCTACACAGCAAAGAGTGAGAGACCAAGGTAACCCTCCTCCTCAAAGTCAGAGAAGCATTGTGTCCTGGGAATTGTGGCTATTCTGGACTTAAACGGACAATGGTGAGAAACTAATTTGAATATTCAAATTTTAGAATTAGAGTATTCCAAAATGTGTAAACGCAAAAAGAGTATAACTGAAAGACAGCTGCATGGCCCCAAATGATGATTTTCATAGAGTATTTTCCTAAGCTCTGGCTCTATTACTACATGCTGCATTTGTTGCTGTGCACCATCTCTGGGTCTTGCCCAGAGCCTGCTGAGCTAAAGAGAGATAAGCTGTCAGATGTTGAAGTAGTTGATCAAGACAAAAGGCCAGATGAATGTAACAGTCAAGCCTTCTATCACTTGTTGAGATGACACAGTTAGAGGTTAAACAGGAGAAAGTGCCAGCACCCATGGTGGTTCACTTTCCCCCAGGATATTGCCCAAGACAATGGTCAGGTGGATCAATGAAAATATTTGTCTTACTTTCCAGGGAGCCCTCAAACCAAATGCTCCTGTCATGTTGGATCTGAGGTCTGTGGGGAGCCAAAGGGTAAGGGCTAGGATACCACAGAGAAAAGTATTTTCTAGGGTCCCTGATAAGGTTATCAGGGCAGAGGTGCCTGAGAGCCTCCTCTGCAGTGAGACACTGATGATGAAGCCTCCAAGAGGAGGGCCTGGGCCAGGAAATGAGGTAAGCATAAAGACATGCATGACTAGGGTCCCTGGGTTCTGAGACTGCAATTCATTGGCTGGGCACTGAGTCTGGGTGGGCTGAGCAGTTTCCCCTGTGAATTTCCTCAAGTGAATCCTTTGCAATTGCCTAGAGTTGGACTTAAATTAGACATAGGCTTTTGTCCTGGAGCCTGGCAAACTCAATTCTGTCTATGTGAATGATAGTAGTGATAGGACATTAGCCAACTAGTTTGGATGCTTTCAAAAAGAGCAGAGACCTAAGATTGATGTGCTGAATAGATCATGTCAGGGAGGGAGTCTGTGTGTAGGGGAGAGCATTGTCTAACCATCCAGTTAAAGTCCCCAAGGGTCAAATGTAAAAATGCCAGTGAGGAGGAAACAGCTCCCTATTGAGTAACTTGGCTGAATAGAATAAATATTTCTCACCACATAAGGAAGAGGTGTTAATATACAAGTGGTTTGATTTAAGGAAATTAAAGCAACATAATATTTCTTAACCTGAAAGATATTCAGCAAAAATAAACCCATTATACAACTATAAATATATACCAGTGAGGATTGTATTCAGCAGAATATTACAACCTCATGTTCACCACAAACACAGGACTTTTTTTTTTTTTAAATATTTAACAACATGCCAAGTGATAGATTTTACAAAGGGAACCTAATTTATGTTATCCCAGAAGAGACTTAATGTCTCAAGGATATGTAGGAGATATTCTGAAAAGTGTATCCCAGGTGACAAATATGTGGACCACAAGGTACCAAGGATCCTGGGCTGCTGGAGGGTCTGAATGAGGCCTCCCTGGGCCAAGTCTGATGGCAGGAGATAAAATTGGAGAGGCAATAAGATATTCTTTTCTGATATAAAATTTAAAACTCTCAAAAAAAAAAAAAACACTCATGACATTTTCTTGTATTTTACCATATGTCTCCCCCCTTATAACTGTTAACCTAAGATATGAAATATTTTTTAGTGATATGTACTAATGATTTCCTAGAAAGGCATTATAATATATTCAGTCTTGAAACCCATTAGAATTGCTCTTTTAAGATTTATGGTCATGACTTTTTACTGTATGATTTTTCATGATTTTAGAAATGTGTATAAATTTTCCAAATTGTGAAAATAGCTTGATTTCCAGTTATTCTTTTCCTTCCTATTTTTCTCTGAATGTGAAACTATCATCTGAACAATGAAGCTGTCTGATCCCTCACAGCCAAAATGAAAGAGACCGTTAGAAATGTAGTCCTTCCCTTAGAAAGCAAGAATATGCAGCTTCACTTATAAGGGAACCCAGAACATCTTAAATTTACCAACCTCACAAAGAATACAGGGATGTGATATTGGAATGAATGGCTAGAAGTAATTATAAAACTTTCATCCTTACAACCCTAACAGGTTTACTCCCATTTAGAAATCTCCAGTGCATGAGAAATCAAATATGTCAATTTATGAACTTTTAATTCCTTATCATTAAGAGAATATGCTTCACATTTCATTGTAATTTTCTAAGTTCTTTCTGAAACTGCATTTCATGTTCTCCTTACACCTATCTGTGAGATAAAGTGAGCAAATGTTTTAATTCCAATTTTGTACATATGGAAATCAAAACAGAGAGAAAGGAAATAATTTTCTCCAATTTCTTGAAACCAGTCAGTGACCAAATTGGGTTTCAAATCTAAGTGTTCATTTTTCAAACACTTAATGGCCTAAATAAATAATTGGATCTGAAGGGCTGTAAAGTTAACCCAAGCAACAATAGATTTTCTCTAAGAAGCTTAATTTTCATGGGAAAATTATTGCACACATGTGGGTAGATAATATCATCCAATGTAGCTCAAAGAAGCAGAAAGGATAGGTCAAAAGAAAAAACATTTAGAGATGATAAATAATCATCATCCAAGAATACTGTAAGTATCTTCTTAGCTATATAAGCAAACATAAAGTTGGAGAGTTGAAATTATTTAAGATTAGAAGTAGAATAAGAATCAGATGGCTTTTTTCAGGTCCTCAACATCAATTATATCTTTTCCTTTGTGATTAGTTAAAAGGAAATTATTTCTTCCCATTCAACTTCTGAAAGGAGAGTTAGGCAGTCTTTGCCTGTGACTCATATTAGCTGGTAAAGATGAGGTGCTCAATAAACATTTCTCAAAAATATAGTCTTACAGAATGTTTTAAGTGCTCTTCATTTTTAAAATTCTTGTTTATTCTTGTCTCCAAAACAGACAGACAGTTTAAAAGTAATAAAAAAAAAAAGAGTCATTGTATTGGAATATGATGTATGTTTTAGCTGTGGTGTGTGCAATTAGCAGAGCAACGCTCCCCATTCTCTCTTGACTCATGAATCACAGCTGAGCCCAACACATGGCATCACCAAGTGACACACATACAAATCTTCATAAAATATAGTAATACATTTCTCACATAAATTATATTTATTGGCTATTCGTCAAGTCACAGGTTCTTTCCCTGAGTTTTCACAATGATTCAGGACTTGGGACAGTTTGGTTTTGGCAGCTGTTCTCATAATTGCCTGATTGTCAGTCATTAAATTTGCCCTGTTTTTTTAATAACTTATGGGTTCACACACACTTGGTGTAACAATGATTAAGCCTACACTTATTCAATTATCACTTTTTTATTGTAAAATTTTTCTAAATAATTTTGAAAAGAAATTCACTTAACTCTTGCAACATCTGTTAATGAGGGAATCAGATCACCAGTATTGTCTTTTTTGTTTTATTTTTGTTTGCTTGTTTTTGTTTTGACAATGACCAGCACCAAGAGGTTGCTGGCTTTATTTTATTTTTTTAAATTAAAGTGTAGTTGATTTACAATGTTGTGTTAATTTCAGCTGTACAGCATAGTGATTTAGTATATATATATTATTTTTCAGACTCCTTCCCATTATTGGTTATTACAAGAGATTGAATATAGTTCCCTGTGCTATACCTTGTGCGTCTGTTGATCCCAGACTCCTAATTTATCCCTCCACTGCCTTTTCCCCTTTTGTAACCATAGTTTGTTTTCTATGTCTGTAAGTCTGGTTTAGTTTTGTAAATATGTCCATTTGTATCATTTTTAGATTCAGCATGTAAGTAATATGATATTTGATTTTCTCTGACTTCAGATAATATGATAATCTCTAGATCCAAAAATAATTAATAAAAACCATTCTTAGTTTCTAATCAATTCTCTCATTTGGTGGACTCAACACTTGTAGATTTTAACTTTAAACTTTTAACTCTTCCCAAGGAACCCTACAAGTTCATAGTATGTAATATTTTGTATCTTAGTTATAGTGAAATTTAGATTCACAATTTCTCTTGCTGGGTTGAAGAAAAATGTTTTTGAACTATAATAAATTCACATGACCATCTCATATAAGAATATCAGTGCTTTTTCTGGTTCTTAATTCCCTGTCAATGCATAAAACTCGAGAGGAGTGCTATGAATAATATTTCCTAAGGAACAAAAAACATTGTTTTTAAATTTTAAAACATTGAGTGAGAGAGAAAACTTCTGCCAGAAGTGAAAAGTTTTGCTATGTAGATATTTTCCCATGACATATCAAAATATAGTGACTTAAAATCACATCTTCCTGTTATTTTTTTGCAAGGTTTTGACTCAGTTTGGAGGTCTTGCTAATCTGAATTGAGTTGGACTGACATTGCTGAAGGTTCTTTCTCTTGTATAATACACTTATGAGTCAGTAGTGAACTGACCAGACTTGGCTGGCTTCAGCTGGGGTGACTTAACCCAGCTTGATGGGGTCTCTTAGCTGCCAGGAAGCTAGTCTCAGCTCATTCTCAGGTTGATGGTGAGGATTCAAGAGAGAGTAGGTCATGTCATGAACAGGACAATCAAAAGTGCACTCTTCTATCTTCAATTAATTTTCAGCTTATATCACAATTGTTAACATTGCTTTGACCAGAGCTTGCAATGTAGAAAAGTCCATTGTCAAAGGGAAAAGCTGAAAATTACAAAGTAAATGACAGGATTTAGAAAAGAATTAATGAGACCATGAATGAAATTAGCCTACCACAAAAGGTGATTCACTTGTTAATAACACTGTTGAAGACCTGTCTTCTAAGACAGGGACTGATTCTCCATTGAAGGGTGAAGACAGTAGTAATAATAATTAATAATAATAATAATAATAATAATAATAATAATAATAATAATAATAATAATAATAATAATAATTAGAACAGATATAGCAAAGCAGAAACAGACTCACAGATACAGAGAATGGACTGTTGGTTGTCAGGAGAGAGGGGTGTGGGGTGGGGCAAAGCTATTATAGAGGATTATGGAATACAAGCTACTACGCATAAAACAAGATACAAAAAGACCTAATGGATAGCACAAGGAAAATAGTCACTATTTTATAATAGCTTTGTATGCAGTATAATCTATAAAAATATAAAATTTCCATGCTGTACACCAGAACTAATATATTGTAAGTCAAAAATACTTCAGTTTAAAGTAAAAGAACTTAGTGAATGAAATGAGGGTCATTTGGTTTTTTACTATAAAATAATTACCATACAATAATTACTAGCTTCCTGATGGCATTTATAATGACTATAACTTTCAGCTAGAGGCAAACTAGGAACCTCTAAGAAGTCAAAGAAAACACATATTTTGCATGATTGACAAGTCTTTCCTTCCAAAATACACTTATACTTCAATTTAAAAAAAAATCTTTATTGAGAGCCTGGAAATACAATTATGTTCAATTCAGAGTCCTTGCAGTTGAATTGACAATTGAAATATAAAGAAATCCATGTGCCAATAGAGCTAAATACATGAATTCTATGGAGTGCTACATAATCAAAAACTAAACTTTGCCACATATATGCTTTACTCTAAAAGTCTTTATTGAAATACATAAATGATAAGACAAGTGCATAAAACTTAACTTTAAAGCTTGATGAGATTTCACAAATTGAAAACACTGACATAACCAGCTCTGGGATGCTTTTGAATGTTTTCTCTGTGTTGTCTCTTTCTTTCCCCTTATTATTGGCAAATACTTAGAATAGCAAGTGCGTGTAGTGAAAAATTTGTGGCTCAAACTAGACCAGATAGCTGACCATGTTTTTTTTTCCAGATGCATTTTTCTTGAGAGACATTAAAATGTAATATAATTGTTATCAGTGCATTGCCTCTCTGCTGCAAACCACCCTTAAATGACTGCTCTGAAATAATATATTTGGACCCTGTAGATGTTTCTCCTGTGGCAGATGGCATGCTTTGTTAGTAGAGAGTACCAGAGAGACACTAGAGTAAGAAAGGGGTTTCTCTTCCAAGTCTGCTGTGTTTTCCTAGGCAGGCTCCTGCACCATGTCAACTTCCAAGCTCAGCAGAGGGCATAGCTCCTCCAGTCCCTTGACTCCAGAAGTACCTGACTTATAAGCAGCTCAGGATATTCCTGGGTGGTAGATTTCTCCACCAACTCCACAGTGGCTTCTTAGTGGGGATTTTCCAGCAGGGTACCTCCTATTAAAAATTTCTTCCTGTACTCCCTGGGAGGCTTGTGGCCTCTGTGAACTTCTCCACTCTCTCATGAGCCATAGATATACCCACCCTCTAAAAAGAAGTCTGGGTGTTCTCCACACTTCAGGAAATGAGTGTCTCCCTGTGGTTCATGATCTCATCTCTAGGAGATCTGGTTGTTATTTTATCTGTTATTTCTAGATTTTCTATAGGACCCTTTACATTCTAGTAGATGTTTCCCTGTTATAGTTAATACTTTTAATTAAAATGTCCACATTCAAGGTACCACATGGTTCCTGCCTCTGGATTAGTGCTTGACTGATGTGCTTGCTTTCTTCAGGGTCCCAGGGCTCTTCTGATTCAAGACATGATTCACAGTAGTAAAGTTGGGTGCATTTTGCATAGTATTATTTGTCAGTTTAATCTATGAAATTTAAAATATCTGTCAATGAATATTAAGCTCAACTTAGTAGAATATTAAAATCAACCTGAGATATTGGAAAGGTAATTATTGAAATTACATTGAAAGAAAGAAGCAAATTCTATTGAAAAGCAAATCAAAAGGGAGTGGGAAGGAATAAATTGGGAGTTTGAGATTTGCTGACACTACTATGTATAAGATAGATAAACAACAAGCTTATCCTGTTTAGCACAGGGAACAATGTTCAGTATTTTTCAGTGACCTGTAATAAAGCATATGAAAAGGGATGTATGTATGTATATGTCTGATTGAAATATTATGCTGTACACCAGAAATTGATACATTGTAAACTGACTATACTTACATTAAAAAAAAACATCAGAAATGTATATTATTTGAGTACAAATACCGAGACATATTTTGTTTTATCATTTGAATATATAATAGCATCAGAATATAATTTTAAATTGTCTTTATTAGTTATTTATATATGTTCATACAGTTAATTAATTGATTCATTGATTTGTACACTATATATGACTGGGTGATCCAAATTCTAGCCAGGAAAAGCATACTTTACACAGGATAACTGACCTTGTTACCTCCCTTCTCTGATTTCTCTTAACCCCTTTGGTGGATCATTCACTCCTCTAAATTATACATCATTTTTTTAGGCACGTTGATAACTTTATTCTGGTTCCACCTGGTCTCAAACACCTGGGAGACACCCCATTTCCTAAAGATGATCATGTAATTTTCTCTGACAGAGTTTAATGCTTCCCTTCATCTTTGGCCTTTAGCAGTATGAATTTATTTCAAGGTTGTTTTTTAATTCATTATTTGTTGAAAATTCTTGACCATTCATTTTGCAATTTTTTTCCCTCATTCTTTTACTTTCTTTTTCCTTCTGGGACTTCAATTAAATATATTTCAGACTGATTGGCCTACATCTCTTGGATACTCTGTTCTTTTAAATTTAAATTATTAAAATTTTCCAAGAATTTCCTCTTTTGTTTTCATTTGAGTAATGTCTGTTGACCTATATTCAAGTCCACCAAGGCTTTCCTTGAATGTGTCAGGCCTACTGATGAGCCTGTCAAAGACATTCTTCATTCCCTTTGCTGGACATGTGTTTAAACTTATTCCTAGCCTGCTCTTTGACATTTTCTTATTGTTTCCATTTCTCTGCTGAAATGACCCATCTATTCATGAATGTCTTCATGTCTTTTCACTGGAGCGTGTGATGTATTAATCATAGTGATTTTATATTCCCTGTCTGATTTTCACTTCTATTATTTGTTTTATCTTTCAACAGTGGATTCTTTTTTCTTTCCACTTCATAGGTCTCATAACTTTTAGTTGAAATCTACATATTCCATGTAGGGGGTCAGAAGCCTAAGTAAATAATGTTTAAGGCTGGAAATAGGCACACCTCTTTTCCTGCTAGGCTTTCATTGAGGAACTGAGCTGTGTTTCTGTTTTGCTGGTAGTTTCAATTACCTGCCATATGTGGCCAACCTCAGGTTCCTTCAGTGTCACCTTGTGGTTAGGGCGGGAGCTAGACTGATAGACTATCTGAGTTTTATTCTGGAATGTGCTTGGTCCACCTTCAGTTGTAGATGTTCCCTGTGACCCTGCATCTTGGTCCCTGTGTGCTCTTATCCCTCTGCTGGGGGTTGGTCTGCTGTTGCTTGTTTCTTGGTCCTGGTTACTCCAGGTGGTGAGAAACAAAGAGGCTTTCCACATTTTCCTCATTTAGCATCAGTCTTAGGTAGCTCACGTGTCTCTGAGTCATTGGAGCCAAGTTTCCTTGGTGATCCTGCCCTGCCCTCCATGGTAAAAAGAAATCTTTAATTTTCTGAAACTAGGAGGATGTCTGCCTGTCTCCATTAAACAAACTCTGAGTTTTCAACCCCCTGAAATTGACAGGATTTACTGCCCTTTATTTTCAGCATCTTAAGACATTATTCCACTGGGGAAAGCATCCAGGTAAGAATTGATTTCTCCCTCAGCAGTGCCATCCCAGGGCAACAGGAACACACCAATTGTGGGAGGCTTTCTCCACTCTTTCCTGCCCCCAGGCTTTTTCACAAGCAAACAGTGAGGTCCATGGAGAAGGGGCTGCGACCATCTGTGATCCCAGGACTCCATACTCTCCCAACTGGGAGTGCTCAGCTTTGAGCAGTTCATTAAGGAGTTAGTTGATACTTTTGTATCTGTTTGCATCCCCACCTTGTCTCCTTCTGTTACCCTAAAAGGGGGAAGGAAAAGGCCCCAGTTCTTGACTTACTCAAAAGATAAGAATTCACATGGGAGATGAAAGCATTGTGCAGTGAAAGATTTTATTAGGAAAGGTGAAGTACCCCTCCAAGAACAGGAGGCAGGCTGATCCAAGTGCAGACAGCAATGGTCTTTGCTCCTTCCTCTTGTACCCTCACTTAGAGGTGGTCTTTTGATTGATTGATGGCTCTTGCCCCTGGAGTGCTCAGTCATGTTTGTCCCCTTTTGTGAATGCCCTTATCCATGATGAACACAGAAAAACCCATGGAGGGGCCAGAACCTCAATGCTAATTATATTACAATGAGCACTGTGTCATGTCCGGTTAGGTCCTTGTCACTACCATGAAGTTCCAGCCTTTTAGTTCTAACTGGTTTCTTGCTGGCACTCACTTAGAAGAAGTAAAGCCCCTTTATGCTGGAGGCAGGCATGCCAACATCATCCAGACCATCCTGTCTCTCCTCCACCTGTCTGCATGGTGCCCCCACTTATCTAACTACCTAACACTTTCAGTGCTCTGGGACAGGTGAGGGATTGCCAGTGTCTTGTCTGTCTGGAGGCTCATGCCAGCATTCCTCAAATTTTACCCTGATGGTAACCATTCAAAGTCAGCACTCTGATGGGTTCAGCAGCAGTGTGATTTTGCAGATTTCCCAGCTTCTTCTTATGGTTTGATAAGTATGACACTCTTTCCATGTGTCTATCCTTAGATGGAACCAGGTCTCTGTAATACATGTGATTAAATCACTAATTATTCATGGTTACCAAGATTCCAGGTATTTTTGGTTATTATGTTATTAATATTTCATGATGAAACCAAAATAAAGATGTGTTCTCCTTTGAAATATGCCAAAATATAGCTTAAAATCTGATGTTTTATTTTTATTCCATTAAATTAAAAAATACACTTCCTGTCTATTTAAAGCAATAAGAAAGAGATGTGGGATTTTCTATGTATACTTAGGGGAACCTATGTACTTTGAAATATGTGACAATTTTTATTGAATTTTTTATACGTATTGCACACATGAGGGTATCTATAAGCTACATACGACTTAAAGTAAAATAATACTCTGATAACTGTAGAATTAATAATCATTTAAAAATATACAATGGCAAAGACACTTGAAGCCCTTGGAGGCTCCTCCCCACTAAATTCTCCTTTTTCTCTAGAGGTAACTCCTACCATGAGTCCTATGTTAACCAGTTCTTTGCTAGTCTTTGTATTTTTACTGTAAATGTATGTATCTGTAAAACATGCCATTTATTTTTGCCTGTTTGGAATTTTACATAAATTGAGCTATACCTCATACATGTATGACAGAGTCTGGAGTTCCATCTGTGTTAATATCTATGTCTATAAGTGTGGACTTTCAGAACAGGGACTCAAGAGCCAGAAGGCCTTGTTTTGAATATTATATCATTAACTTAACAGCCTTCATATAGAAGTTCCTTAATTTTCCTGTCCTGTTTCTTTGTGTGTAAAGCATATTGTCATATTAATTAAACAAATTAATGCAGTCGATTCATATAGCTAACTAATACAGCTCAAGGCTATATGACCCTTTAACTTTTAAAGCCCCTCCATTTTGAAGCGGCTCTATTTAAGAAATAGAAGACAAATTATAAATAACTATCAGTCACAAAATAAAATATTAATTACAATAAGAAAAAAAATCACAATTATAAATATATTTCTAAATGTAACAAAAATAACTGACCATATAAACACATTCTAGGACTGTTTTCAGGTCCCTGGAAAGGTTTGTACAAATGAGGTGCTCGGAAACAAATTCCATTAGCTTCATGGCAAGTCTGACTCCGCATATGTAAAACACTGAATAATAGTTCTGTAAAAGTGACTGATATTTTTATGTATTTTTATTATGCATGTTAATAGAATTTTTTTACAGTATTGTTTCCTTAAGTGAAATAAAATTAATCTAACTAATTAAATGTACCATCAAATAATATTGTCACATAGAATTTTCATACTTTTGGTTTTAGTTTTCTTTTGTTGTTGTTCTCAAAGTTTATTGTTGCAGGGATTAAAAAGAAATTGAAACTAATGCTGTTATTCACTCGTGCAGTTAAATACCTTCAGGCACATATGAGACACGGAGTGAAAATTTGAAGCTTATCTTTCTGCAGTCAGGGGTTGGGGACGAGGGAGGGAAGCACCCTCCAGCTCCGGGGGAGGGGGCTGTTTGCGAGTGTATGCGGTGCGGGGTCCAGATCCGGGGATGCCCGCGGGCAGCGGGGTTCCCGAGGGGCGATCATGTCTCCCAGGTGCCCCCCTGGGGCTCTAGATCCCACGCGCTTGGCACGACCAGCAGCGCGCCAGCCCCTCCCGCTCCAATTCGGACTCGCGGGTGGGCGGCAGAGGACGCACATCTGTCCCGCTGGAGACCTTTTCTCTCTCTGACTTGGACACCAAGCTGGGCCCAGTCAGCCCAAAGCCCCAGCTTCGGGAGCCCGGCTTTGACACCGCATACTCGCCAGCCCTGCACTGAGGCCAGCGTGCCAGGACCTGAGCCCCCAACCTGCCTGGAGAGGTTCTACCCGGGGCCAGGGCCGGCCACGTGGGCAGTCCCCTCTTCCACACCAGGCCTTGACGCTGGATGTCCCCGCTCCGCGTGTCCCGCCGCCCCTGCCCAGGTCCGAATCCCGGCTGGGCAACTTTCTGGGCGTCGCAGCCACGTTAGGGACAGGGGTGCGCATCGATGAACGGTGGCCCCCGCGCCGGGCTTACGTTGGAGCGGGAGCGGCGGAGCGGTCTCGGGCGCAGCCACGCCGCCTGTGCCCGCGGCGCGAGACGCTCCAGTCTCGTCCTGGAGTTACTTTCTCTCTCGGTCCCAACCCTCCCCGCACCCCTCCCGGCCTGGCCCCAGCTTCGCGCGGCCCCTCCCCTCCCCTTACCGCCTCCTCGCCCTGCTCTCCGGCTGCCCTCCCGCGGCTCCCACCCCCTGTCCTCCCTCCCCTCTCTCCAGCGGCCTTCCCCGATGGCCGGCGAGAAAACCAGCCCCCACCCCAGCCGGTAGCTGGCGCCCCACGGCGGCCAGCCCAGGCGCAAAGGGCAGCGGTCCGGCTCCCAGTCACCCAGCGTGGCGCGCGCGAGCGGGAGCGCGCCGCCACTCCTGGCTGGGGGCTCAGCTGCGCCGCCTGGTGGTAGCTTTTCTACCAGATAACGCAGTTGCTTCACTTTTTGTTTGCTACCAATTTGAAATAAGAATTTTAATTCCTGTACATTTCGTTTTCTGCTGTGTTTCTTTGAATTGATACATGAAATTTTTTACTTTAGGAAAGAAAGTTTTTAAGAGTAATGTATCTATCAAATTCAATTTATATATTTAATTTATATTTCACTGTGCTATTTATTGATGAAAGATTAAATATCTAAGTAAATAGGCCAGTAAGAAATTGCCATAATTTTTAGAAAATCACATAAATTTTTAGATAATAGTATTTCTGTGACCTTCAATAATTAGAAGCTTGCCTAAATTACTTTTATTGCTATTTTATAAACATATATTGTGTGCACATTAAAAGCTAGGAAAATAGTTTTCACAATATTACAAAGTAAAAAGCATACTGACATAATCAAACTTAGAAAGGAAACGACTTTAATGTCACTGTATATGAAAGCAATGCATGTTACATAGAAAACTGCATTTAAAGTGTACTAATATGTGGAGACCATGTAATTTAGAACCGTGAGTACAAACCTAATATGAAATGGGAAAATAAACTTAAATTTACAATTGACCACATTGTAACAGACAGAATTTATCTTTTACATCGTAACAAACGCCTATGGTTAAATACATGTCTGAAATTCAGCTGCTGGAGTCCGGTGTAATCACACTTGATGTTCACTGCCTTGTACATTCTGACTGAAATGTGCTCATCACCTACAGGTTGTCAAACCTTGTGATTATTATTCTCACACAATATATTACAGTCAATTAGCACTAGCCATACAATTTTCAAAATTTTAGAAATGTAATACAAATTTTCTTTCCCCCCCACCAGTTCCCTTCTGTGCTGTCTTGAAAATAATATTAGCAATCAACTCAGTATAATACATTATTTTAGGTATTTCCTATTGACTTTCCAGATATTAGCACCCTGAGGCAACTGTTTAATAGTGTTGAGGCCTATAAAGATTTAATCACTGAGAAAATATTTATGGAGTGTCTATTAGCAGCAAGACTATAGAGACGTAATAAGGGTTCTGAATAAGTCAAGATTTTGTCCCTGAATATAAGAAGTGTCGGTTCTAAGGCCGTAGCTCTCCCTGGTGACTAAACATCACAATCACACATTTGACTTCATCTGTTTAAGATTGGGAGAATGCTGAGAAAATCAAAGAGTAAAAGATCAGAAATGCTGAATCAGGATGGAGGTAAAGAGTAGAACTGATGTATCTGTGTTAAAGAAAAACTCAACAGATGATTTTGATGTTTCGCTAAAGTAGTGGAGAATTGGGAAAGAGGAAGATGGGTTAGTAATTGTAATATCACAAGAGCAGGTCAGTTCTAGAGTCTGACTGGTTGGATGCCAATCTTAGACCATTGCTTTGACGTATGTCTTATTCTGCTGGGCTGCTGTGACAAAATCCTACCACATTAGTGACATAAACAACAAAAATGTCTTTCTCACAGATCTGAGGCTAAGTCCAAGATCAAGGTATGAGCACGTTAATGTCCTGGGTGAGGGCCTCACCTTATAGCTCATAGCCAGTCTTCTCCTCTGTTCTCAAATGATGGAATGGGTGAGAGATCTCTGTGGGGTCTCTTTTCTAAGGGCACTGACCCATTCCTGGGGGCTTCACCCTCACAACCTAATCACCTCCCACAGGCACCAGGATTACAACGGATGAACTGTGGGGTGGGGCACACATTCAGCCCATAGCGGTCGATGACCCCCAAACTTAATTTAACATCAGTATATTTCAGTTTTCTTGTATATAACATGGGGTTAGTAGTAGTGCATTTTAAAAAGATAGTTTAAAGGATGAAGTTTATTTATTTAAATTCTTAATCACAGTGCCTGACATATTTAAGTGATCAATAAATATTTATCGAGTTTTACTTTAAGTGTAGTGAAAAGATCCATGCTTTATTCAAAGTGGGGAGGCAATATTAAAATATGACTTATTCAGAAATGCTGTCTGGAATGGTGATTGTAAAGTTGAGTCTGGAAGTTTCTGCTTCCACTTAGAAGAAAGAGGAAAAAACATGGAAAGATATGTAAGTTAGAAGTGATCACACAATATTCTGATTGAGACAATATCTAAATTAAAGGGATTTCCTGTTGCAGAATGACACAGATAACAAATTAAGATACTTTAGTAAACATTCTCAAGGTTATATTCTTGGATAATTTTCACTTCACTGGGTGAAGGGATCTTGATTATAGCAGATAGCGAAGGGCTGTGCTTTCTAGATAGCCATATAGGAAAACGGTGGAAAACTTGTTTATTTCAGGTTTTAAGGGTTATTTTTAAAAGATTATTTGAAAATAGACTTTAAAAACATGTATGCAGTTTGGGATAAAAGAATATATAAATGTAATTACAAATATCAGATATACTTTGTGTTTGGATGATCGTTTCCAGTTATTCTCATCCAGCAAAGGGGCTCATCTTTGTTCTGATGTGGTCCCCTGAGCTGTTCTGCTTGTGAAAAAGCTTTCTCATACTTGCATTCCTGTGTGCTTGTCTATCTTACACACACTGGTTATCTTACTGTTACACTTCAGGTCATCGAGAATTCTTTTTGGCTTGTGAGATTTTTCAAAATATTTTTAACTTGAATCATCCTGAATTGGTATCTGCAGAAGTTTGACCTCTTCCTTATGATACCCAGCCATGTGTCCACTACCTGTCTTGGTGTTAACTGGAGGGATGGCTCTGGCCTTTCTGTTTGGAATCTCTGTTCTACTGCCTAAGTGCTCGCCCAGGAACCCTGTTTTTCATGATAGCCTACGGTGGTGTTGGGGGTGTTATCACACAGTAGTGTTACACGGCGATGTCTTTGTTAGGGTCTAAGCCCCAGATCTTCTCCCATTGTCCAGGTCATGAGGCTTTTCCTGTAACTCCACAAAAGCTCCCCCTGGGAGCTGCAGAAACATGATATGCATAATCTTCTATAATATGACATTGAGAAATTTTATTTTGTTTGATAGTTATTAAGAATGTATTCTTCTTGAGCTAAATAATACGGAAGCCAGAACACACAGGATGTTTCCCTTTCTCTTCAGCCCCTCCTCCTCTTCACCCTCTCTTTGACTTTCTTGATGGAGAGAATATTTTCATCATTCGAGACCTAGATTCAACAGCCCCATAATAATTTTTTTCCTTGATTGCCATCAATCTGTGTCTATCAGTTGGAGGGAAGCCATTTTTAACAGAAATGCACATGTTGTGAATACAGGTAAATTCAGAAACACAATAGAGAAGATTTTTGGAGCCATGCTTTGTGGATATTGCTAAGTCCCTGAATACTACAATATTTTAAAGATACAGGGATAAAAAATAACAGATGAGGGAAAGTTTTCTTAAACAAATGATGCTGACACAATTAGTTACAGTTTAGAAAAAGAAGTAAAGATGGATACTTACTTCCTTAAAAAAAATTTGAAAGGAAATGTTAAAGGGTTTGATGGAATTGTTACAACAATAAGGGAATGAGTGAAATGTATTGGGAAATGTATTAAATTAGAATGAAAAAGGGTTTTCTAATCATAAAGTTGACATAAAGAATGAAAAAAATCCCAATCAAAAATGTTCTACACAAAAATTAAAAGATGAGTAATACATTAAAAGTAAAATTGAAGAACAAACATGAAAAATAGTAAACTGAATACTTAAAAACTGGAAAAGATAATAAAGAATTCTTAGAGGGTACATCCTAATCATTAACAAATATATGAACAAAACCTTTAAATAACACCTATAGTAAGAGATTCTGAAAATGTGCAAATCACAGCTTAAGAAGACAGGTGCATCATCCCCTCCTGGTCATCCTCATTCTCTGCTGCTGAGACAGTGAAGACACCACTTTTGACTCTAGTTTACAGGTTGTTGTTTCCTGACCTCAGGAGATCTGTCAACTTTTCTTCCCTTTACCCATGCATTTCCACTGTATTTCTAGCCTCTCGTCTTCAGCCCTATCAGGATATTTGACCTCCTTTGATTTGGGCATTTTTCTCTCTGCTTGCTTCTTTGTTCTCCTTTCCTGTCTTTATTCCTATTTCAGTTCATGATTGACAAGGTCAGCAGTGTGTGTAGGGGCTTAAAAGCCCAGCCTCTGGAGGAAACTTACTGGTGTCTGAGCCTAGCTCTGCTAACTAGGGGCCAAGTGAAACTAAGAAGATGACTTGACTTCTCAGTATCCCCCGCTCTAAAGTGGGAGGTTTGTAGTAGTCTCTTGTCATTGGTTTGTTATAAGATCAAATATGTCAATATGTTTGGATTACTTAGATTAAGTATCTGGCATATAATAGCTGCTATGTAAGTAGGATTCAAATGCACTGATGATCTGTTTTTTCATTTTGCATACATAGTTTGGGTTATTATATTTCAAGCTTACAGTGTTTTGTAATTCAGTGTTTCTTCTTTAGAGAAACATATTGATCATTCTTTCTAGATTTCTAATTTTTTAAAATTCATAAAGATTCCATTAGCCAAAGTGATATATGGCTTTATTTTAATAAACTTAATTTTTCATTTTTATGTACTCCATACATAACTATTTTTAATAACAACTTTATTGAAATATAATTCTCATATGATAAAATTAACCCCCATAAATGTGCAATTTAGTGGTTCCTAGTATATTCCCAACATTATTCAGTCATGAAAGCTATTAAACTTTAGAATAATAGGATTCCATAGCTATTAGTGGTTATTTCTAGCAACCCACCCCCTCAGCTCCTGGTAAGACTAACATATTTTCTGTCTCAATAGATTAGGCCATTCTGGACGTTTTCATATAAACTGACCCCTACAATTGGAGGCTATTTTCATTATCATAATGTTTTCAAGATTCATTTATATTGTAGTATATATCAGTACTCTATTCCTTTTAATTGGTAAAAAAAAATTCTATTGTATATAGGTATTCAATTTTGCTTTTGCCCATTCATCAACTGATAGCTTTTTGAGTTGTTTTCACTTTTGGTTACTATAAACATTCGTGTATAGTGTGTGTGTAGACATATGTTTTTATTCTTTTGGATATATGCCTAGGAATGCAATTGTTACACAAAGAATAACACTTTGTTTAAATTTTGAGGAACTGCCAAACTGTTATTTAGAGTGGGTACACCATTTCATATTCACACCAGCAAAGCTGAAGGCTCCAACTTTTCCACATCCTTCCAAAAGTTGTTATTGTACTTTTTTTTTCATTTCAGCCATCCTAGCAGGTGTGAAGTTGTATCTCATAGTGATTTTTATTTTCATTTCCCTAATGACTAATGAGGCTGGACATTTTTTACTGTACTTATTTTTTATGTGCTCTCTGTAAATTTTTTTTGAACAATATCTATTAAAATCATCCAAGATGTACTGCAGATAATGGTTATCGTGTCTCTTTTCATGCCAATACATTTTTTTTTTTTTTTTTTGCCTGGCGGCACTTGCTAGAACTTGGGAGTAGCAGGCCCTTTTGTATTTCTGACTTAAAAAATAATGATTTTAGTGTTTCACTGGTGATTACTATAGGTTTTTGTAGAAATGCTTTTTCAGGTTAATACAGTGCCTTTGCATTCCTAGTTTACCAAGAGGTTTTTTTAAAAAAAAATTTATTATGAATAGATGTTGACATTTAAGGCTTTTTGTATATCTGCAAAGATGATTATATAGCTTTTATAATTAAGCTCCTAACATGGTGAATTACATTGATACATTTTCAAATATTGAACAGTCTTTTATTTCATTCTTGAGGTAAACCCTAATTGGTTATGAAATATCAAGTACATGCTAAATTGTATTTGCATATATTTGGCATTTTTGTATCAATATTCAAAAGTGAGATAATTTTCCTTTCTTGTACTAGTTTAATCCAGTTTGTATATCAGAATTTTACTGGCTTTGTAAAATTAATTTTTTAGCTTTCTTTTTCTATTCTTTGAAACAGTTTATATAAGATAGGAATTATTTATTCTGTAAAGGTTTAGTAAAATATATGACATTCTTTTGGGAAACATATTGGATATTTTTATTTTAAAAATTACTATTGTCAACTGCTGTAGCAGGTGTTCTTAAGATCCAGAATTTATATCTAAATCTTTAGATGAAATCTTCCTTAGATATATGGTCCCTAATAATCTTCTTTAGATTGCCCTCAGATGACTTTTTAGCACTTGGAGAATAGCATGTCTTTTCTGGTTACACACATTCTATTTTTTAAAAAAAAATCTTCAAAATGTTTACATTGTTCTTTATTGAGTTTAATCTCATTAGTTTTGATTCATCATTACAGCTAACTGAGGTGTTTTAATTTTTAATTTGTTTAAATCATTTAAAGCTATTTTTTGTCTTTAAAATATTTTATTTTGAAACAATTTTAGAGCCACAGGGAGTTGTAAAGAGAGTTTAGAAAGTTCTATTTACTCTTCTTTCTGTTTCCTCCAAAGGTTACATCTTACACAACTATAGTACAACATCATAACCAGAGGTTTGACATTGGTACAATGTAAGTGCAGTTCTCCGTTATTTCATCCCGTGTGTGGATTTCTGTAATCACCACCACAGTCAAGATACAGAACTGTCTCATAATCGCAAAGATCTTTCCTACGCTATTTCTTTATAATTACACACTCCCCCTCCCCTCCACCATTCCTGACCTCTGACAACCACTCATCTGTTTCCATCTCTCTAATTTTGTTATTTTGAGGATTCTTGGTATATACTAGATATGAGTCCTTTGTCAGATGTGTGTAATTTCTCCTATCACATAGCTTGCCTTTTCACCTTCTTCCCAGGGTCATTTGCTGAGCAAAAGTTTTAACTTTTGATGAATTGTATTCTTGATTCATTGATTTTTCTCTATTTTTTGTTTTGCATTTCATTAATTTCCTCTTTTTATTTCCTTTCATTTGCTTGCTTTGGGTTTACTTTTATCTTCTTCTAGGTTATTAAGGTGAGAACATAGATTATTGATTTGAGACTTTTCCTCTTTTCTAAAATTTTTCCTTTTGGCACTGCTTTAGTTATGTTCCACGCATTTTAATATTTTGTATTTTCTATTTTCATCCTGTTCATATAGTTTTTAGTTTCCCTGAGCCTTCATCTTTGATCCATAGATTATTTAGAACCATGTTGTTTAGTTTCCAAGTGTTTGGGGGTATTTTCTCGTTACCCATCTCTTGCTGATTTCTGGGTTAATTCCCTTGTAGTCAGAAAGCATTGTCTGTATGGTTTCAGTTATTTTAAAGTTTTGAGGTTTGTATTATGATCAGTATTGAGTTTACTTTGGTCCCCTGTGCACTTGAAAACAATGTGCATTCTGCTCCTGCTGGGCGGAGTACTCTCTTCGTGTTGGTTAGACCCTGCAGGTTGATAGTATTGTTGAGTCCTGTATCCTTGCTGAGTTCCCGTTTACTTGTGCCATCAGTTGCTGAGAGAAGGGATTGAAGTCTGCAGCTGTAACTGTGCACTCTTCTACTTCTCCTTTCGGTTTTTGCTTCATGTATCGTGCAGCACTCTTCTTTGGTACATGCACATTTAGAATTGCTATGTCTTCTTGATGGATTGACTTTTGATCATTATTTAGTATCCCTGTCTGTTAGTGGTAATTTTCTTTGCTATAAATTTTACTTTTTCTGATAGCAATGTGTCCACTCATACTTTCTTTGATTAATGTTTAGGTGGAATATCTTTTTTCATCTGTCTAGTTTTAACCTACATATAGGCATACCTTGGATATGTGGTGGTTTTGGTTCCAGACCACTGTAATAAAGCAAATATCACAAGAAAGCCAGTCATATGAAATTTGGTTTCCCAGTCCATTTAAAATTTATGTGTATACTGTGCTGTAGTCTGTTAAGTGTGCAATAGCATTATGTCTAAAACAACAATGTATGTACCTTAGTTTAAAAATATTTTATTGCTAAAAAATGCTAACCATCACCTGAGCCTTCAGTGAGTCGTGGTAGTTACATCAAAGATCTCTGATCACAGATCTCCATAAACAAATTAATAATAATAAAGCAGTTTGAAGTGGTGTGAGAATTACCAAATGGTGACCCAGAGACACAAAGTGAGCAAATGCTTTTGGAAAAGTGATGCTGATAGACTTGCTTGATTCTGAATTGCCACAAACCTTCAATTTGTAAAACTCAATAAACTGAAGTGTAGTAAAACAAGTATGTTTCTATACTGTTAAATTGAAGTGTTTCTTATAGACAACATAGAGCTCAGTCATTTTATTTTTTAAATTGACTGTTATTTAACTGGTGTGTTTAGACCACTTAGATTTATTGTGGTTATTGATTGGTCCTTTTTCTGTTTGTTCTGCTTTTCACTTCTCTGTTTTGCTTTACGTGACTTCTTGTGGATTACCTGAAAATGTTTTAGAACTTAATTTTGACTTATCTGTGGTGTTTTTGAGTGCTTCTCTTTGTGTATCATTTTTTTTTTTAAATTGAAGTTGAGTCAGTTTACAATGTTGTGTCAGTTTCTGGTGAACAGCATAGTAGTTCAGTCATACAGATTTATTCATTTTCATATTCTTTTTCATTATAGGCTACTACAAGATATTGAATATAGTTCCCTGTGCTACAGCTATTTGTGTATCTTTTTAAGTGGTTACTGTAACCATTACATCATATACACATAACTTTTCTTAGTCTGCTGGTGTCAACACTTACCAGTTTGTTATGATAGTCTTGTATGTTTCCTCTTCACACACTGAGAAGTGCATCAGCATTATAATTTTTGCTTCAACTACCAAACAAAATTTAGCAAACACAAAGGAGTAAGAAACTGTAATTGTCCATATTTGTACTATTTTTATTGTTCTTCCTTCCTTCCTGATGTTCCAGGATTCCTTCTTTTTTCATTTTCTCTTTGTTTTGTTCATTCTTTTAGAGTAGATATGTTGGTTGACAAATTCTGTTAGTTTTGTTCATCTGAGAATGCCTTATTTTGCTATTTAAAAAGTTTTTTTTTATTGACACAACATTGTAAGCTGACTATACTTCAGTTAAAAATACATACTTAAAGTAAAAACATTTTCTTTTGTTGAAGTACAGTCCATCTACAATGTTGTTACTTTCTGGTGTACCACAGAGTGATTCAACTTTATATATATAGGCCATTATGAGGTACTGAATTCCCATGCTGTACAGGAGGACCTTGTTGTTTATCTATTTTATAGATAATAGTTAGTTGATTTGCTCTTCATTTTTGAAGGTTATTTTTGCAGAATACAGAATTCTGAGTGGGCAGTCCTCTCAACACTTGAAAAATACGTAACTTCCTTTTGGGCTCCCTGATTTCTGATGAGAAATTTGCTGGAGGCATTCAGAATTTTTTCTTTGGTCTTTAGTTTTTAGGTGTTTAACTATAATATGTCAGAGTGGATTTCTTTGGGTTAAGATCCTGTTTGGAATTTGTTCAGTCTTAAATATTTAGGTTTGTTTATTTATTTATATTTATTTATTCATTCATTCATTCATTCATTCATTCATGACAAATTTGGCAAAATTTTAGCCATTATTTCTTTGAATACTTTTCTAGCCCTACTGCTTTATCCTATCTGGGACTCAGAATGCATAAATGTCATATTCATTGATATTGCGCCCATCTGTCCCTGAGGCCCTGTTCATTTTTCAGTCTATTTTCTCTTTGTTTTTCAGTTTGGGTAATTTCTATTGTCGTGTCTTCAAGTTCAGTGATTCATCTGTTCTTTTCTGCTGTTGAGTCCATGTATTGGGATTTTTATTTCAGGTATTAGGTTATTTGGTTCTAAATTTCCATGTGGCTTTTTACCTTTGCTGTGATTTTGTGTTTCTTTGCTGACTTTTTTGTTTGTTTGTCTTTCATTTGTTTCAGGTGTGTTTGTAGTTGCTCACTGAAGCATTCTGTGATGGCTTTTAAAGTCTTGTTTGGTAACTGTTACCTGTGTCATGCCAGTGTTCTTATCTATTGATTATCTTTTCTCCTTTCACTTGAGATGTTCCTGGTTCTTGCTATGTTGACAGAATTTTTGTTATTCAGTGCTGGACATTTTGGGTATTATATTATGAGGTTCCAGATCTTATTTAAATATTATGTTTTAGTAAGTCATTTCTGTTAATGCTCCAGCAGGGAGAAGGGGATAATGCCAGTTAGGATTTGAAGCTCAGATTTTAATCTTGGCCTTTGCTGACACTCATCTGGGGAGGGGCTCCATGTTACTGCTGATTGTGGACAAGAGTTCGGGCTTCCCCCCAAGGCCTCTGCAGGTACCTTCTTTCTGGGATGGCAAGGGGTGCCCTACTGTCATTGGTGGAATTCCTGATGTTCCACTGGGCCTCCTGTCATAACCCAAACATGGAGGCAGTGAGGGGGATGGAGGTCCTCGTTCCACATGTGGTGTCTACATTGCAGGTGGGGGCTTGTCTTTCTGTAATGTTTGGCTGGAGTCAGGCAGTAACTGTGTAAGTTTTCTGTGTTTCCACTGTCCCTTCATCTCCTTTGGCTGGAGAGAGCAGGCTTTCTGGGGACATTTTTTATTTGCTCCCATTGGCGTTTCTGGGTTGTTGGCTTCCCTGGCACCTAGTGTGGGATGCATGAGACAAAAGAAAACTCAGGAAGTCACCACTGTGTAGTTCCTCAGGTCCTGATCCCTGGCCAGTCTGCCACATTCTCTTCACCTCTCAGCATGTTTTTGTTTCTTTCAAATATAAAGCCTAGGGAGTCTAGCCATGCTTAGTGGGAAGAGCAGGGAAAAGTATGTTTATCCATCTTTCCAGAAGCAGAAGTCCAAATTTAATTAACTTTGAATGGGTAATACATTCATGTGACATACAAGTTGAGTGATATAAAAAGAAGTTACAGTGAAATTAACTTTCTCCCACCCACTTCCCCTCTTAGATGGCAACAGTGCTTCTGGTTACTGTGCTTCATTCTGAGGTAACTTTACAGATACCAGCAGACATACACAGATGCGTTGTTACCCAGGTGGTGGCATACTGCATACACTGTATCCTTTTTTTTTTCTCATAACACTGCAATTTAGTGAACCTTCTGGATTCATACAAGAAGAACTTCTTTATCATTTTTCATGGCCTCATGCTGTTCCAGTGCATGGAGATGCCATGTGTATGTAACCACTTGCACTGTTTAGGTGTTGGTCCTGTTACCTGATATATTTATTTTCCCTTCCACCTTAGTGTCTTCTGCACATTTCTTGTGTTTTCTGTGTACACCTGAGTCAGGGTCCTGTGTAAGCTGAAGTGTGTTGGAGACAGGTGCTGGTGACTGAAGTCTTCATTTTATGATAAGTCATATGTATACTCCATAAGTATTTGGAGATACTCATTACAGGTGCTTTCCTAGACTTGGTTCTCCATCATGTTCACAAGGGCTCTTTGGTCCACAGCTTGCTTTTCATAGGTGTCAACAAAAGATTTTGGGTATAAGCTCTATATACCCTTATTCACTTTCATGGGTTTAGGTGCTTCCACATAACAGTTAACAGAATGTATGCGCTTTGTTGTTGTTATTTCTAAGGGGCATGAAAACACAGGTCTACTATGATTTGGGGTCAGAGTACTTGTATCTACCTTTTGGGAAAGATGAGATTGATTTTGTTATCATTTAAATTTTTGAGCATGGTAGTTTCATTCTCACTAAATTAGCACTTTTTCTTTAGGGTGGTGATTTTTTTCTTTTGAGTAGAAATATTGCCCTCAAATTCTTGGTGAACTTGAGTAAAGTCATGAATTGAAGAACCTTTTTGCCTTTGTCTCTTGATAGTCTTTCATGTTCTCTTGGCAGTTTAATGCTAAATCCATGCATAATTAAGTTTGATCTTGCACAGAGGATGGAGTCTGGAACTTGCACTGATAGACTGGAACTTGCACTGACAGACTGAGGAATTTTTTTTTAATTTCAATTTTTTAATTTGATATTTCCAAATATATAAAACATCAAGATTCTTACACCAGTTATCTCAAATGAGACCATACAAAGCAATTTTAAAGTGTATACAACAATTATTCCCCCCTTCAGTTTTGCTACTTTATACAACTATGGGATAGACAGAAAATTGAATGGCATGTGCCTAGTTGGAAAATTTCACCTGTTTACAAAAAAAAAAAAAAAAGGAAGAAATTAAGAAAACTCAAAATCAAACATGTAGGATACTTGCTACTTTGTGTCTGCAAGTCAATTTACAAACTTTTTTTTTTAATTTAGTAGGCACTTGGGACTGAAAATTTTAGCTGCCCAGTTTTATCCAACTACCCAACAGAAAGCAGCACAAATGAAAGTCCCAACACTCTGTAAACTTTGAGGGACTGAGAGAGTAGACACTATTTTTTATCTGTAGTAGATTCAATTGTTGAGCCTGCAAATGTAGGCTTTTTTCTCTTAACAGAAATAAATATCCTCAGGGCCTTTCCTCTAGCTTCAGTGGGCTGAGTTCAAGAATAGTGAAGAACCCCTCATGTGAAATTTAAAGTGTGACAACTCTGAAGTATTCTGATGCATTATACAAAATTTTGCTAGTTGCATAGACCAAAGACAGATGTTTTGCTAAATGGCACTGAAGAAAATCCTGACCCAAGTGGCACTACTTGGTCCAAATGTTACTGACCAAAGAAAATGATACAACAATATTTATAGGCTCACCTTTAAGAAATGGTTGACATTAATACTGTACATATTTTACACATCAAATACATAGTCCAAGAGTTTATAAAAGAAATTCATGCATTATTACCTTTAAGAATATCAATGTACAACATACCCAGGCCCCCCAGTAATTGTGACATTTCAGGTGGACACAGTGTTATGTACAAAAACAATCAATTTATCTTCTGTGTTAAGTATATAATTTAAAGAAACTTCAGAGATTACTGAGGAAAAACTTAGTCCACTGAAGATTGATAACAAGTGTCAATCTGTGGGATTTTTAAGTATTTCCTTTAAAAAAAAAAACACCCAGAAAACATAACCTCTGTACAAAGAAAAATATAAAAATTCTGGAAGATCATGTATGATCACACTACATAATTTAGAATGAAATGTCAGTGGTTTAAAGTTTTTCTGTCTTATTACTTTGGCAGCCTTAATTTGTGAACTAATACTCATATTTAGCTCAGCTGCTTTTATGGCACAAGAGCCCAGTTTCAAAATGGTGGCACTGATTTTCCTTATAACAGCACTATTTTCAGCAGCAATTATATTTTTAAAGGTTAACAATTTGTACAACAAATGTCTAACTATGCTTCTTCCTACTTTATTCTCAACAGTTATGATCTTTACAAAAAGCTAATATCTACATAGAGAACCACCTTTTACTTGCCCCATCTTATCTCTGACTTGGTTGAGGAAGTACAGGCATTTCAGATTAGGTATTTATGTGTTTTGGATGGGATTCTTGGATTTATGTGAAAATAAAAATAAGACAAAATAATTCTTAGGTACATTCCAGTGTCCCAGTAATTAGTTACATGATAAATAGTACCTACTTGCTGACCACCTATAAAAGATGAGACATTCCGAGGCACCCTAAAAACCTAGGTCTGTAACAGGTGAACAAGAAGGCCATTTTACTCAATTCTGATGCAGTCACCACTGACTGCTATTTAAGGTGTTTACTGGCAACCAGCAAGTTTAACTGAAGAGATGTCACTAAATTCAAACTGAAAATATATATTTAAAAGCAGCAATTTACATTGAGGGAAATATGGTTCTTGTGTGTTCTGTGTAAAGAGAGATTATGAATAAAGGGAATTGGCAACTGAGCACCCTAATTCAATTCCATGAATACAGGTTCCATGATAAGATATCTACTACATGCATTTTGCTTACAGTAACTGCCTAAAACTCACCAGCTATATAGAGTTAAACTCTGTATTAAAGGACTATTGAGTTACAGGGGAATTGGCCATATCAGGTAGCTAGTGACATAGTACCAGTTGTGAAAATTGAGATAAATGAGTTGACAAATGGATTCATTGAATATGTTAATATTGTGAATGAGAAGACAATTCACCAGGATAATATACTCACATGTATGTTGATATGACAAAAACCACAGACTGACATCAAATGGATAAAAAAATACTGGGGAAAAAGTGAAAATGCCAACCAAAATAACAAGATGGGTGGGCTGGGTGGGAGAGCACATTTAAGGCATCTAAAAAAAAAAATTCCACATGGCTTTGGCTTATTAAAATATTTTACACTATCTTTTTTTCTTTTTAAAGAAGATTTGAAAGCACCTACAAATCAAGCAGACTGTTAAAAAAAATCCCGCATGGCAAATTCAGTTTGTAAGCGTCATTCAGATATTTGTCAAGGAAAATAAAGAAGCCTCTGCCCATGAGATTGCACATGGTGGAAGAGGTCCTTCCAACCCTGTCTATCTTATGCTGGATGGCAGCCCAGAGGTTCGCTGTGCAGCAGCTACAAACAAGGTGTTACTCTCTGGAAGGGAAGGGACTGTGGAATTTCCACTGGTTGGCGAGCAACCCAGCTTTAATTTTTCCAGATACTCTGCATGTACAGGCTTATGACACTGGAGAACTTTGATGGCATCCTTTACTTTGAACCACTCTGTCTTCCTTCCTGTATTAACAGAATCTTCCCAGTCTTCTAATATTTCAGTGACAGTAAGGACATAGACATATGCCCTGTGCTTTCTGTCTTGGTTCTCAAATATGCCCAGGAGTCTGCCTGACTTTCCTTTGACTCCAGCCTCTTGGTAAGCCTCCCTCACGGCAGCACCGGCAGGCTCCTCCTGGGGCTCCAGTCCTCCTCCTGGGCCAGTCCACTGGTCCGGGAGAGAAGCCTGCACACCTGCAGCACCTCGTCCTCCTGCTCGCTCCGGAAGCACAGGGACGCCTCCCGCTTCTTGAAGCCCTCGCGGTCATAGGTCCGCGGCCTAGGGGGGCTTGGACCTCATCGCAGAGGCGGGCTCTCGCTGCCGCGGCCCCCGCGGAGGCCGCCACCCCGCCGGGGCGCGGGGGCGAGGGCGAGTCGGGGCCCAGGGCGACGCGGCCGGTCAGTCCCGGAGCCGGCGGCCGCTCCGACGCGGGGCGGGGCGCGAGCGCCGGTCCCTGCAGCCCGGGCACCGCGGAGGGAGCGCGGCCTCCGCCCGGGCATCTGCGGCTTTCCCCGGTTCCCGCCGCTGCCGCCGCCGCCCCTGGCGGAGCGGGGCGCGAGGTGCGGGGAGACGGCTGCAGGGGCTCCCGCCGGCCCGGCAGCAGCGCCGCGGCCGCGCGAGGCGTTTGGTGTCGGCTGCGGGCCGTCCTGTCAGGGCCCTCTGACGTGCTGCGTGTGCACAGGTGGCTGCGCGGTGCCCGTCAGTGAGCCGCCCGTGGCGGGGTCTGTGTTCGGGGACGGGTGTGTTTGTGGCTGCAGTTGCCGCAGTTCGTCCCGGCCCTCCAGACCTCCCCAGCCCCACTCTCGGCCTCGTGGTCCTGGCATGCCCGCTGCTTCTGCCCCTCGGATGCTTCCTCTGGGCTCCGTCCCCAACACGTCCACGTCACGCCTGCTGCCTTAGTCCTGCAGAAATCCTGCGCTTTGGATTTGTGCCACCTTCTGTAAGTTGAAAGCTTCTGGACCAAGTGCGGCAGTGAGATGGAGTCAGAAGAGGAGGTGAGCAAAGTGATTTCTGTCCTGTACCTCTTTTTTTTTTCCTACCTTTTCAAGCTATTATTTCAAGATGCCTTTCTGAGGGCAAGGTTTAAAATTCACTCCCTTAGCTTTGCTGTTATTCTTCATTTCTAATAAATTTGGAACTACAAATACTCTACTTTTAAAAATGGTTGTATATGTTTACTCATTTGTTTTGGAATAAATTTGATGAAGATGAGTTTATGGGAAAGCAAAGTGTGACCAGGGGTTAGGAATTTAAGTGGAAAATTGAATCTTCATGAAGCTTACCACATTTCATTAGATGTTAAATTCTACAGTGAAGTTTCATATGATTATTAACTATAAGTATATTCCTAAATATCGTGGTTAAACTTTTATTAAAATAATATATCATAAAGCCATTAATATTTTTACATAATACAGTTGTTTGATTATTGAATTTTTCTTGTGAGATATTAGTCAGCAACCTCAGTTTTTTCTTTTAGTGATTTTGTAACAAGAATAAAAATATATTTTAAATCTGTGTGACAGTTTTATTAAAATGACTTGAGAGTGTATGAGCATTTTTCAGTTTATTTTCTTCTTTCACATTATATTTTTAATTTTGTGTCCTTCTACATTGTATTCTAAAATTTGGAACCGATTGATATGTGCTTTTCACTTCACTATCATGAGGGATGTTTTTTCAAATGAAACTGAAAAATTTAGTAATTCATCTTTTGTCAGTATTAAAAGCAGACCAGCTAGGCTCCTTTGTGCCTCACTAAAAATAATACCAGAACATAAGAAAGGTTTCTGTATTACTTTATGTGCTCTGTGATAGCGTCTTTTCTGTGAACACTCTCAATTCCAAATAAGACCCTGACATTGAAAATTTACTTGTACATACACAGGGGTTATATTATGCTTCCTTGACCCTTGAAATGAGTATGGATGCAGACAGAAATCTTTGCGTTGTTCTCCCTAAGGTATTGCCATCAGAGAGTCAGCAAAATTGGTTGACCAAGCCCAAAGGAGGGTGCTGAGGGGAGTTGATGACCTGGACTTTTTCATAGGGGATGAAGCCATAGATAAACCCACGTATGCCACAAAGGTAATCTCCCCACCGGGATTTGCTTCTGTAAGTGTATCACCAAGAACAGAGAGTAGGATGAATCATGCAAAATGGTAGATTTCATAGCAATTGTACTTGTGAGCTGTGTATTTTATTCTTGTGTTGGAAAAGAGGTTTTGTTGTTGTTGGTTTTGAATGGGGTATTTTTCAAAATTGAAGTATAGTTGATTTACAGTGTTGTGTTAGTTGAACAAGGTATTTTTCATGTGAGGAATCAAGTGAATTTAAGAAACCCCAGAATGCAGGATTGACTCTGGGAATGCTGGGCTTCATGTGAGAGCAAGATCTGCTTCTGTGGAAAATTGCAGGTTGACTCACTGACCTGTCAGATGTAGAAGAGCTGTAGACTGATTAATTAAAAAGAAGCACTAAAATTGTTTAACTAGGTATTTGTTCTAAAAGCCTCCAAACTCCAAATGGAATGGTATGGCGGATTAGCTGTACTTTTGCATCTATTACTCCACTGTTAAGATGATACTTTGTACTTAGAGATGTGAAGTAGAATATAAATGATAATATAACTTAATATTTCTGGTAAAGTGCCTGTTATTTCTTTACATAAATTAACATTCACCCAGTGCAAAGGGCCTGTTTTCTCTAATGACTCAGTCTCTTCTGGGCCAGTGTTTTTAAAACTGTTGCTCTTACTGACATGGACTGAAGCTTGACATAGTTTGATTTCTCTTGCTTTAGTGGCCAATAAGACATGGAATAATTGAAGACTGAGATCTAATGGAGAGGTTCATGGAACAAGTTATTTTTAATTTTCCCTGAGCTGAAGCTGAGGGCCATCACTTTTTGATGGTGAGTAACTGGGACTGAGAGAAGAGCCCTGTGGATTCTTGGTTGCTTAGATTTTAAACCCAGGATATTCTTCCCTGGGGAGTTTTTAATTCCCACTAAAGCTCTTTGTATGAGTTGGAGTGCTTTTGGGGCAAATAACAGAAGGCTCAACCAAAATGTCCAAAACCAAAGAGGGCTTATTATCCCACAAAACAGGATGCCAGTGTCAGGCCACTCAGGACTGGTTACTTGAGCAGCTCAGAGATGGAGGTGAGAACCCAGCCTAATTCACCTGTTTGGCCTCTTGTGCTGGTTCCCCTCAGGCCCCAGGGTGGCTGCCCTATTTCCTGTACTGACTTTTGGTGTATTTGCTTTCAGAGTTTTAGAATTAAGACTCTCATCCTCAGAAACCTTCCTAGCAGATTTGCCCTGTCTGTCCGTGCCCAGTGTGGGCCCTAGAGGGGAACAAAATTACTTTGGTACATTTTGATGAGTCAAGATTCTCTCCTGTTGCTGGTGAGGGGACCACATCTCATCACCTGGCCCCAAGAGGTAAGTACCTAAACCGGCCTCCAGCAGCAAGGAATGAGGAGGGAGGAATGGGTTTGGGTAGGAAACCACCTGTGTAGTTAGGTGTCCTCCTGAAATAACTGGTTGGCTCTGACCTTTTCTTCTTACAGCAGAGGGAGCTGAGTCAAGGTGCTGTTTTGCCAAGGTTAAATCTCACACTAACACTGAGCTGAGTTACAGGCCCTGATATTGTGGATGTAATTGATCTTGTTCAGATGAAATAAAACAATACAGAGAAATGAAGAGAAGTGTCTCTTGGTTGTGGAGCCTGTTTTCATTGTTTTATGTTCTTTTTAAGTTAAAATTAATTACATGTATAAAACACTTACTTTAAGGAGAGCAATTGCATGTAACATAAGCTGCACATTAAAACCTACATAATTTAGCTTTGCATTTTTTCCATGCTAGTGCATTGTCAAATGGTCCCTGATCCAATTATATAATTCTTCCTAATGTTAAATATGGAATATTCTTTAGAATTATCTGGCTTAAAATATGTTAAGTACAAGGCTGTTATGGTAGTTAGTGGAATCTATATATTTTGTGTCTATTAAATCAAGTCCTTGAAAGTGCTCTAAGCTTTTTCCTGGCTGTATCTTTACTACTAGGAATTGCCACGTCCAAGTAATGTGTTTTACAGGCCACTGTGTATTTTCTCTCCTGTGTATCTACGATGGTTTATGTAAAATACATGGAGCCAGGAAACTGACAGTATGTCTGAGTGGCTTTGTCTTTACAGCCAAAACAAATTACAGACTCCCACCTGCCATGCTTGGCATGTTCCCTTCTCTCATACGTCACATAACTACCTGTTGATAGGACTCCAGGCATGGGCCTGGGGCCCAGCTTCCTCTCCCTGCCTGCCCCATCCCGCTCTGCTCAGAGGGAGTCTGAGTCTTAGGCCCGTGGAGCAAATGCAATCACCAGGACACAGCCCACAGGAAATTTTTCCTACCAGGAATTTTTCTGCTCTAGCTGGCATATACACCGCAGTACAATAAAACCAATTGCTGGGAACGAACTGGTGGTGTTTGGCATGAATATGGAAAAGCTTAAGTCCTTTGCCAAAAATGAGTATCTGAAGAGAATTTTCAAAAATAATTGTTTATTACATTAAACATAAGAAAATATTGTGTTACATTTATTGTACTTTGAAGTTAGGAGGTGTGTTTGCTGCATGATGTGACAGAGGAAGTTATGAGAAGGGTGGTTTTATCTCAGGCTTATGTCCTTCCTCATCAGTTAATGGGATAATTGAAGGGGAGTGAAGCAGGTACAGGGATTTGTGGCCATGTCCAGAAATTCATTGAAGACATTTACTGAACCACTACATCAGCTAATGGCTTCTTGGTGTAAAAGAGTCTAAAAGTTTTAAATTAAAGTTCCCTCAGTAGCCTATGAAATTGTCCCTTCTGACTGCCATGACAGACATCTGCACATCCATGGTGGGAATGAGCTCAGTAGGGCTCATGTTTTTCAAGAAGTTTCAGAGACTCAACTCATGTTGGTCACGTGGACTAAACAGATAGCAAATGGGAACCACACTCTTTTCTCTAATACTGAATTGCCCAGAGATCAAGACAGAATCATATATTCTAAAGAACTGCAGTGCTCTTGAAGGGAAATTGAATTGTAACTGTAGAGGAGATTTGCAAACTTTTTTGAATATGAATCAGGGGAGGAAGAGCAAGCAGCAGTGCTGCCCAAGGATGCTGGGAACCAGGAGCTCTGCCATCCACCTGAGAGCAGGAAAGATGTGTGTCCCAGCTCAGGGATGGAGGATCATCCTTCCTTCATCCTTTTGTTCCAATCAAGTCCTCAGTAGCCTGTGTGCTGCCCACCCACATTGGCAAGGGCAGGTCTCCTTACTCAGTCTGCTGCATGCTAAGCTCTTCCAGAGACACCCTCTCAGACACACCCCAGAAAGAATGGTTTACCAGCTCTCGGGGTACCCCTTAGCCCAGTCAAGCTGACACATAATAATCACCATGACATGTGGCTTGTCCTGGCTTACCGCAGTAACTCCCTTCCTGGCTCATGAGGGTGGCTCAGACCTGCTCTGTCCTGTACACTAGCACTGGCCGGTGTGGAGCTGGACATCCTTGGCGCTGCTGAGTCTGTTACTGCTGGCCCGTGTTCTTCCCATTTTCAGTATATTGTCATCTACACTCCTACTTGCTCTTCCTTGAGGATTTATGTTTTTAAAAATGTTTCTTTACTGCAGTTATGGAGAGGTTTGGGACTGGAGCAATATTAGTTGCATGTGTTCAGCTTGCTTTCTTTATCCAGAAATATGGATTGATTTTTATAGTACTGACTAATTATTCATTTTTGAATTAATACTTGATGATATTTTACCATTATTATGAATAAAATGCTTATGTAACTTGCATTCATGTGAAGTTTTAATCATATACTTCAGTATTTAAAAAATAAGAAAAACTTGATATCTCCAATTTAGATCTCGTTATATATAAATAATGGTTTTTGGAAGGTTTTATTTAAATTAGTCCTCTAAAGGAACAATTACTGGTGGTAAACATAGGAGAAAAGGAGGATTGAGGAAAACATAGATTTATGATTATGGTTCTGAGAACCCAGAAGAATGTGTCTTTAATAATGCTGAATTTGATTCAGGAGCCAGGAGAACCTAATTTTATTGTAAACTTTCTCTTAATGGAAGTGTATAGATTTTAATGTTAGTTCTTCACAGATGGTGAATTGTTTGGCAGCAAGTACTAAAGTGTAAAAATCAGTGATTTAAGCAAGTTAAAGGTTTTATTTTTCTTAAAGTCATTTGTAGCAGGGAGGGCAGTGCTGGTATGTCAGGTTTCTGGTGTCATTAGGGATCTGTGTGCTCTAGTATATTTAGCATATGGCTTCCATTCTAAGATTGCCTTAGATCACAAGTTAGCTGCTGCAGCTCCAGTCATCACCTCCATATTCCAGGAAAGAAGGAGTTAAGAGCAGAAGTGGGCCTACTACATGAGTCTACCTTCAACCTTGTAAGGAGCTTTCCCAGAAGACACATCCAATAACTTTTGCTTCTTATTGGCCAGAACTTACTTAGCCATCCCTGTACACCAGGAAGTCTGGGAAATGCTGTTTTCTGGGCCTGTGATTGATCAGTGGTCTGTCATTAAGGCAGAAGGCAGAATAGATACTGGGTAGGGAAATTGCAGTGCCTGCCATAATGATGTGACTACAGGTATGAAGACTGGCAGATCAAGAATTCAGCTGTCTTCACAACTGTGGTTGGATATGGAGAGTGTTTTCCACGTTACAGAGCCAACAGGCTAGGGAAAAGCCACACCAGGATGTGCTGTGGCTTCTGCCCTGGGGTGAAGTCTTTCTTCTGTTAGCTTCTCTGCCTGTGGAGAAATAAACCAGGAAGTTGTATTGGGAGTTTCTGTGGCCTTCGCACACAGGCTGTAACTCAGGGTTTCACAACTCTTGTAATGAATTTTTTTTTCTTATTATAGAACTATAAGTGTGATTTAGAAAATTTGGAAGATTCTTGTGGGGCTTTTCACACTCCTATCCCATTATCATAAATATTAACATTTAGTATAGCTATACTTAATCTTTTCACTCATGTTTTTATATGATTTTGCATTCAATATTGTGTCCTCCATCCCTCTCCCCCATTTTCTTGCACGGTTTTCATAATCCTCGCTTTAATGGTCATGCAATCATGTATCCAGTGGTTATTTCCTGTCTGTTTAGCAGCCCCACTATTTTTAGATGTTTACTTTTGTTTCCAGTTTCTTGGTTTTGTAAGATATAACATAAATTAATATTTGCACATTTTTTTCTATATTTAGAGCATTTTTATATTAAGAATATAAAAATTATATATATATATATAATTTGGAGGTCCAGATGTGTTAATAATTTTGAATCTCTGGTATACCATTTCACACTGAAATCTTCAATGTACAAGAAGCCACATTATTTGAACTCAGGATTGATTAATATCATTTTTGATTATTTGACTTTTTAATTTGCAGTTTGAATACCTTTGATCTTAAACAGTTTTTCATGTATTTATTAGTTGTATTTTCTCCTTTGTGAATTGCCTATTCATGTCCTGGGTTTTGTACATATCAGTGTTTTATTGCTTTTATTGTTGCTATGATTTCTTTGAACTTTATTCTACTTAAATTTTTCTTTTGTGATAAAATGCACATACCATAAAATTTATCATTTTAACCATTTCTGAATGTACAGTTTGGTGAGTTGCGTACATTGACATTGTTGTGAAACCATCACCACCATCCATCTCAGGAACTTCTTCATCTTCCAAACTGAAACTCTGTCCACATTAAAGAATAACTCTCTTTCCCCTTCTCCCAGCCCTAGCCCCCACCATCCCCCCTCTGTCTCTATGACTGTAACTATTCTGGGTCCTCATATAAGTGGAATCATCCAGTATTAGTCCTTTCATGACTGGCTTATTTCACTTGGTATAAGGTCTTCAGGGTTCAGCCACATTGTAGCATGTGTCAGAATTTCCTTCCTTTTTTAGGGCTGAATAATATTCTGTTGTATGTATGGCCACAATCTGTTTATGGTGTGAAATCTTTCATATAACAGATAAGAATTTTTTGTCATAAGCAGATACTTTTTCTCACTTGATTTTTTGTAGGTTATGTTTTTGAACATCTATAATTGTAAATTTTTATGTAAGTAAACCTACTTTCCTTTGATGTTTATATATATTTTTCATTCATCTGGGATTTATTTGGAACATCACTTGACACTGAAATTAAACCCAGGAAGAATCCAGAGCCAGGGTTAATCTACTTCTTGTTGGAATGCCTTCTATAGGCTCACATTTTTTTTAAACCAGGCAGGAAGGAAACATTGCATGACTATGCTCCCACTTTGCATACCTTTCTAGCCTTCCTCTCTTCATCCTATTCCCCCCTCTAATCAGTTTAAATGTTATGTTTATAAAATTAACTTATTAAGGTTCTTGGATTCCTCTTCAAGGTAAGAGAAGACTCTAGGTCTCTGGAGTTAATACATTCAATTTCTTCTGGCCTGAGATATATTCTTGATATTACAGTTGATTGTTGATATATTCAGCACTTGCTAAAGGCCCAGCCCTCTCCCCACCAAGCATTTGCATGAATTAACTCACTTATTTAATCCCACAGACAATTGTGGGGTAGGTAGTTATTAGGCCTGTTTTTCAGGTTGGATAGGAGGTGCCATAAGGAGATATATTGTAACCTAAATATTGGAATCCACAGCTATTCTTCATGTGCTTTAAATGAAAGAAAACTAAAAAAAAAAAAAATCTGATATAGTAATCACTAACACAGTTCTAAATGTGTACTGGGAACATTAAGGTATTAACTAATTTGATCTCAGCCCCTTGAGGTAGGCACATTAAAATAAGTAATGTGTTGTTGAATAACGTTTAGATCATTTACTTACAATCTGCTTTTGATGACTTTATTATTTCTTGTCTATGTCTTAAGATTGCTTTCTCTCTCCCATTCAGGGAGTGTATTGATTCTAATCAGAGTAATTAAAACTTACTTGGGGCATGATGTTTGAGCTTTGTATCAGACAGGAGTATAAACTAAAGCCCCCAGCTAGTTGATAGCCAGATTTGATTATTTGCTTGAAGAGTTAGCATACACACAGCACAGAATTCAAAAGGTGCAGTACGATTTCCAGTGCAAGAGTGTCTCTTTCCCACTTCTGTGTTGCCTTCCAGATCCCCTTCCTGGAGGAAACCAACTTTACTGGTGCTTAACCAGCAATAATTATGTGCAGGCACATGGATTATACATAAACTTGATTCATAAAATGGTAACAAAATTGACATACTATGGTACATTTTGATTTTTACTTTAAAAATTTTAGAAATTATAATTTGAAATATATGAAATTTACCCACTTAACACAGTTTTAAATGTATCATTTGGTAACGTTACCTACATTGATATTGTGATGTAACAGAACTCTAGAACTTTTCCATCTTGCAAGATCAAAACTTTGTGCCCATAAACAGCTCCTCATTTCTCTCCCTCATACACCTTGCTTTTTTAAAAAAATGTTGTAGATACAGAAGTATATTTAAGAATGTGTATGTATGGAGAGGCCTCTTTTCATGTAGCAAATTTATAGTAGATATTGTTTCATATCTGCAGACACACTGCCCATCCTTTTTAATTGCTGCAAAGTGTTACATTTTATGGATGTGACCTAATCTGTGTAATCAGTTCCTTGTTATGTGCAGTTATGTTTTTCTGATCTTGGAAGCTGTGACAACTGTGCACCTCTCTGAGGCACCTTGTTTTAGATGTCCCTTGGCTTGACAATGGAATTTGATTTTGTCTCATAGTCTTTGTTCAGAGACTTTCTCTTCAGTAGGTGAGTTTTTCACTGGTACATGCTGATGATTTTAGTGATAATAATGCACTTTCACTGAGTACGTTCCCCATGCCAGGTGCTGCCATGAGCACTTTGTTTAGACTCCTGTGAAGTCAGTGCTAATTATGCATGGAGAGAGGAAATCACTTTCCAAACTTGGTAAAATCGAAGGTGGGGTGTAGCTGGGCTGATTGGAGTTGGAGCTCTCCCGTTGCCCGTGCTGAAATGGCCTGGGCTGTGTGGCAGGTGTGTGTGGTCACAGCTGCTTTTCTGGTGCTGTGCTTTCTGGTTTTAGTGTGTTTTATTTATGTATGGATATTTTAAAACTCAGGCTTGGCTTTCTCTTTGGTTTCTATTGGGTGCATATTCGTTCTGATAATTGGTAAAACATATTTTAACATAACTGTACTTTTGTATAAGATATTTACCTGTATTTGTTTAGGGATGATTATTTCCTACTGTGCTTAGTGACCACGTTGGTACATGGCCACATTTCTTACCTCCTCCTCCTTTCTTCTATCACCTGCTTTTGATTGTTTATGTTAGTGAACTTACTCTGATATTTATGTTTGTGACTTTATGTTTACTGGTGTCTCTGCTGCTCTACCAAGAAAACAATATCTTTTGATTCCATGACACAAGGGCATCAGTGTCTTTATATTTTCCTCCTTTCCATCTGTGCCTGTCAACTTGATACTACTCCTGTTGTTTTAATTTATAATATTTACATTCTCTTCTATAGCTATAGATTCTCCCAGAAAAGAAAAGCATTTATCCCTACATCTTAAATGGACTACTTGCTCACTGTAAGTCTTTGGCTGTACTTTATGCATTCTTATTATTTGGCTAAAGCTTATTGTCTGATGGTTAATTCATGAAGGATTCATAGAAACCAAATTCTCTCAAGTTGTTGTATGTTTAAATATATTTTGTTTTTGCAACAGACTTGATTGGCAGTGTGGCCAGATATAGAATTCTGGGGTCATATTTTCCTGCCAGAAAAGTCTGTAAATGTGGCCCTGTGTGTCCCAGTGTCCTGCATGCAGCTGTGCCAATGGCCAAGACAGGCTGCCCTTTTCCTGCTTTAAGAGTATGTTGCTCTGCTCAATAAGCCTAAAAAAACACCATAGGCTGAGTGGCTTCAACAACAGACAGTTGTTTTCTCACAGCTCTGGGGGCTTTAGGTCTGAGATCAAGGTGCCATCATGGTTGGTTTATGATCAGATCTCTCTTCCTGGCTTGCAGATGGCCTCCTTCTCACCAGGTCCTTGTGTGGCTCTTCCTCTGTGTGTGAGTGAGAGAGAGCTCCCTGATCCCTCTGCCTTATCCTGCAGGGATGTTAGTGCTGTCCTGTGACCTCACTGATCCTGGATTACCTCTCTAGGGGCTTCATCTCCAAACACAGTCAACTGAGGGTTGCAGCTTCAGCATAAGAGTTTTGGGACACACAGCTCAGTATATAACAAAGGGTAATGTGGATTTTTATTTATTTATTTTTTTGCCAAAAGGCCTAGATTTTTTTTCCTTTCTTTGTTTTTTTTTTTTTCTCCTTTTCTCTCTCTTTTATTCCCTAGCTTAAATATGTGATGTAAATCCATATTTATTAACATGGAAAAATGTTCAACATATTGCTGAATGACAAAAAGCAGTTTTATTTATTTTTATCTTTCTGTAATCCTGTTAATTTCCTCCTATTAGATAATAGTTATTATTTTAAATAGACATTTTAAAAAACTCGGATATCTATGTCATGATATTCATCTGCTTTATTTTTATATTTTTCTGGGTACATGTTTTTTATCTGCCATTTGTTTTTTCCTATTTTCTCTCTCCATTCTCTTCTTCTTTGAGTGTTTTTATATGGTGTTTGGCTAGTCTCTTTGTGTTCTTTCCTCATCTTTGAGTGAGGGGATCTCTTTCTGAACTGGCTGTGTGTCGGGTTTAGGCTGGGTGGTGGGCAGTGTCTGGGTGAAGCAGCTTCTGTCCCAGGCTTGTCTTTCTCACAGCTGATGGTGGAGGTGTAACTTCTCACCTTGCTGCCTGTGCTCTGAGTGGAGCGACCTGGGGAGCGAGGCTCCTGCAGCTGTGCTGCTCAGACTGCTCTGACTCCAAGCAAGGGCTCTCTGCTTTTGCTCTTCTCTGGAGAACTGGATATTGCCTGGTATCTGAAGTCACTGGTGTTCTCTTTCCATGTCCTCACTCATCTGGTCTCAGTGGGGCTGTTATTGCCCTTGGCAGCTCAGTGCATGTCTCTTCAGATTCACGGTGTTTGGGTGTTCTGTTATCCGAGGTGGAGTTTCCTTTTCTGTAGCTTGTTCTTGTTTTGGGGTGGATTAGTAAGAGCAGAAGTGTTTAGAGAGGCTTTACTCTCTCAAAGATTTTAAACCTCACAGCCAAAATATGTTTAATCAATCACTCTGGGTGTACTCTGTCTGCCCAATTAAGGAGTTGTACAGCATCTTAATGAACATGCTTTTAGATTAACATTTTGCTGTTCTGATGTAATTACATGAAATTTGGGTGAACACTAAATATAGTGAATATTTCCTTACAGACAGAACCTCCTCTGAATACACCAGAAAATAAAGAATATCTTGCAGAAATTATGTTCAAATTATTTAATGTACCGGGACTCTACATTGCAGTTCAGGTAAGGACAAGTGACTTTCATGATTCCCAAGTGACCTTAGTTGTCTAATGTGGAAGAAATGGTGATTCTAGAGGCCTCTGTAAGATTGTGTGATGTGGTTTCCTTTCCCATGCACTCAAGTGCACATGAACTCATCCCATTCAGGTCTGAGCTCAAACACTGTACAGAGCAATTTCTGTGATTTATGTTTTTACTGCTGGTGTAGAGTTTGTCCAGCTTTTGTCTGTTTACATTCATTAAAATCTAAGGTATCCTCAGGAAGACAAGATCAAGATGTAGGTGTGGTTCTTTGGCTATTTTTACTTCTGATCATAAAAAAGAAAATATACTATAGAATCTGTTAAAACAAAACAAAATGAAACAAAATAAATGTCTTTCAAGGGTTTCCCTTTGTGGATCTGAGCTCCTGTGGTTCCATGAGTTTACAGAACTTCCCCTGAAGCTGCTTGTTCTTCGTGGGGGGTTTGTTGTTTTTAGGTGTAATGTATCTGCCTCTATATAAGGGAATTGACTGAAATTTGGGGGAATAAATGATAAAATTGTTTTCCAAAATGCTTCCTGCATATTCTATTCCCTTACTTGTAGGAAAAAAGAGGAGGAGTTGCATAGATGTTTAACTTGGAAGATTCCACATGCTGTGTCCTCTGTGTGGTGATTCTCAGTAGACAGTGATGTCTTAAAGGCTCTGAAAATGCCTACATTAGGAAACTCTGTTTATTCCACCACTTCCAAATTTAACCAGAAATATTCCCCCACCCCTAAGCTGTTTCTGTTCCATGGAGTAGGAGACACTTCAGGAAACACTGGCCCAGTGGTTCTCAAAGTGATCTATGCAGCAAGGTCTCCTCAAAAGTGTTTTTTTCAAAATACACATTCTCAGAATTTATATCAGACCACGGGTTTCCAGCCTCAAAATTTTGGATCGGGCAGTCCTCAGGGGAGGGGAGGGTACTGAGCTGTGTGTTGGATGTCTAGCAGCATCTCTGGTCTTGACCCACCAGGGGAAGCACCACCACCAGCCTCCCCTCCCTCAAGTGTGACAGCGAGAAATGGCACCAGGTATTGCCAGGTGCTCCTTGGGGCAAAATTGCCCCTGGTTGAGAACCACTATCCTGGTTCTGCCAGATGAGAATTTCTGGGTGCCAGGCCCAGTATTTTGTCTTTCTAAAGTCCCCACAAGTAGTCTTATTGCAATCCATCTGTGGACCCACACTGGGAACCAGTGGATTAGAAATTAAAACCTCCTGATTCCACAATAAATTTCCTTTCTCTCTGGCTTTTCTTTGCAAAGCTTTGATTTATCTTACTGAGAAGTTGACTCCTCCAGATTAAGTGCACAGAATTTACATGTTAGTTGTCCACTTTGGAATTTGGATTTGGGAGGAAGATGGAAGGTAGGGAAGGGAAAGGTCATTCAGACTCAGTAAGAAAGAAAGGGCTTATTGCTCCAACCTGAAGATAGGCTTGTGGAACACTTGAGAAAGTCCCCATGCTGATGGTCTCTGTGGTATTTGTGAAGGCAGTGCTGGCCTTAGCTGTGTAGTGGACATCATGACAAGTTGGTGAACACACATTAACAGGAATCATCATTGACAGCAGGGATGGGGTCACTCACACTATCCCAATGGTCAGCAGGGCACCGAGTTCTGCTCTGTCTGTGGGCCTAACCTGATTTGAGGTGAAGGAAGCAGTGAAAGGAAAAACCCTTCTGTTAATTAAAGCACCACTTTTGAAGACATACCTGTACTTAGCAAAGGTAACAAGAGCCTTTAAACACAGTTGTGTGAGAAAGTGGAAGATGCCTAGTGTCTGTGGCACTGGCAGTTGGAAATTTGCAGTAGCAGATTTGTGCAGTCTGGTGTCAGCAGTCGTCTGATGTCCCGGGGCTCTGCTTGGCCCCGGTGTCACTTTGCCAGGAGGGCTTTCCTGACTTTCATTCTGAACTGTAATCTGGATATCAGTGGGTGCGGCACATGAACATTTGGAGGATGATTTTGTGTTCTGTGACAATCCTCTGGAGAGGATTTGTTTCTTGCTTTTTAAAAATTTTTTAAGAGCCAAGAAGGAGAGATTGTTCACCTTGACTTGTAGGATGCTCTGCAATGTCACTTTTTGGTTTTAATTTTCAAAATATAACAGAAGTGATTTCTAATTCAGGCTTCAAGAGACTATATATATATAGTACCAAATATATATATATATATATATATATATATATATATATATATTTGGTACAATGGACTAGTTAAATGAATTATTTAAAGTTTTTTTTTTAATAAATTGAAGCTATCTGGAAGGGGTTACATTGGGAATTCAGACCTGCCTTTCCTTCTCCACGTCCCTTCTTGGAGGCAACCCCTGATACTAATGTTTGTTATTTTGTGTATTACAAGTATCTTTTGTGCAAATATAGGTTTGTGTGTTTATGTGCTAAGCTCCTTTTAAAAATGCAATAAATGAATCACTATGCTATACACTGGAAACTAACAGAATTTTGTAAATCAACTAAGACAAATTTAAAAAATGCAAACTAGTTTTCTTTTAAAAAACAATTCATTTATTTCATTTAAAAATAGTCACTGTTTTATTTCAGGACGTTGCAGAGATGATGTACTAATATGCTGGTGCTTTAATACCTCAAAGTTCAGAAATCACTGCAGGGGGAGGCTGATGTGTCTACAGTCAGGAGGAAAAATCCAAATCTTTCCCCTCTGTCATTGCACCCTGCCAGTGTCCCCTTTGCCCGGGGGTGAGGAGAGGCAGGAGGCCTGCAGAGCATGCTCTGTGCTCGCAGCCCCTTCATCCAGTCTCGGAACACTGCCCCCTCCTGGGTGTGAGGTGTTTAGGTGCCACTTGCTGTGTGGCCCTGCCTGGCTCCTCTCTGAGGTCACGTCCTCAGAGGTCAGTGCAGGCCAAGGTCAGGGCCTGTGCCTGTGGGTCTGCTTCCTGGCCTCCCCTGTGCATCTGAAACAAGTTTCACACTACGTGCAGGCCCACAGAGAAAGTTGTTGTTCAAATTTTTCTCTGTTTCTTAATGCAGTTTTTTCCCCCTATTTATAAAAATTACATTTACTGTACAAAATTTAGGTAAAATGGAGAAATGTAAAGAAGAAAATAGAATGACCCTCAAACCTGCCCAGAGGACTGTGCCACACTTTTTTGGTATAGTCTACTGAGCTCTTTTTCTTAGACAAACAACACACATTTTAAGCACAGTTGGGATACCCTCCATCTGATTTCATGTTCTAATTGTACAATGTGCTCCTGAGGTTGTATTTTGCATATTGACTTATCCCTGATGTATCTTTATGGTTAAATACTCTGTGGAAAGATATTTAGTAACTACCTGACAGCCCATCATGTGGGTGTAGCACAACTCACTTACTTGTTTTCCTACCATTGGCTGTGGTTTGTTTTAATATATTTAATTTGTGATGAAGCTGATACTCAAAATGGGTTGAATTAATTTTAGAAAATGTTATATGTAATATATTGAGTATAGAAATTGTGAATAGTTTCTGTTTGTGAGAGCTACTGTTCTTATGATTTTTTTATTTTAATAATGTGTACATATCTTTTATCTTGATCTTAAATATTTTACAATTGGCTTGGGCTCCTGAGAAAGGCTACACACTCTCTCACTTCTAGAAGTTGGGCACCTCAGAAGACATAAGAGGAATTCAGTCACCTGTTCTTGCAACTTCAGTGGTAACTGTGCTTATAGATAGTGGAACTGATCCATCTGTCAGATGGATGAGGATTTGCTCCAGCCTTCTGTCTCCATGAGTGTGTGACAAGCAGCCAGTGCCATCAGGGAGCTCAGAGTGCCTCCTCTACCTGGTGCAGGTGGGGACATTGTCCACTCTGCACAGCTACTCCCACCAGCATGAGCTGGACCTTCCCAGCCTGTGGCCTGCATGTTGAGTGGCACCCCAGGGGGCTGGTGAGGACCTGGGACCACACAGCAGCTCCTGTCCCTCTCCTGCTGGTGATGGCTGACAGCCTGGTCACTGGTCCGGGAGGGCAGCTGGGTGAGCGGATCCAAACTCCCCCCAGCATGGATCTCACATAGCATAGGGTTGAGGGGAACCTGCCAGACTATTCCTTCCTACCAAGTGCAGCTCTTACTAGAGTGAGCAGATCGGTTATTGAGTCTTAAATGCATGCCTAAACCATGCTGTGTACTTGACCCGCTCCCTGTCACTGGGTCTCTTCTGTGCACCCACTCACCGCATATGATGGGTGAAGATGCCAAGGCTGAAACATATGTGTTAACAGATGTGGCCATGGTTACTCTGCCCACAGATGTGGAACCAGGATCTGAGTCCTGGTTGTCACACTCTAAGTCCTGCATGCTAACCAGGTGGTTGACATTTAAATGCAAGCCAATTTGTAGTTGGTTTAAAAATTAATAGTTAAACAGCAAAAAAAAAAAAGTGACAATGAATATATATATGTTCATGTATAACTGAAAAATTGTGCTCTACACTGGAATTTGACAAAACATTGTAAAATGCCTATAACTCAATAAAAATGTTTATAAAATTAATAGTTAAAACTTTTTCCTTTTTGTTAGAGGAACAATAAAATGACCCATTGTTCGGACAGACAGCAGCATTTTGGAAATTAACTGCCTTCTGTGGTTTTCTCTTCACATTCCTAATGGAAAGGCCACTTTGTTTGCTTACAGAGCATCTCAGGTTCTCCTAATGGAATTGCATGCATGGTCATTTTATTCCCCCTCCCCCAGTCCTGAGCTTTGCACAGAGTGGAGATTCAGTAAATGCTTGCATTGCCAGGGCAGGTGGGGGCAGGAGTCTAACTTACAGTCCAGGGAGGGCTTTCCTCCTGGAGTTACTCACATGGTGTTTTGCCTCTCTGTCTCCCCAGGTGGAAGGTTAGGTAATTGGAAGCTGCATCAAACACATCCCTATTGCAGGTAGAGATATGTATTTCATTCAACAGCTGCCAAGTGAGAGGGAGGTGGGATTCCCTCCTGAGCAACCACTGGAGACCACAAAGGCCATTAAGGTAAAAACAGATGGGAAATGGGCCAGTTTGGTGGTGAGAGAGAAATAGTGTTTGCACACTTCCCCTTGTGGCCACCACCCCTGCTCCCACTGTGCCTTCCCTCCCCTCCCCATGAATGTGGGTCTCCATCTGTTTACCACTTGAATTAAGGGGCTGAAAACTTAGCCTCTTCTCTGAACATGGATGCTTGTGGAGTTCTCCAGCTGTAAATGAGAGCAGCTTGTTAACTGGTATTGAGCATCCTGCCTAGTACGATGTCATTTAATTGGAGCCTGATTAGACAGAACCTTCAATTAGCCAATGTGTCTTACACCTCTCCCTCCAGGCTTCATTTCCTGAGTAAGGAGCAGACAGCAGCAGCAGTGACTGTGAGGAATCCTGTGCAGTCAGCCAGAATTCAAACTCATTTCCAGCTCTTGCTGTGTGTGGTTCTGTACCCTGAGAATTACCATTCAGAGTGATGCTGTTCTAGGGTGAATCATTGAACAGAGTCCACCTGTGTTTTCTAGACTCCGTTACCATGCTGGAGGAGTTACAGGAAGCTCTAAAATTAAATCAGTAAGATTCAGAGGAAAATGGCTCATTGGTCCTTATTTAAAATGCCCACTTGACTGATCCATCGGTTTGGTCTTTGTGTCACTCTGTAGGTAGCAGTTGACAGACCCCTTTCAAAGCAATTTTCTCATCAGGTTGCAAAATCAGGACAAATTACTGTTTTGTTTTTGTTTTGTTTTAGTCAAAATGAAGAGATTCTTAGTAATACAAGGATAATTATTATATAAAGAGCAAAGATTTTGTTTTTGGAGAAAAATTTAAGCATGGAAGTGACATGTGACCTTGAACACACAGTTTCTGAGCTGCAGGGGAGTTTAAGGGAGGTTAGCCTCCCCCCTTCCCTCCCACTTTTGCACCCAGTAACAAGCTGGTTGAAGGAAAGCTAGTGCCTGGGGGGAGTCCCACATTTTGCATGACACTCTTGGTGGACGGAGAGGTATTTTTAGGACAGGGTGCACAGGTGCGAGTCAGGGCCCATGTGAGTAGGGTGGCTGGGTGCCCGGGTGTACCCAGGACTAGAGTTTCCAGGGATGGGTCACTTCACAGCTTGGGTGTGTGGTCCTGGGCAGCCCATGGGAGTCAATCCTTTTCCCCTGGGGGAAGGTTTACAGAAGTAGCATAAGACTTTCTTTTTATGTTAAAATATTTCCTAGAACTTCCCCTAGTCCTTTCCTTGTGTTTCTTCAAGGAAATAAATTTGGATAGTTGACCCAAATTCCCTCACCTCCCCATTCCTGTTACCAATATGTCTCACAGCCTCTGGCTCCTGACTGTCGGGGTGGCCATGCAGGTGAGAAGGGCCCTGAGTATGCTGACTGTGACAGAGGCTGCTCTCCTAGTCCTCGTCGTGGGCTTTACCTTCCTCACTGGCTCTCTGGGGTCCATCTCTGACCCTGAACCAGGTTTGGCCCATTTGGGCAGTGACAATGTATCACTCAGCCATGAAGGTAGGCAGTGGAAGAGCTCCTTGTGTTCCCTGCAGGTCAGCCACCCCATCCCTGCTGTCAGTTAGTTCTTGCCCCACTTCCCTCTGTGGGAGTGGGTCAGAGTTACCCTGTGTCTTGTTGCCCCTGTGGGCAGGAGTGGGCCTGTGGATGCGTGGATTCTGTTGGTGGGGACAGTGGTGGTCCAGGACTTGGGGCTGACACACTGCACACCATCAACACTGTGGAGGCACTTCCTGCCTTCAGTTAAGCCTCTGAGTTGCTGAGAGACATTGACCTGGTGTCTTAGGACAACTTACTGTTTCTGCCCTCAGCCTGGTAGATTTGAAGTTGTATGGGGTGACCCACTCACTCAGTTATCAGTGAGCACAGGGGTGTGTAGCAAGTCTGGCCCATCAGTCTTACAGTTGTGCAGAGTATACCAAGGATGGTATTAGGTTTCATTTCAGGGATTCTAAGAAATTTTGAACTTAGTATCATGAAAATGCCTTCAGAGGTCCTCCTGAGCACCAGCTTTGGGCCTGACAAAGTGCAGGCATTGAACAAAGCCCACCTGGCCCACAGGAAGCTGACTTTCAGAATCCGGTACCCAGGGGCCAACTGCTGTTCTTGTGAGGTTAGCTCTAAGGACAGATGATCAACCCAGAGACCCCCAGTCAGGCATCACCAGCTGAGGAAACACTTTGCACAGCACAGGCTGGGGCTGGCACTGAGCGGGTTCTCATGCCCCAATGTGTGGCAGCTCCATCCTGTCAAAGTCGGGCTTTCCTTTGGTTCATGGTCCCAGCACCTTATAAAGTGCTCTGCCATTTACTTATTTATCACTGTCACTTGTTACTCTGACTCTCAGCCAGTGTATGGGCCAGTGGGCAGGGGTCTGTGTGTGTTTTATTCACTTGTGCATCCCACGTGCCTAGGCACTCACTAACTCTCTGTCATGGAGCCACTGAGTGTGCTGTGTCAGACCGCAGAGCAGGTTAACCACCTGCCAATCGGATGTGGTGACCACAGGGCCAGATCTTCTGCCTTCAGATCTGGGTTGGGCTGCGATGCGGGTCTACTTGTCCCAGTGGGTGGCAGCGAGTGCCTGGGCAGGTGTCACGTGGGGACATACAAGGAGTAAGAAGAGAGGAGATGGAGACTAGGGACTTGATAGGCACCGTCAGACATCATCTCAGATAGTAGGCAGCAACATGTGACACAGTGAGGCTGGGACTAATAGCAGAGCTGGAAAGAAAGCAGAGTACGTGGCCAGAGCATAGCTGTTAGACATCACTGAGCCCAGTAAGTGTCCCTTGGAGCTGTGGCATTGGGCAGGACTGATGTCGGGGGTTTGTGGTGCTGGAGTTACTGGGTGTTTGCCGGAGGGCAGACTGGGTGGCCGCTAATGCCTGGTGACATCTCTGTGTGTGTGTCTGCAGGAGAAGTACTGTCACATTTGCCCCAATATAGTCAAGAAGTTTGCCAAGTATGACGTGGATCAGCAGAAGTGGATCAAACAGCAAACAGGGAACAATGCCATAAGCCAGAAGAAATTCATTATCGATGTTGGCTAGGAAAGTTTCCCAGGCCCTGAAATTTTCTTTCACCCAGAGGTAAGACATTTGCTTTCTGAGTGTGCAGAGAATGACGTGTGTGGAGCAATGCTGTCACCTCGTGTGTGCAAGAGTGGCTCCCCGTTGGGCTCCCAAGTGAGGTGGCCACCTTTCAGGGAGGACCTTGGGAGTGTAGGCTGCAGCTTCAGTGGCTGCTCTGGCTCCTGCATGGTCCATGCACTTGACTGGGTGTTTCATCATGCTCCTCTTTGGGTCTGGCTATCTGTTAAACAGTTAATGGTTGGTTAAACCAAGAGTGGTTAGGAAGAAGCTTTAAGAGCAATAGAAGAGAATGGATTTGAAATTCATCTCCTACTGATATGAAAACTAGTTAATCTCGAGGATTGATTGTAATTTGCCTCTGTATAAGAGTACGATAGCGTACATATAACCTTCCCATCACACATGACGATCCATCCCCAGTCCAACATTTAACCCAGTACAGCTGGTCCTGCTGTGTTCCCTGCTGCAAGTTAGATAAAGCTTCTGTCTGAGGACAGCCTTGGAAAGAAGAATTAAAGATATCATCAGTTTAGCAAGTAGTCACAAAGAATTATTACTGCGTTTGTAAAAGCAGTAACTAAGAGGCAATATTTTAAGGTTTAAGTAAAATGGACTTTATTTGTATTTTGGTATATTTTTCTGCCTCATTCAGTTTACATTTAATAGGTAAATACAAACCACTGCCTGTTCTTCGATGTGTATGACTGTTCAGGTAAATGGCACACAATGTATGTCTGACAGTACCTGATATCACGGCACTCATTCGCTCGTGATAGTCTTCAGTTAAAATAGACATAAACCAGCAAAGTCCAGTGAACAGCTGCATGGCGCCTTCTTCTTCCCTCGAGCACATTGACACTTTTCATGATTTTTAAAGCATTTTTAAGAATTTTGTAATTGAATTACTTATACTTTAGCTTATTTCACTTATGTAATTGAATGTAAGATTTTTTAGTTAATAACATGGTTATTACCATATTGATTGTTTTCACCTAGAAGCCACCACCATTCCCCATTCCCAGTCTTCTAGCTCAGATTTACAGTGTGAGTCACTGACTAGGTTTTTTCTTATATCCTGGCTAACTTTTTCATGACATTAGTGTCTATACATCACATGCTCATTATCTACAATATTTTTCATTACATGCCACATACACTGCGCACTTGCTTTTTACAATCTCATATAAAGTTTGAGTCACTGTGTATTCTAAAGCAGGACTGGTCTGTCTTTGTTACTGTTTGATTTCTTTTCCCTCTCTAAACCCACACATTTCATCTCTTGAAGGGACATGTCACCATCACTCCATGCACAGAGTCACTTGGATTAATTTGACACATTCATTCCAATGTGATGGTTTAAAAGGCATAGTGAATTCTGTATTTGTTAAAGTTACATTTTAAAAAAGTTTGTTGAGAAAAATGTGTATTGTTTCTTTTATATCTGTACAAAATTCTGTTCACCAACCTGGATTTTATGCAATCCATCTCAGATGTTGTTGACAAAGTAACACAGAACTGTCCCATTGATGTCCACCATCTGCTATATAAGGTATAAGCTGCTTGGGTAACATGCTTGGATTTCATTCTGAAATTAAAGGCCCAGCATTCTGAGAATAATAGACCCTTACCATCAGTCTGCAGATAGTCCTATTTGACTTCTGTTTTATAGGATTTGTTAAGGGCCTGATTCCTGGTAAAATATTTTTCTTGGAGTGAGGGTGACTTAAATGCTTGGCAATATAACTCAGTTAGCCAGAAGTATTTGATTTAAATATTCTAGTATCTCTTATTCTTATCTGCCCAGCTGTATTTTTAAATTGGACAATTTTAACCCTCCATGTTGACTGAAAGATCAAGGGGGTCCTTCCCCTCTTGCTTTCTGTGAGTTTGCTGGTCTTGCTTCATGAGTATTTAGATTAGTGCCAGATGTGTTGTTGTCAGAGAGAAGGAGGAATCTGAAATGAACAATCAGAAAATGCTCATGTAATGTTTCTCCAAAATTCTTTGAGTGCAGGGAATTTTGAAACTTGAAAGGAGAAAAAGGCAGTTCATGTAACTGTAGGATGAAGGAAGCGTTGCTGAAAGCCAGAGGGGAGGGGCAGAAAGTGGCAGTCAGCTGGCCCTGCTTCCCTGCCTGCTCACCTCTGTCTGCACATCCTGCTTTTCCCCCAAGACCACGTCTCCCCTTCACAGATGCAGGGGCCTGCACCTTAGGGGGGAGAGGACCAGGCTCAGTAGGGAGGGCTTAATACAGTTTATTTCATCTGGACAGTAGAATACTATTCAGCCTTTAAAAAGAATGAGGTAAAGCAATGTAAATTCAAATGAAAAGATGTCTACAGTATATATTGTCAAATGAAAAAGCAAGTTGTAAAATTTACACATAGTATTATTTCATTTTATTTAAAATATACTTTATGTATATATATATATATATATATATATATATATATATATATATATATATATATATATATATATATAAGAAAAGGAATTGAATGATATGTGTTAAACTCCTTAAAGGAAATAAAATATATCTGGGCAAGAGATGGATAACTCTTACTTTCTACTCTTTGTGTTTTAAAATTATTTGAAATTTTACGGTTAATAAATGTTATTTTTATTATTGGAAAATATTTTCTATATAGACAAATTTGATGGGTAAAAGCAAATAATAATTTGGTTTTTATTGGTATATAACCTTAATTAAACACATCTCACCTCCAGTAAATGTGCAAGGAAGGGAAAGCAAAGGCAGATGAGAGTATTAAGTTTAGTGCAGTATGTGGCTTGTTCTCCCTACTTCTTAAATCTCACATAACATCAGCTGTGTCTTCCTGTCCATGAAAGCAAGGAACAAGTGTGCACTATCTAGTCCTCATTTCATCATGGTGGAGATGGAACTTCTGCCAGCAGTAAGGATTGCTCATGCTGGGGTTGAGTTTTCTCATTTGATCATTTAGTTTGCTTTCAATAGATTTACAGGATTCTTGAAGTAGAGCTGGTCTTCTAGCCTGAGTACCTTATTTAACAGATGATGACACTGAGCCCTACAGATAGGAAAAGGAGGCAAAACTGGAGGGACCTGGGTCACATGGGGCAAACTGGTCTTCGACGTTTTTCTAATTGAGGTAGGGTTGATGTACAATATTATATAAGTTCCAGGTTGCAGTTTTTAAAGGTTATACTCCATTTATAGTTATTATAAGATATCAGCTATATTCCCTGTGCTGTATAACATATCCTTGTAGCTTATTTATTGTATAAGTAGTAGTTTGTACCTCTTAATTCCCTATCCCAGTCTTGCCCTCCCCTCTTCCCTGTCTCCATGGATACCCATTAGTTTGTTCTCCATACCTGTGAGTCTGTTTTTTGTTGTTGTTGTTGTTGTTGTTATGTTCACTAGTTTTCTTTTTCAGAGTTCATATATAAGTGATATTCTACAGTATTTGTTTTTTCTGTCTGACTTATTTCACTCAGCATAATACTCCCCAAGTCCATCTATATTGTTGCAGATGGCAACATTTCATTCTTTTTTATGGCTCAGTAATATTCCATTTTATATATACCACAACTTCTTTATCCAGTCATCTGTTGATGGACACTTAGTTTGCTTCCATATCGTGGCAATTGTAAATAAGGTTACCATGAACATTGGGGTTCATATATATTTTTAGGTTAATGTTTTCATTTTCTTTGGATGAATACCCAGAAGTGGAATTGCTAGATCATATATTAGTTCTATTTTTAGTTTTTTGAGAAGCCACCGTCCTGTTTTCCATTGTGGTTGTAATAGTTTGCATTTCTATTGTTCCTTCTTTTCCTAGTTTGGGTGTATAAATTATACTGACTAAGCCCAGAGTGAACTAGTTGCTCACAGTGTCTCTCAATGTGACTACACATTGAATCAAGTGGGAAGCTTTTCAAATCAGGATGCCTGGGCCAATTATATCAGAATCTCTGGGTGGGGGTTTGTGATTTTGGGGGACTCAGCTCCTGAGGAGACTGATGCGCATGGACAGCCAGGGCTGAAAACTGGCTTCAAGCAGCACATGCTGCCTGCAATGACTTGACCTCCTGGATAAATCACAGGCCTCCAGGACTCAGCTCTCACACACTAGTCTCTGTATAAACTATACACCAACAGTGTATATGGGTTCAATTTTCTCCACATTGTTGCTGAATGTTTGTGGTTTTGTGGTCTTTTTGATGATAGCCATCCTGGTAGACACGAGGTAATATCTCACTGTGGTTTTAATTTGCATTTCTCTGATGATTAACAACACTGAATGTCTTTTCACTGCCTGTTTTCTTGGCTCAGTGGCAGGAACTATAGGTCGATTTTCTTTTGATGAAGCAAGTAGGAGGAGGCTTGCTTTAGGTCCTGCTGACAACACCTGAGATCTTCTTGGTCACTGAGTGAACACCTTACTCAGGCTCATTGACAAGAAAAAGGTGGTGGAGAATATAAAATGTGGCTTTGAAAATTCAGACATTTTAGAAAACTAAAACTTTTTTTTTAAGAAGTAGTCATAATCTAATTTTTATTTCAGTCTGTTCTGTAGATAAGGGTGTTCACATGCTGCCTTTTTTTAATTTATTTTTTGTTCAGTTTCCAAGTGTGTTGGAGGTTGGGTCTGGGAATGGTTCTTCTTTTTCATTTTATTATAGCTCTCTATCTTTATGGGTTAAAGATTGTCAGTTATCTGTTGTAGACTTGAAGGGCTTTTTTTAAGTGGAAGTTTTCCTATGTTGGCTGCACACATTTCCATGATATTGCTGTGAGATCTGTTTTTGGTATAGTGTGGTGCCATGTCATTCTTGTGAGTGCATTGCCTGTTGTTTCTATGATTGCCAATGTGGTTTTTGTTGTGGTGAACACAATCTACTTTTGTTGTTTAACAGAACCTCATTTTGATTAGGTGTTTATCACAGATTGGAGAGTGGCTAGGGCTTCTCCTTTTATTGGAATTGAGACTTCCAAACCATTTCTGGGGTGCAGGCTGTGGTATGTGGTGTTGGAATGTTTCCAATACACACTCATAACAGTTCCTTTGCCCTTTCTATTGCCATGGGAATGTCCAAAATCTACACAGAAACACCAGTGGAAACAAATCTAAAGATGTCATGCACTAGGGCCTTCTGTAATGATCCTTCAGTCTCCCAGCTGGGTCCTCAGTGCAGTATCAGGTCAGTGCCATCCCTATTGTCACATTTTCATGTAGTAGACAAGGCTGATGGAAAGGCTTCAACTTCCCCTTCTGTGCACCCAGATCTCTGCTCTTGGCTCTCTCTTCCTTGTGGCATGGGACCACCAAGACAACCACAGAGCATATCCACACCCTCTGCCTTGGACCCAATAAAAATCACAGTTGTGCCTATGAAATATGCAGGTTCTTTGGCCATGGATTCTGATTTCAACCCGAACTTCCCCTGGGTCTCTCAGACCAAAATTATGATGATTCTGATAGAACCGTGCTTCTCTTCTATTGCAAAAATGCCAAATTGGGCCCTGGACCTGCAGAGATAGTGAATATGTCCATGAGATACCTAGATAATCCACACCATGTGCATCAGCAATGTTGCTATTTGAATTCTGGTCCCAGGCAGTTCTGTTCCATAGACACTACCAATCACAGAAAACAACACACTCCAACCCCATGAGACTCAGTCTGTGCCATCAGCCTCAGCTCTCTCCCTCAGCTTCAGCAGACATTCCTAGCTCAGCATCAACAGCTCAAGTCAAGGTCTGGGGATTGATTACAGGGATATTTTGTGCTGGTTTCTTTCAGTTCTGTCAGCCAGGCATCTGCTGTGCACTCCTCTCACCCTCATTGGATCTCCTTCAATCCCAACTGATCTCTGTGTGTGTGTCCCAGTAAAAGAGTGTTTTCCCCTTTTTGGCTCCCTCACCAAAAGTCAGGTCCTGCACTGATTTCCTTTTCTACTTTTCTTTTTCCTCCTTCCCAATTTTGTGAGGACCTTTTCTGTCTCTTGAAGTAAGAGACAGAAAAGGTGAAATTGATGTTCAACCAATGTCCAGCAGGTGTCCTGAGCCAAGGGGTGGGTGTACATGGATGAGAGTGAGCTAAGAATGCACTTGTAATCAAGAAAATATATCAAACACAAGAATGTTATATGGGGATTAAGTTTTATAGGAGAAGAGGAATGAAATGAGTTCTGCAAGGGAAACAACTATGTAAAATTCCTGGCTTTTCTAGAACAGATTGTTTATAATGTGTGTTTTTTTTTTTTATATGGATGACATGGTAGATACAAAATCACTTTGGTATTTAATTTAGCTTCCATTGTGTACATTAAAAAGAGTGGTTTTTGTAAATCAATATTTATAATGTAAGAAGCACCATCTTTTATAATGATTTAAAGTCAAGATAAAATTTTTACATATTATCTTTTTAAATGGATGAGGAAAGGACACAGTGTTTCAAAATCCTTTAAGAGGGTAGTGGATGAAAAAACATTCAGGCACTATGTTCTAAACTGCCTGGAAGCTGAGAACCTGTGCTGACCATTTAACATTTTGACCCAGTGAAATGATAAAGCCAGAGTCATTTCAGAAATGTCCAAAAGCTATTTCAAGCATCCCCTGCAATTGGCCACATCCAGAACTCTGAACACAGTAAATGTTCAGTTAACACTAGCTCATTGACAAAATATTTTGGCCATTCAACTGATATCTATTAACAGCATAAATACAATATCCTTTCTTCCTAACTCTAACCTTCAAGGAGATCTTTCAATTTTTCAAATATCAGTCAAAAGTATGTTATTGAATGAAGCCCTCTACTAGATAATAAGTACACTGAATTTGGTTGTTTTGTTCTTTTCCAGATACTGATTAACATGCCAAGTATAATGCCTGGCCCAGGAAGCTCAGGAGATGAATCAAATAACTTGACCATGAAGGAGCACTGAGGAGGAGGCAGAGATGATCTCTGGCATGGGTATTATTATAGGCATACTACAAGGCTCAGAGGCAGTGCAGAGGAAGAAATGAGGAGCTCTTGGAAGTGGTGGGCAGAGGGCAAGTGTTTGGAATGTTCTTTAAGAATAGGTACACTTGAACTGACTCTTAAAAGATGAGCAGGTGTTTGACAAGGCAATGTGAACACCACAGATAGAGGGGAGTGAAGCCACCTGGAATCCTTCCTCTCTGCACTGCAAACAGTTTGGGATGGTTGGTGCATATGGCACGTGACTGTGCACATTCTGTCCATGTTGTGTGCACTGATGATTTAGAAATGACAGAAGGGCAAGTGGTGAAGCTGGAGAGATGCAGAAGCACACAGAGGAAGACTGCCTTACATGGTTCTTCAAGGTATTTGGACATGATCCTGTGGCAAAGCAAGTCATTACATGATTATTAAACTAAGCAGTATTGGTGTGGAATTTGCCTTCCACAACAATTATTTTCCTGCAGTGTGGATGACAAATTTGGGAGGTGGAAGAGGGGAAAGAATACAAACTGAACTGCTGGTTGGAAGACAATTATCAGTGGTCCTGGAAAGACTCAAGGCAATCAAGAAGCTGTGAAGGAAGGGTGCTGAAGGGAGAGACCTTAAGGATATGGCCTCTGGACAAACTGATTACTATTGTTTAAGGAGTAGTTTAGTGGGGAGCCAAGCAAAGACAAGCACAAAATGTGTTCTAAGACTTTTGGGGTTATGTAATTGGGTAAATGGTATTGATATTTGCAATATATATATATATATATATATATATATATATATATATATATATTGAATCAAAAAATTAGTCACAAGTTTCTGGGAGAGAAAGTATCTTCGGGACCCTAACTCCAGGTCCTCAGTTTTTCTATGAGGCAGGAAGCACAGGTGATGTTATCCCTATTTTATGTCCAAAGGGGTAAACTTTTTGCCTACTATCACATGCAGCAGGTTGGGAAGTTTACTCTCTACCAGGCTTAAGAACAGGTAAACAAGGGAGACAAGAACCATGCTTTCACAGAACTTATATTCTTGTGTTTGTGTTGGGGGGAACAGAATATGAACAAGTCAGCAAGCAATGAACCCAGGTCTGAAGGACTATGATGGTAGCAGGCAGTGGTACTTTATCTAGATATTAGGGAAAGTATCCCTGAGGTCACTCTGGAGCTGACCTTCCATTGAGAAGGAAGCAGTCATTCAGATTCTTAGGGGAAGAATTTTCTAGGCAGAGAACAGCAATTGAGAAGTCCCTGAGGTCGAAACAAGTTTGCTGCACCCTGAGGGAGGAATTCCAATTACAGAGCAATTGAAGAGCTGGGGAAATTCCTAGTTCCAATGGCATTCCTGGGAAGGTGAAAGTGAAAGGCTTGTGACGCCTTAGGGTAAATACCTAGCACAAATACTCTTGGGGAGGGCTGGGAACCTGCCCTCCGAGCACAACACTATGCCTCTAGAAACTGCATCATGACTCACAAATGCTTTTGGAAGACAAGCCCTTGTTCAGTTGCCTATTTTGATACCTCATTTAACTAAAACTCATTTAGGTTTGCCTACAGAGATGAACTTAAAAATCTTTAGATGAATGGAATTCATCTTAAATTTATCAGCTCAGAACAAGAAACCACCTACAGTCCGATGGCAGGCAGCTCTTCCCCCGAGGATCAGTCATGCCCTAACATGTTACATGGGAACAGAGCCTCCCAGCCAACTTCCAAACCCCTAAAAGAGACCAGAGAGGCAACATTTTCCCCAAAGGATGCCCCATTAGCTCAGCTGGACAGGACAAGGAGAAATGGTACCCCACTGCCAAGGTGCCAAGCTGGGTTCTTGTCTATGTAAACCTGGAATGCCTTGGAGAGATGGGACATTGGGGCTGCCTGCTGGCTCTGAGATGGGCCATCACAAGCACAGTCCTGCCTGCTCTCTGGAACACACTGCTCACACCTCTCATCCTGTGGTCATCCTCCACTGCTACTTTGTGGGCTACCTATTCTTCTGCCAACAGTGTTTCTTATGCCACCCCATTCAGCCAAATGGCTTCAAATTCAAATTCTCACTACAGGTAATGCAGATCAACACTCTGACCCTCTCTGAAAAGATCCTACTTTACAGCCAATTTTCTCAGATATCTCTGCTTGGTGTATCAAAAAAAAAGTATGTGAATTTAATATTTATCAATATAGCATGAATACATTATGAAATAATTAGATTATTCCTAAGTTATGTAGCCCCTTTCAGAGTATAAAATTGAGAAGTTATATATCACGGGCACTTATTTTAAATACAGCCCCAAACCATGAAATGCATTCTTTGGAGTGGTGCTGGAGACTGTGGCATGTTTTGGTCCATGCCAAGGGCAGGCTCACCTTGTGTCTGAGCTCATTTCAAACCATATGCTCATAACATCTCTTTACTTCAACTGACTGGTCAATTTTTTGTTCCTAAAATCACCATTCAACCTTGGATCATAAGATGTTCACACATACTTTCACAGCACCGGTATGTCTCCTTCCTAACAACTTTAATAATGGCAATTTTTCATTTATTTTCAGTGATTGATTCACCTGTCTCCCTCAGTAACTGCGACTTCCACAGCAGCAAGGACCATGTGCATTTCTGCTTACCAATATGTCCCCAGAAACTAGCACAGCTTCTGGGACACAGTAGGGGCTTAACAACTAGCCACTGGGGGAAAGATGCTATGAAATATACTCATTGGTGGAAATGTTTCTGCTTCTAAGAGTGGATCTGCCAAAAATAATTCAAATCAAGGCTAAATAAGGTTAAGGCTCAGCTATGCTGTTTTTTTCTTTAAAAAAAATACAAGAAAGACTTTGCTGCTATTTGGGTTTAAACTGATTTTGGAGACAATTATCAAAAGGTTTGACTAACAATTTAACAACACTCATTTGTATATGTATGGAGATGACCAATTTTAAAACTTTTTTTTTTTTTAATGGAATAAGAGTTCATTTTCAAAAAGGTTCACCCAGATTAGGCCAAATTTAAAAAGATAAGAAAAACTACCACTTACTTTGTCAGGCGCTCTCTCTCTATTATTTTCATTTAATCCTCATATCTGAATCTTACCCCAGGTCACAGATGAGGAAATGGAGGGAGCAAGAGGCTGGGGTTAGACAGTGACTAAGTGGCAGAACCAGGATTCACATCTAGGTCTATTTGATTCCAAGAGCTTTGTCTTAAATCTAAGCCAAACTTTAAGCTAAAAAATTAATGCTGACATTGAATAATAATGTATTTGTTGCTCCCTCTTATGAAAAGGTACAAGACTACAGCTTAGTACCATCAACTGGGGCAAGTATTTAAAATAGAATTTGGATGCCAATGATGGGGTATCAGGGAAATGAGAAAATTCACAAAAAAGGAATAAGGAGGGATATTAACTAACATTAACCGAAAGCTTGTTTTATGCTAGATACTGTATTAGATGCTTTCATAGTAACATTTATTTTAATCCTAAGACTCCTGTGAGATGGGTAATAACAGTCAAGAAAAAAGTGGTATAGAGTAACTGGTATTTGGCTACTCCAATGCTCCTTTCCCCCTTTCTTTCTAATGATGTGAACCACCCACATGTCAGCTGAGTATTGTCTGGAATAAGGACAACATTCCCCAGTCTCTATTCCAGCTTAGTGAGGTCACAATACTAAATTCTGGTCAATGAAATGTAACAGGAAGTGTATGACAGCCTCTGGGAAATTTCCTTAAGAGATCATAGATGCTTGCCTTCCTCTGTCTCCTTCCCTTCCTTCCTTCCTCCTTTCTACATTTCATGTGATGGATAAAGCTCCATCTAGGGCTATGAGATTGAGGACCTCATCTGATGTTTAGCAAACCTAAAAAGTGGAACCAGCCTAAGCCTCAGGAGATTTGTGAAGTCATAATACCAGTTCTGGATTGTCTCTCTAGAAATTTTTTTAATGTGAAAGAGAAACAAACATCACTTTGTTTATGCCACTGTTCTTTGCAGTCTCTGTAACTGGCAGCTAATTTTAACTAATCCAGAAACTTATCCAAAGTGATCATGTAAGGTTCAAACCCAGGCCCACCAGTCTGCAAAGTCCACCCTCTTAGGCAGAAGCCTGAAGAACTCCTGATTATAATCTGCAAAAGATTGGTGGTGGGGGAAGAGTGTGTGTGTGTGTAAAACTGCTGACAAGAATTTGACAGAAGGAAAGAAGGAAAGTTCGAATATGCTCGCAATTCTGCATACCTAAGAGACAATCAAAGGGAATATGCTACTGGACAGTAAAGAATATAGTCTCCATCAGAGGTGGACAGAGAAAGATCTGTCACCTCCATGGATCTGGAAAGAGAAAGGAAAGAGAAGCTGTGTCTCTGAAAGATGCTGCTGTATTTTATTTCCCATCTATATTTTATAAATTTCCTATATACATTTATTATTCTGTTCATAGAAAATTCTAAAAGACTCAGTCACTATTTCCACAGCCAAATTTGTCAAAGTGTAAAATTGTGTTTAGAAGTCTCATCATAATTATTAAGCACTCATTCTGTGCCCATCAGTATGCTAGATATCAAGAACAATATCAAAAAGCATCAATATTGGTTTCTGACCTCAAGCAGCTCAGAACTTAGGTGAACACATAGAAAACAACCAAGTACTACTTACATGAAGAGATGGATCAGTGCAGGTATTAATAATCAGAAAGAGACTCATGAAAGAGAAGTAAAATTTAGAAAGACCTAAATTCTATATGTTTGCCTTATCTGCCCCAAATATTGTCTTAAAATGACCAATCCACCCTCAGGGCTCAGTCAATCTCTTTCTGGTAACCTGAGAAAATCCAGAAGAAAAAGACATAGAAATACTCTGTTTTCTACAGCATCCCATTGGTTTGGGGACATATCTAGTGGTAGGCTCCTCACATTCATATGATAAAGGAGATGACTGTGAGCAGCAATGTGGCCGTTTCCTCTGCCCAATGGCACAAGCAGAGTCACAAATAACAGAAATGAAAGGATCACTACAAATTGTGTTATTGAACTGCATGACCTACATGGAGCAATCAACTCACTCCTAGGTTTGGCAGGGCCTTAATGAGTTGATTCCCTGAAAAACAAAACAAAACAATAAAACCCAAACCAAACCAAAAAATAAAAAAAAAATTAAAAAAAGAGAGACTCTGAGTGTCATCATCTCTGCTCCATGTGGCTGCCTTGATAAGAGTTCAGATTTCTCTGTGTCATGAGAAAATTTTTATGATTAATGGAAGATAGAATATTATCCAGTATTAACAGTTATTTTCCAATTCTGTATTATAAAATTATTTCTGATAATGGAAAATTCTCTATTTCTTTCAATTAATTAAAACATTGAAATTCTACAGTGTATAAAAGAAAGCACTGGAGTTCTGGAGAGGTGAGGCAGAATACGAAGGTAAACAGGAATCATTATTCCTTTTCTCAGAGGTATGTAATCTACAGGGGAAGCATGCAGCACCTGAAAGGGGAGGAGAGGTTGGTGGGCCATGCAGGGTTGAAGGAGGAGCATAGGAACATGGGTCTGGGAATGTTTGGCTAGCTTTACAGTGCTCAATTTAAATACTACTTTGCAATATTTTCTCAACACCAGGGTTCAAGTTTGTTAGTCCTTCTGAGACATCAGGTCAGAAGAAAAGAACAAAAGTGAAAAGGCATTCATGGCTTTGCATTCTCAGAAAGTCATCCTGCTGGTTCAACTGTGTATGATTGAGCATATTGTCATTGATGAAGAATTTTTATTTATTTTTGATCAAAGACTTCACCATGTTTTCCTGAACTTTTCAATCTCCTGTTTGCAGAGTTTTAATGTGAGCTCTCCTCGGGCCTGGGAGAAATTCTGAGAGTGACCCCTGAGAATGAGCTCAGTGGTGAGAAGTCCAAGGACAGGATGAAGTCGACATTGCAAGTGTTTTTGGAATAAGGTAGGTTGACTAGAAACTGTAATTGTGCAAGGCCAGCTGTGCACTTCTGTGTGAGCTGATCCCTTATCATGGTCCCAGTCTTAAATATTCATGACCAATTACTCTGTGTTCTCAGCCCACTATGCTGATTGACCCTCTGTCTTAACTATATGACATCCCTTCCTTTTATGACAAGTGTTAGGAAGGTGGTCTTCCAGGCTCTCCTTCAAGGGAAAAACACGATTTCCTGCAGCAGGATGCCCGCCATCTCCAGCTAATCTGTCTTCTGGGAAGATGTCCAAATATTTCTTTGAAAGTTTCCCATGCATCCCATTTAAAGAATATGTACTGTCATCTGGGTCCCATATTGGAATCTGCCACACAGGAGCCAGCCAGTTATTGACTATTGTCTCTTTCCCATCCATAAAATGAAGACTTCTAAGAAAATATTTGCAAGTGAAGCCAGGCTGAAAGCTTAGAATTAAAGCAGAGTTAGTGCTCCTTAGCTCCTGTGAAGTGATATAAAAAAAGCCCTGATGGGTTCTGCTAGTGACTGAGACAGTGCTTACTGGGATCCCTGTAAGAATTCAATCTGTGTTCCCTGGACCATGTTGAAATCTGGGCAAAAGTTTTCCTGATACTGTGAAAACAGCTGGTTTCTGAGGTTCCTCATAGTCAACTTTTTCATTTCTTTGATTTGAAGTAACCCAGGTCTAATACCAGCTAGGCCTTGATTCCATGCCCCTCCCATCTTTTTTTCCTCAATGACTGTGCGTGTATGTATTTGTGCATATGTGTTTCTTGGCCTAATATTAGGCTATCTGTTAATTGTAATACACATTTAATACTGAACTTCAGTTCTAATCTTAACTGATTCTCTAAGACTAGGACATAATATGTATGCATATGTATGTGTGTGTGTGTGTGTGTATGTATGTATATATACACACATATATATAGTTTGTTAAGAATTTTTAAGAATCAATATAAATTGTAAAAGAACAAGATTCAGAACATTTTAGAAATAGAGGAAAAGATATGAGTCAGAAAGTGTATGAGAATTGGTATCTTGGCTTCTGCTGGTGGCTCTTCTGGCAGTGAGATCTGGGGCAAGCCACTAACAGTCTAGGCAGGAGTTTCTGTTTTCTATGTGTTTAATGTAACTATCCTGGACTATATCAGAAAAGAAGATAGGAATATTTCATGTTCCAGATATCTCAGACTTCGTTTCATCTTACCACTCATTTATCATCCAACAAATGTTTATTCTATGCCTACTGTGTGCAAAACACTGGACTGGTTTCTGAGGATACATTGGTCCATTTGATGGATGTGGCCTTTGCCCTCCTGGGGTCCACAAGTCTCCAAGCTTTCCTCCAGGGACCGTTAGGCTGGAGATGATAAATCAGTGGGGACTAACTAAACAAACCCCAGTGTGTCCCTACACCACAGTTCTCTTTGTCTTTGTCTCCTGAATGCTATGTATCCAAATGCAGGCACACCTTCCAGTTATCCACTTATTCTACTAATTTATCTCTGCTAACTTCTTTATCTCCAATTCAGTCTCTCCACCAAATTGTTTTTGGAGGATTTAAAAACAAATAAACATGTGCCCTCAAGAAACTTATAGTTTAAAAAAAAATAGAGGCAAATATGTAGCTGGATATATGAGCAAATTCAGGGCTGATTAAAATCTCCTAGTACAGGATATTGACATGGTTCAGAGCCTATGACTCAAATATGCTTTATAATAGCTGAATGTAACCAGGTCACCTTATGAAAAAGAGCAGTATGATAATAAATCAGGCGTCCTTTATCTCATTACAAAATTGAAGGGCAAATGTAGTTGGGTCTTACATTGGTAGATGAAAGAGTGGGCTAAAGTGGAGAGGACTTCCCAGATTTCTCAGAGAAATTGAGACCTAAAGGGCAAATTAAAAAAAAAAAAAAAAAAACTTAAGGCTTAAGGAAGCCTGTTGTTTTTGTGAGCAGAATAGCTTTTTGTGTCTGGTAAAGGCCTCTGTATAACTGGGGGAGTTACAGACAGATTGATTACAAGTAAAAATGAGGGGGGGAAGCATACTAAAGGATGAAACAAATATGTAAGTGGGTGTAAATTTTATAATTTTACCTTCATCTTTGAGTGAACTTGATTATCAAATAAAATGCCTGGATTTGCTTAATTTACTTAACCAATTCAATAATCAGATACAATATTTTGTTCTTCAGGGTCCTCAAGGACACAAACACACAAAAAAAGATGTGTGCATTCTGACAAAACATAATCATAATGCAAATAATTTCTATTTATAAACTATTTTATAGTTCATGCATATCACTCAAACAGTGTATTACTGTCATTTCAAAATAACATGCTCTCTCCTCTGTAGTCTGCACACCTGAGAGTGACAGCATCTCTTAGCAGTCCCCAGGCTTGCTGAGTCATTCTGTTCATCCTCCTGTAGCTCAGGCATCATTCAGAGGCCCAACAGGTTGAGAATTGACAAGTGCTTAACTATTGATCCCTAACTTACTCTGGAGGAATGCTGTAAGACTGTGGACCTCAGGAGGGTAAAGGTCACATCCATCACATAGACTAGCACATCCCCAGAACCCAGTGCATTGTTGTGCATATGGCAGGCACCCAATAAATATTTGTTAGATAATAAATGAATGGGTGAAGTGAAGTCTGAGGCTTCTGAAATGCACATTTTCTCTATCTTGTATAGTGCAGGGTCCTCTCAAGATTTAATCCCTAGCTCTGTCTACATTAACATGTTCTTATTTGATTGAAGAATCAACACACTTAAAGACTGGGATTTGGAAGTGAGGAGGAGTACATGGAAGTGATTCAGGAAGACAAGGAAATGAGACAGAAGTGGCAACATTTGTCAAAGTAAGATAAAAGAATACTTATTACAAGATTACTTATTATATTTCTCATGTCTGTGCATGTCTTCATCTTCACCTTCTGGTAACATATACATCCACGTTGAATTGAGCCATTTTCCCCAAATCGAGGATCTTGTGACTTTGAAGTACCATAATATCTTGAGATTTCTTTGATAATTTTTGACCAATGGGTTCTAGAGATGCTGGAAACCCTGACAGTATAAAATAACAAGACAGTGTAAAAACATGAGTCAGAAAATCATGACTGCCTTTAGACATAGCTACTTAAATATTGTATGGTGACTAAAAGTATGGATTCTGGAGCAAGACTACTTAGATTCAAATCCTGACTTTGCCCTTGTGAGCTGTTTGATTTTTGTTGTTAATTAATTTCTCTGTGCCTTAGTTTTGTATTTCAAAAATGAGTTGTCATGAGGATTAAATAAACAATACTGTTAGAGCAGTTCTAGGCGTATAGGAAGTGCCATATTAATCTTAGCTCTTGTCGTGATCGTGGGTAAGTCACTTATCCACTCTGGGTTTAAAGTTTCCAGGTATAAAATGAGAGACTTTGACTAGATTTTCTCTAAGGCCCTCCTGAACCTACTGTTTGCAAATGCTTACAGTCCATGTGCTTTTCTACATATATGTATGTAGTTTGTGATAGGAAAGTGCATGATTAGTAAAAGCTTTCCTTGATTGATGCAAGGAGATGTTATTAGGGGATTGAGACAGTCTTCTTCACTAGGCCAAATTCCTTGAGGGTAAGAGTGTATCTTTTCCTCCTCAGGATCCCAAGGCCTAATGTGGTGCCTGGGGACAGTGGGTGCTCTGTAAACTGTTAATGGATATGGAATAAATGCCTATGTCTTGTGTACCCAGATATATGGGAATGGGAAATGGTTGTAACTCCTTCCTAGGCCTTATCTCAATTAAAGCTACTTACACCGAATATTCAAAAAACATTAGTTCTCTCTACTGGAGACATTCCTAGTACAGGAATTCAAGTTTGAGTTTTTGATGGCAAATTCTGATTTGAGTTCATAAGTCCTGGATTTGAGAAGTAGGGTATAGCAGATACACATAGTTTACTGTGTTGCAAGCACAGATTTGGTGTTATGGCACTGAGGATGGCATGATCAGCATTAAAATGCCAACTCTCATTTCTTTGCCATGTATTTATGCATTTTTTCCAGAGCAGATTTATCTATAGATTTGTACACATGTTGTGTTTGCTCTGATTCATTTTAAGTAAAAAAAAAAAAAAAAAAGAGCGAGAGAGACATAGCATTAATTGAAAAAGTAATGTTAAGAAAATGAAAAGACAACCCACAAAATGGTAGAAAATATTCACAAATAATATATCTGATAAGGGACTTGTATCCAGAGTTCATAAAAACAAAACTAAGCAAAACAATAGGATTTACATTTCTCATTTAAGTTATTATTTTCTCTACACCACAAGTCTTTTTTTGGCATTACTGTTTTCTTTTTCATTAATTGAATATTTTCTAATATTACTTTTTAACTTCTTTAATGATTTTCTTGCTATATATATTTAGTTATTTACTTAGTGATTGCTTTATGCCTTACCATATATGTCTTATCAAAAACAGTTTCACAATTACACCAGCAATTTCAGAGAATGTAGAAACAGCATTCCCATATAGCTCTACTCTCTTTTCTTTCTTACTGTGGTATTCTTGTCATAGGTATTATCTCTATGCATGTTATAAGCCCGACAGTACATCATTATAATTATTATTCCTTTATGTAATTTTATGTCTTTTAAAGAAGCTGAGAGGAGAAAAGAGAGCAAGTTTATACGTATAATTTTTCTTTTTTTTAAATTGAGTTATAGTCAGTTTCCAGTGTTGTGTCAGTTTCCACTGTAGAACACAATTTTTATGTTATATGTATAATTTTTCTCATATTAGCCTTCTTTCCATTTCAGGTTCTATGCATTTGTTCCTTTGGATTCAAGTGAAATATCTGGAGTCAATTCTTAACCCAATGTTGGTTTGTTCTCACCAACCTCTTTGCCCTGCTATTGGAAAATATATTACATTTCTGTATGTTATATGCCCACAAATACAATTAAATGTATACTGCTTTATGATTTTTAAACAAGATAAGAAAGGATAAGAAATAGGCAATTATACTCCTTTATAATTGCATAATTACCTTTATCAGTGTTCTTTGTTTTGTGTGTGTGTGTATTCAAATTACTGTCTTGGGTCACTTGCTTTCAGCCTGAAGAACTAACTTTAGTATGTCTTGTAAGGTAGGTCTACTGGCAGCAGATTCTTTCAGATTTTGTTTTCCAAATGTCTTTTTATTTCATCTTCACTTTTAAATGATAATTTTGCTGGATATATGATTCTTGATTAAGAGCTTTTAAAATTTGAGGGCTGAGAATAGGTTATCCTATTGCCTTCAGCCCTCTATTGTTTCTGATGATAAGTCAACTGTTAATCTTATACGAGTTTTCTTAAGTAAGATGTCATTTTCCTCTTGCTGCCTTCAAGATTTTCTTTGGCATGTTTACTATGTGTCTATTCATGGGTCTTTTTGAGTTTATCCTACTTGCAGTTTGTTGAACCTCCTGGATATGTAGATTTAAATTTTTTAGGAAATGGGAATTTTTTAGCCACTAATTTTTCAAATATTTTTCTGCTCCTTTCCTTCTCTGTTCTTCTGGTGATGCCTTTACATGTCTGTTGGTATATATTAGTGTCCCACATTTCTCTGAGACTTTGCTCATTTTTTCTTCATTCTTTTTTCACTCTGTTCTTGGATTGCATAATTTCTATTGATCTATTCTTAAGTACTTTTACTTTCTGCCCATTTAAGTGTAATATTGATTCCATCTAGTGAATTTTTAAATTTCAGTTATTGCTCTTTTCAGCTCCAAAATTTCCATTTGGTTATTTTTAATAATTTCTGTCTCTTTATTAATGTTCTCTATGTGATGTGACACTATCATCATGCTTTACTTCTAAAATCATGGTTTTCTTTGTTTCTTTGAACATATTTATAATGGCTTCTTTTCTCACATCTGGTCTCTCCTGCAGGTGGCTTTATTGCCTGCTATTCTTCTGGTATCTAGGCCATAATTTCCTGCTTATTTTGCATGTCTCATATTTTTTTGGAAAATGAACATTTTAGATATTGCAGCAACTTTGGGTACTGGCTTCATCTCTCCCCTCTTTCAGTGCTTGTCATTGTTGTTAGCTTGTTTCCTTATTTAAAGACTAACTGGATTATTTTAGTGTTGTACATTCCCTTCTCTTCCTCCTCTATCCCCTAAACAGACACAGGGTAAAGCCTCTGATGTTTTTCCTCAGGGATTCATCCTTGGACATGCCCAGCCACTTTGGGATAACAAGGTTTTAGCAGAACTTAGGCAGTGTTTGTCAAGTTACCTGACCACACTAACCTATGAAACTCCACTAACTGCTGGTTAAAAGCTCTATTGTTCATAACAATGCCCTGGAGAATAAATTATTTACACCCTAATACAGTCAAACTCAGGCTGCTATGAAGGGACAGTTCCTGATGGTCAAAGTTTGAAATTTATTCAGACTCTAGTTCTTGCAGCTGGTTTCTTATTTTTCTCCAGCAACTAGTTGGCTTATCATTTAGCCTGTATCTTCAATGAATTTATCAGTCTCCTCCCCATTGCCTCTCACCAACACTTCTACTGTTTTTGAAAGCACACTTAGATTTGAACTTCATATGCTGTTGCAAATAAAGTTGGCTCCTTTGGGGAGATAATTTGAGCTCTGTGTTCTATGGTCTGCCTTTCCTCCCAGGGAAAATCTCTGAGCCACAACTCTGGTGCTGGAGTAAGGAACAATAGGTCAATTCTAAGTGACAGCCCAGTTTGAAGAAGTAAGTGCTCAGTGGATATATGGGCAAGAGCCCCAGGTGTCCTTGGCTTGTCTCCCTTGACACAATCCCCTGTCCTATGAGCTGAGTCAATAGCAATTGGGACCTCAATGTCCTACCATGCCCAAGGTAGAACCTTTGTCTCATGAGAGGAAACGTGGTGGAAGAAAGGGGCCCCCACCTGTTGGCTGCAGTAGTACAGAACTTTGCCTCAGCAACAAGTATCTAGGGGCAGTATGAGAAATGCTAATGTCATGTCCTTCCCAGGAAGACAACCCTCCAACCAGGACCTGGGGGGAGTCAAAAACTTGTGTTCTTGGTTGTACAAGTCTGGGTGGAGTTCCCAGCTCAATGAGTGGAGAGGGGAAAAGTGTGGATCTTCAAAAACTAAAGACTCATCATTTTATGGAGCTTTAGTAAATATTCTTTAGTAAATGTGTCTTCATTTGCTGTATATCTGTAGCGGCATTTCCATTTGTGTATGCTCATAAGGCCAACTATTTTTAAATGTGTTTTAAAAATAGTTTTCATCAGTTTTTTTGAGGAGTGATTCTGAGTTGCACACCATCGTGCCAGAAGTGGAGCCATGAAGGGGAAACTGATACAGTATAGATTAGCATTCTCTTTAACTGAGGGCTTGCTGTATCTTTGGTTGCTAGTGGAAGGCCTAAGATATATTTGTAGTATTAAAAATAAAAATTAAAAAATAATTTTCTAATGTTAGTATGTTAGAAGCAAAGCATAAGATGGCAATTCCTGTAGATGATTTGTTGCTTGAATCCTCTGAGAAGAAATCTTTAGAGAAGTGGAGACATAGGAGGATGCAAGTTCCCAGGCATTTCTCAAGGGAGATCATGTAAGCATTTCTAGAAGCCAGCACCCAAAGCATCTTGGGATGGATACTCTGCTGTAAAGAGACTAAGAGAGTTCAATATCAGCTATCAAAATCAACCTCATAAAAATAATCATATTAAAGAGTATGTAGAGTAAAGAAAATCAGTGTAGAGTTTAGTAACAGCTGCTCCAAGAACCCAAATCAACCACATAAACAAAATTGTAGCAACAGTAATAAAAACAATATAACAGCCACTGTTATTGGACACTTTCTACCTTTAAGGAAGTACACTTACTATCTCTAATCCTCATGATCACACAGTAAATTAGATATTATTCCTACATTTATGCAAGTGAAGAGATTAGACTTAACATATTCTAGGTCACTTAGCTTGGTTTTAGAGCTTAGTCTCAGATGCAAGCTCTCTGACTCCAAGGCCTGTCCTCTGTCCATTACTTACACAAAACTGTCCAAAAAGGGGTGAAGAAATGAGAAAAGAAAGAAAAACAAAGGGTAAAAATAGATAAGAGAATAAAGTGGTAAGGAAAAATGTATGAAAGTATAGTCATGCATGGGAGTGCCAGGGCAGGATCAACAGGTTCCCCTGTAGCTCTTCATTAGCACAAATACCCTCCAATTTGGTCTAAGCCTTCTGAGGTGAGCTTCATCAAGGCTCAACAATGCTGAACCCACAAATCCTTTCAATGTAGCCCTATTTCTACATTGGGTTTTTGCTGAGAAGTCTGAGGAAAAACTCCCTTAAACTTTCCAGAAGCCCAATTGTTTGAGAGCATCTATGATACATACAGTATCTCCTCAGAGAGTATTTTTCTCATTATGTCATACTCCAAGGATGCAACCGTAATGATTCTGAGGTTTAAGGAAAAGAATCTTCAGTCATGTCCTTCATTTCATATTTGACCCCTCCATCTTTTTTTTTTTGTTTTCTGGCAACACCCTGGATTTGTTCTTTGCTTGGAAACCATTTATGAATTTAATTTTAGGATCATTTCCCTTCCTGGGAACTGCTGCTTTGTGTCTTCCTATTCCCCTTCACAAAATTGAGTTTATGGTCTCCATAAGATTATATATCATGCCAAAAGTATCTTACAAGTCTCCTTCAACTTTCACTGCATTTTGCAAATTTTGATGAGTTGTATTTTTATTTTTATTTCATTGAATACATTTTAAAATCCCTCTTGAGACTTATTTGACCTATTTATAACGTAGAAGTGTGTTGTTTACTATCCAGGTATTTTAGGACTTTCCAGCTATCTTTCCATTGTTGATTTCTAGTTTAATTTCACTCTAGTCTGAGACATACATTATAACATTTCTGTTCCTTTCAATTTTTAAGGTGTGTTTAATGATACATAATGAGGTCTTTCTTGGTGAATGTTTCATGTTAGCTTGAGGAAAATATGTATTCTGATGTTTTTGGTATTCTATAAATGTTGATTACATCCTGTAGATTCCAAATAGAAAAATCAATCAATATAATATACCACATTAAGAGAGCAAAGAAAAAAAATGGTCATCCAATTGATTCACAAAAATCCTTGATCAAATTTAATAATTTTTCTGTTAAAAAAATACTAAAAAATTAGGAATAGAAGAAAACTTCCTCAACATGATAAAAACCATGCATGAAAAATCCACAGCTACATCCTACTCAATGATGAAAGACTGAAATCTTCTCCCCTAAGATAACAAAAAAGACAGTAATGCCCATTTTTCCCTCCTCTATTTAACATAGTATTAGAGGTACTAGCCAGTGTAATAAAACAAGGGAAAGAAATAAAGAGATTTAAAATTGGAAATGAAGAAATAAATTCTCTCAACACACGACAAGATATTAAATATAGAAATATCAAAGATTTCACCAAAAAATAGAAAAAATAAACGAATTCAGCAAATTTGGAGGATACAAAATCAACAATTAAAAATCAGTTGCATTTCTATACACTAACATGACAATTCAAAAAATTAAGAAAGCAATCCCATTTAAAATAGGATCAAAGTGATTAATTAAAAATAAATTTAGCCTAGAAGAAGAATGATTTGCATACTGAAAACATTGCCAAAAGACATTAAAGAAGACATAAAGAAATAGACATCCATGTTCATAGGTGGGAAGTTTTAATATTGTTAAGCTGTCAGTACTACTCAACAGATTCTACAGATCTCATGCAATTCTTATCAACATTCCAATATTTTTTCCAGAAAATAAAAAGTTCTAAAATTCATAGGGAATTTCAAGAGATTCCAAATAAACAAATAAAAAATCTTGAAACAGAAGAACAAAGTGGGAGATATCATACTTCCTGATTTCAAAACTTAGTACAAACTATTGTAATCCAAATAGACATATAGACGAATACAGTAAATAAATCTTCTCATATGCGGTCAAATGACTTGGTAAAGGTGTCAAGACCATTCAGTGGGAAAAGCACAATATTTTCAACAAGTGATACTGAGGAAATTCGATATTCACATGCAAAAGGATGAAGTTATACCCTTACCTTCCTCCATATTCAAAAATTTACTCAAAATAGAACAAAGATCTAAATGTAAAAGCTAAACAAAATCTCTTAGAAGAAAACGTAGGGGAAACTCTTCATTCTATTGGGTTTGGCAGTGATTTCTTGGATATACACCAAAGGTGTTTGTAGACAACAAATGAAAAAATAGATAAATTGGTTTTTACAAAAATTTAAAATTTTGTGCATATCAAAGGACAATATCAAAAGAATAAAGGGTAACTCACAGCATGGGAGAAAATGTTTACAAATCATACATTAGATAAGAAATTAATATACAGAATATATAAAGAACCCTTTAACTCAGCAACAACAAAAACAAAAACAAAGAGCTCATTTCAAAAATAGTCAAGGACTTGAAGACACCTTCCCCAAATAACAAAGATAAATGGCCAATAAGTACCTGAAAAGGTGCTCATCATCATTATTCATTAAGGAAATGAGATACATTTCACACACATTAATATGGTTGCCATTTCTTTAGAAACAGAAAACAAATTTTGGTGAGGATGTAGAGAAATTGAGAATCCTGTACATCATTGGTAGGAACAAATTGAACAGCTAATGTAGAAAACAGTATAACTATTCCTCAGAAAATTAAACGTAAAATTACCATTTGATTCAACAGTTCAACTTTAGTTATATATCTCAAAAGAACTGAAAGTAAGAACTCAAATATATAGTTGTACACCAACGTTTATAATAGCATTATTCAAAACAGTACAAAAAAATGGAAACAATCTAGTTATCCACTAACGTATGAATGGGTAAATAAATTGTAGTGTATTTGCTGGTCAGAATGGCTGTCATCAAAAGAACACAAGCAACAAATTTTGGCAATGATGTGGAGAGAAGAAACCCTTGGTGGGCTCTTGGTGGGAAAGTAAACTCATGCAGCCACTGTGGAAAATAGTATGGAGATTTCTCCAAAAATCTCAAAATATAATTACTATATGACCCAGATTCCACCCCTGGGTATATAAAAGCAAAACCAAAACCAAAACCAATAACACTAATTTGAAAATATACATGCATGTCAATGTTTCAATGTTCATAGCATCATTATGTACAATTGCCAAGGTATGGAAGCAACCTAAGTGTCCATGAACAGATGAATGGATAAAGAAGATATGATATACACACACACACAGATAGATAGATATAGATAGATATAGTATGTATAGATATTTATTGTACACTACACACACACACACACACAATAGAATACTACTCAGCCATAAAAAAATGAAATTTTGCCATTAACAGCAACATGGATGGTCTTGGATGGCATTATGCTAAGTGAAATAAGTCAGACAGAGAAAGACAAATACTATATGATATCACTTATATGTAGAATGTATAAAATACAACAAACTATTGAATATAACAAAAACAACAACAAAAAAAGAAGCAGGCTCACAAATATAGAGAACAAACCAGTGGTTACCAGTGGGAAGTGGGGTGGGCAATAAAGGTATGGAGGAGTGGGAGGAGTGGGAGTAACACACTATTGAGTATAAGACAGGCTACAAAGATGTACTGCACAACAAAGGGAACATAGCCAGTATTTTGTAATAACTACAAATTAAGTGGAAATGTAAAAGTTCTATAATAATTAAAAATTAAAAAAATAAAATAGAGTGTAGTACATTCTTACCATGGAATGTTATTCAGCCTTAAAAAGAAGGATATTCTAACACATGTTACAGTCTAAATAAACCTGAGGACATTATGCTAACTGAAATAAGACAGTCAAAAAAGAAAAATACTATATGATGTCATTTTTATGAGGTATCCAGGGTAGTTAAATTCATAGAAACAGAAAGTTTACTCACACTTACCAGGAGCTTGGGGAGAGGGAAATGGAGACTTGTTTATTGAATACAGAGTTTCAGCTGAGCATGATGCAATGGGTTGGAGGTAGATAGTGATGATGATTGTAACATCTATGTGAATATACTTAATTCCACTATATTGTACACTTTAAATAGTTAAAATAGTAAATAGTTGTGCATATTTCATCAAAATAAAATAATTATGTACTTTAAGTGGGAGGGAAATAGAACTTGATTGTCTGCATTTTCTATATTAATGGACAGTCAGCAGGGGCAGAGAGAGATTGGGGCCTTAGACCAAATATATCAGGGGAGGAATTCATTACTTATGTTTTATCAGGGACTGTTTCCTGGGCTAAGAGTGAGCACCATATTCAATGCAGCCTGGGACCACTGTCCACAGAACAGTGGTTAAGGAATAAGATCACATTATCTGAAGTAAAAGGAATTCCATCCAAATAACACTGTTGAGTGGCACAACCACACTTCCATGGAAAAAGAGACACAAGGAAGAATATTCCAGAGTTGTCATATCAGTCCTAGTACAGTCATAGAAACAGAATCCACTTTAGTTTGTTTAAACATAATAATTTGTACAGGTGATAAAGGAATAGAGATCAAAAAACACAAAATTCTTCACCAAAGCCTTTACATTTTGGCCTATAGGTAATAAGAGGGATATTTATTACCCTTTGAAATAATAAACAAATGTCACACTTATTCATACATCCAAACATTAATCTATTTATTCATTGTTTCAATCACCATGCACTCTAGGTTTTACCTTACTTTAAAGTTACCATATTTGGTCCTTAGGCTCTATAATACACAATTATATCTCCAGGCAAGATGCACTAGATTGAAACCAAACTTGAAAAATGACTATTTGGTTGCAACTTAGATTCTTGATCACTACACATAAAATATTTATATATATACACACACACATACATACACATACACATATCTATATACACACACACATCTATATACACACACATATATATATATACATGTATATAATTACAATATTTATTTCTGCCTAAAAAACATTATGTAAGGCCCATACACAGTGTAAGCTGCATGAGGACAAGATCTTTGCTTTTCTCTCTTTACATAATCCAGAACAATGGCAGGGAGGACATAAGAATTTAACAAACAATGTAAATAATTAGAACCAAGCATTCCTTAATGAGGATTAGAATAGATGTGTGAATAAATTGTTAACTACTTTTTAAAGCCTTTTTATTTTTCTAAGTGACCATTGTCAGTTTTATTATTTTTTATTGAAAGAAAATAGAAACAGTATTTCAAAGAGATATCTGCACTCAAGTTTATTGCACCATTAACCACAGTAGCCAAGAAATGAAAGCAACCTAAATGCCAACACATGAATGGATACAAAAGATGTGGCACATATACATATACACAAGGGAATATTATTCAGTCACAAGGAAGGAGGATATCCTGCCATTTGCAACATCAATGGACCTTGAGCACATTATGCTAAGTGAGATAGGTCAGAGAAAGACAAGTACAGTGTGATATCACTTGTATGTCGAATCTAAAAAAGACAAGGCTTCTCTTTGCTCTTCAATGCAGGGTGTGTCTAGTCCAAGGGATTAGAACATCTGCTTAAGTCAAGCTCTCAGTGGGAACAGATATACAGATATTTCTGTAGAATAGTTTACTTTTCCATTAAACCCCATGATACATTGGTCACATATTCATTACTATATGGTTTCTTCTTTAAAAGGCAAAGCCATTCATTCTTCCTTCTGAACACTTGAAGCCACGACTAGACGGAGTCATTTAAATTCTCCAGTGGAGATGAGTTAACATCCTCGCAGAGATACTGAGACTGTGGTGAATAAGGTCACAGAGGGGGAAACTGTACCAAAAGACTTTCTTCTGCTCCTCTGGTCCTTAAGTCAAATTAGAGACCTTAATCTAATATCTAAAATCCAAACAATCTATTATCTCAGAGGTTTGGTGTGATCATGGAATTCTGGCAATTGAAAACAATCACACATGTGTCAGCTTTTGGTTTTTACAGAAGTTTCTTACTAAGTACCCTCTGTGCCTAAACATACACTATGAAGATGTAAAGAAAATACATATATATATATATAAAATGGTGTCTGTCTTCAGACGAACTATACTTTTATTTGAAAAAAATACTAGACCAAGTTAGTTGCACCTGGGCCAAGACTGTGTTCATACCAGGATGTCATGTACCTCTAACAGGGAGACTGTGATGTCTTTTCAGGATCTGAGCATCACTCCTAGCTTGGATCCTGATTCTGAGAGTCCTTGAAGTGTTTGGGCATTCTCATTTCCCAGCATATGGATCCAAGAACATTTCCAGAGGTCCCCTAGGAGAGGCACTGTGAAAATCATTATCATTTATCCTCATCCCAGAGTTGCAAGGTCCTCTCTCCTGGGATCCTGCCCTCCCCTCCAGGTGATAGTTCCATCATCTGAAATTGGTTTAGACCAAGGCTACGGATTATAACCTTTTATCAATGTTACCTCTCAGCTTCCTATAAATATCCTTGATTCCAATGGTTTCCTCCCCATTCTTTTTTTCTCTACAGACACCTTGTTTTATTTGCCATCTTCAGAATTTCCTCTGGTCAGGTCTGCTGGCTGCCACTCCAACCAAATTATAGACTGAATGTTTGAATGTGTTCTCCAAAATCCATTTGAGGAAACCCCAAATACCAATGTCCCAATGTGCTTGGAAATGGGGTTTGGGAGGGATTAGATAATGAGTGTGGGGCCTTCATGAATCTAATTAGTGCCTGTATAACAAAGAATCATGAGATTCATTCTCTCTGTCTCTCTCTCTTCACCATGCTAGGACACAGTCAGAACCTTGTCATCTGTAAAGCTGTAAGAGGACCCTTACCAAGAAAATAACAATGCTGGCACAGTGCTTTTGGACTTACAGCCTCCAGGACTGGGAGAAATAAATGTTTGTTTTGTAAGCCACACAGTCTATGGTAATTTGTTATAGCAGCCTGAGCTAAGACAAACCACGATGCTCATTACTCTCATTGTATGTACTTGAATTCTGATGTTTAAATGCCAATACCTGGCCTCTGTGTGTCTGGGTTTTTCATTCCCCATTACTATCAAGGCATCCATTTCTGCAGTGGTGCATCACCCCTTCTGTACTTGCCAACAGCAGAGACGCCACCACTGAACTTAAGGATGATGGGAATTCCTCTCACCAGTGAATATTCTTAGTGTTTAGTAATTTGTTTCTAAACACTGTAAAAGTGTAATTGAAACCTATGAAGTAAAGGTTACTGTTGTTGAGATTTCAAGGGGTAACAGGAAAGTTCATACCTTATTTTTGAAGCAAATATAAGGGATTAAAAACCAAGGCCAAAGCAAAAACAAGATTAGGATGCAAACGTTATTTTCTAGTATTCTGATCTTAGTCTTATACCCCTCATTAAGCAGGCTAATGTCATTTCTGGAAGCAATGAGCAATTCCATTTATTCACATTCCATTTACTATTTTAATTATTAGTATTGTAGCTTGTTTTCTTTGTTATTCGAGAAATAACACAAGCTAACTTTGCAAAATTGAAAGTATAGAGTATATAATGAAAAGCATGTGTCCTTTCCATCCCTGATGCCAAGCTGTCTTCTCCAGGAAGAACCAATGATACCAATTTCTAATGAATCTTCCAGAAATGTACTTTACATACATGTGTATGAGTGCCCAAAATAATTGCCTTTTTTTTTTTTTACGGTGAACACATTATACAAACTGTTTTGTGCCTCATTTTTTCACTCTACATTCTATCTTCCAGATTGTTCTATATTTATACAAATAGAGCTCCACTATCTATTTACTAGCAACATAGTATTCTAGTATAAATACATGCAAAATATATATTACCAAATTACATAAATGAGCATTAAGTGGCTTCCAATCCTTTGCCATTAGAAGTGAAGCCTCAGTGAAACTCTTGTATATATGTACATACACATATATATGATTTTGCACACATATATATTTCCTAAAACTGAACACACTATATCAAAGTGTCCATGCATTTATTCTATCTAATGTGGGCCAGGCATCAGTATTCTCTAGAAATCACTTTTTATATTTAAAGCATTGCTGGATGAAAGTGAAAAGCATGCGTATCAGAAATAGGCCAGAGAACATACATGTATATTATATTATATATCTGATTTCTTTACAAGGAGAGCTACTTCTTTTTAAATAGTGAGCTCACTACTTTCATAACATTACCAAGAATGTTAGCTGGGGCAGGCAATAATGAAGCGATTCTTTTGCCAAGGTTGTCCAAGGCTTGTTCAAGCAAGGAACTATCATCATTTTTAGTATCAACAATTCTCTCTCCCAAATGATTTATCTCTGTACTCATCTCCTCACATTTCTTTCTAAATCCTTCAGTACACAGATCTTCTTGGACCTAAAAAAAAAAATGAGGAAGGAAGTAAAAGTTTTTAAATCTCCCATTTTTTCAAGGATTACATTTTGTCAAACTTTGAAATTTTGTCAGACTATCTTTGTTTTATTCCTAAAATTGTTCTCTCTTAATTATGAAAGGAGACTCTTGTAACAAGGAATATTTCCTGGTTTGGACCGAAATATTAAGAGGAAGTGTAGTTTACAGCCTTAATAATATTCATATACCTTAGGGTTTTGCCAGGAGGCTAAGCCTGGCATGAGGACAAATGTAATATTTTCCAGTCAAAAAATGCAAATGAGAGGTAGCCTTGGTCTGACTGCACTAATTCTCAGTCCCACTCAGGATGACACTGTCACCCATATTATAGAAATCTGTTATAAACACATGGCCCCTAAATTATAGAAATCTCTTATAAATCATGTTCAGATGAACAATGAGAGAAATCCCTCCAAGCCACATGATAGCTTGGGGATCTATACAAACCTGGAGGCAATGCAGCAAGTGTAAAATCTATCATTTCTATGTGTTTTTAAGTCTAGACATTTCTGGAAGTTTTATGTCAGAACAGATCTACCTCAGGGCCTTGGGCTGAGCAGGTCTCCTGGTAAAAGGCAGTGACCTTGGTAGAGCGTACTAGTTGTTGTTCATATTAAACACACATAATTGGAATATCTGTTCAATCAAGCCCTGTGAGATCACTTTAAAATTCTCTAAATGGCTATTCAACCCTATTTATATTCTCTGAGGGCTTGGAGTAGAGGGGGGAATACTCATCCTGAACTCTCCAAAGTCTACTTACAGAGCCAAATTTAAAGGTTTTGGAAGGATTCAAAGGCTTCAGGGTTTTAATAAATCACAAGCAGTAGATGCACTTGTGATCTCTGCATGACCATGCTGTAACCTTCACCCATCCCTTCCTGGGGTACCAGGGCAAAGCTATCAAGCTCTACTACTGCCACAGCCTGATTCACCTTCAGCTGATGCTCCAATATCTTGTTTGGCTCTCTCAGCAGGTTTTCTCTTTCTCTCACCATCTTCTCCATTATCTGAACTATGTGTTTCTGGAGACTTCTCTTCTGAGCCTCCACCTGCTGCTGCTGCTCCTGCAGTTTCTGTTTCAGCAGCTCCTGTTCCTTCTCAGCTGTCTCCTTCCAGGTCCACTCTTCTGCCCCAGGAAGGTATTAGAGAGGGAAAAAATAGGCAAGGATTGACCTCCACCCTCCTGAGCTCAGAGGCCAAACCAAATTAAAGAGACAGGTAGGAAATCTCTGAAGTCCTCCCCCAAAACCCCATGTCCACACCATCGAGAACACACTTCAGAATGTGAGAGAAAAGGCTCTGCCTGTCTGGTGTCCAACCACAGTTCCCTTTGATGTTTCCAGATGCAGCAGGGTTGTTCCACAGAAAGGAAGGAAGCTCCGGTATTGGGAAGGTTTTGCTCTCACACCTGTCAGAGGGCACTGCAAGAACATACACATCCCACTGTGAGCCCAGCCCTACCCTGTACCTGCTATGGGCTTCTCCCCATCAGTGAGGGCTTTATCTGCCTGCAGGATTTCTCTAGTGCCATCTGGGACTGCAGAAACCTCTGGAGGAACTCATTTGCCTGAGGAACCAAGGAGGAGCACAGAAATTAGATTTCCAATAGGGAAATTAGTGATGCAAAGACAACTAAGTCCATGTAACTTTTGCTTCAAGTTTAAAGTTCCACAGTGGTTCCTTACAATGAGTCCAAGCTCCTTAGAGTGACCTGTCTCTCTCTCCAGTCTCTTGCCCAGTGCTACTTCCTTCTCCCCACTCTAGAATCCAGCCAGTCAGAATCATGTTCAGTTCTACAAACCCCAAATCTCTGGTGCTTTTACATATCTGCTTTACCAGTGTGAAATAGTGCCTCTAAATTGTGCTGATGTTCTCCTCTGCCACTAGCTAGTTATAACTTTAGACAATTTATTTTAACCTGCCTATGCTTCTCAGTTGAGATCTTTAAAATGTTGATAATGTAGATGCTTCTTAATGCTATTTGAAAGATTATGTTAAAGAGTCTAGGGAAAGAGCTTAACATTTTGGCTATAGGAAACAACAGTTCAATATATATTAGTTGCATTATTATTGTTTATTATTATTATTATTATTATTATTATTATTATTATTATTATTATTATTATTATTATTATTATTATTATTATTATTATATTTGTTTCTAACACCTAAGTAGCTCTTTCCTGAGTGTTATAGCTTGCCTATGTAGTTGACTTCCTGTCTCACTTGTGATCATCCTTGTGTACAAAGACTGACTTGTAAATTATCAGTGCTCAACACGTCAAATATGTTGTTGAGTAAAAAAAATGAATAATTTCTGTTCTGTCTCTTGTGGATTTAAGAAATCTGTACTCATGGTTGGGAGTTGACATTTGTACTCTCTTCAGGAATAAATAACATGCAGTGAACCTTAAAAGCCACAGCTGTTTGAATGGCCCCATACACTCTCTTTATGCATGCATGGAGCTGCACTCTCAGATTTTCAGGAGACCCCTTTGAGTATTCTGTAGGTTCCCCATGTTTCCCTTATTCCTCACCTTCACTCCTTTCATGGGCACTTGGTATTATCCTTTTGAATAATTTCCTTTGCTTTCCTGTAGAGTTCATGACCTCCAGGAACAGAGAAAGTTCCTGCTGAGATACTTTTTATTAGTGCCTTTGAAAGCTGATCAAGTTTAGTCTGGCAATATTTGATTGATGTCTCTTCATTCTGCATCAAGAAATCATCTTTCTTATTCTTTATGATTTCCTAGAGGGAAGAAAGATAGAGGGCTGTCACCAGAAGCAAGGAACAGAGGAAGTAAATTTCCAAAGGATCTGGTAGAAGAATTGGTCTAACTGTGTTCCTCATGAGAAAAGTATTCTGTTGGAGGACATGTAATAAAACAGCAGTCACAAGATTTGATTTATTCACAGCTCTGAATACTCTGGAAGACCATGGGGAAATTCCCTAACCTCCTTTGGGTATTTCATCTGAGCTGTTGGATTTGCATTACCTAATCTCTCTGGTTCCTTGAAGCTGCCACATTCAGTGATTCTGTCTTCAATGATAGATACAACAAGGAGCAACCTAAGCTGAAAGTGGCCTGAGATGTGGATCTGAAAAGAGAAATTTTGGTTCCCAGCCATAGGAGTGTGTTCACAGAAAAAGAAGCCAGCTAAAGAATGTCTTGGGTGTTCTGGACAGGCTTGGAATCCACAGAAGTATTTATTTCAAGAGGATATCTATACTGATTTTCATTGAAGGACAAAGGGAGTTCCAGATAAACTGCCTGAGTTCTGGCAGTCAAAAAAGAAGGAAATGTAGTCCTTTGAAACTCTGTCCCTCATGAGAACATGGACTACTTTATCCTTGAGTGAGAGATGAGCCATGGGACAGGTAACAACACTTCTAGGCTTCAATCTTCAAGGGGAGGCGACATAAAGTAAATACTAAGACAGATTACCACAACGTTCCTCTGGAAATCCTGCTTGTCTTCCTTGAAGGAGTGCTCCATGAAGACTGCAGGGGCTTCCCTCTCACAGGCAGCATGTGCCTCCAGCAGCTCCTGCAGCATGTCTGTGGGGAAGCTCACTCGCTGGGCTATCTGCTCGCTGTAGTGGTTGTCTGCCTTCTGAATGGCAGCTGAGTTCTCCAGCTATGCCAGAGTTGTCACCGCGTTCTCCAAGCGAGGTACTGCTCCACTATTGATAGTATCCAGGTAGGTCACAACCAGAGTCCTCAGCCCTGAAGAAGCCAGGAAATTTAGGGGCTAAATATCAAGTTATCAGTCAATGGCTCCAGGATTCTGAGACTATGCTTCTAGGGTCATATACACATGCACACACACAAACACACACACGCACCCCTACCTCCCACTACTATTATCACCTTCATTTTCCTACTGACTCTTCATTTTTATGGTTTTCCAGGCCACAGGACTAAAAAAGTTAATATCTACTTCTATCTAACATACTAGAGGCTACCTGGAAAATACAGTTTCTCATTTTAAAAATTGAAAGCAATACAGATTACATAGATAGACAGATGAGGCAAAGTGTACCATGTTTAATTTATTCCTAATTCTGAGGCTTTGAATGGATTTTCAGTGATTTATGGACTAATATTTATTTTTGGAGCACTCTAAATTCTCAAAATATCTTTTGAATTCTCCTTGTGAAGAACACTTATTGTATAGGACTTCCTTTGAAACATGCAGTATTCTGTTTTTACACCAAGAGAGTGATTATATTCTAAGTGGAGGATGTTTTCAGATAAGTGGGAGTCACCGATATCATTGACAAAAGTTGCAATTTGGGGAAGGAATTTGTAAATCCCCCAAAGTGAGATAATTATAAAGTATACAGATTTCTTCATGGAGTATAAAAGTCTGTAAAATCAGAATCCTTTATAGAATCAAACAAAAATACTAGAAAGCACATTATATAAAATATTCAACACATAGCAGTCCCCATGGAAATGGGAAAAAGAGACTCACCTTTTCCAGTGACCATGATTCCTTCTGTGAGGGTCTTGGTCCTTGCATCAGTGAAGATGTAAGAACAGAAATTTTTTGTTTGCTCCTGGAATTTAGGATCCAGTTGGTCTTCAGATACCATCCCAATATTGGCTAGAATTTTTTTTTCCTATGTTGGCCAGTCAAAGACAAAACACTTCCATCTTGGAAATAAATGCCTGATGCAGTCTCTGGGTAGATTGGATGTTTGGGCTTTGGGATTATTCCCTGAGGGACAGAAAAACAGGGATTAGAGTGTGTAGAGTCTTGAGGCGAGGGGGTTACAGGTGTTCATGGCAGGGATTTGTGTGTCTTTGCCATTTCTACACATAGAACTCTTTTAACAAAGACATTCAATACTTCTTTGCACATCAGACTTATACCAATTATATAACTGCAGAGAAATTTAGGGAGACATCTGATCCAGTAAAGGAAACCTATGGCTGGTCTCTCCAGACATGCACATAGTAGAGTGGTTGTCTATGATGTGTTTGCTTAACTAGCAGCTAAAAGGATGAAAGGTCACATGAAACTTTCTGCTCAACTCAACCTCATGTAGGAATTGAGCTGTGGAACCAAAAAGGAGAGCTACAAACAAGGGATCATGGACAGTAATTGGAATATTAGGAATGACATCCTAATTATTTAAGAAAAACTGTTTTGATACTAAAAATAATTGATGCAGTGTTATATATTTATTAGTAAAAACCTCTGAAGTATAAATGTACCTGAAATATAATTTTAAGTTATCACCACTAATCTATAAACTCTTTGAGGTAAATGTTTATATCTGGTCCTCTCCTGCCAGCCAATTTCTTAATAGCTGTTTTGAGAAATCATAAATAGAAACGTGAAAGGAAGAATGAATAAATTGGGATTGATATTTCTCTCAAGGTTTCAATAGACACACATCCTTGGAAATGTAACCCATGAAAATAATTTTTTACCTTGTAATTAATTCATGGGTAAACATGTGGGAATTAGGAGAAAGCTACGATGTGGAAGGTAAAATGAATATTCTAATAATTGTCAGTATTACTGAAAAGGCATAGATTGTAAAGACAGTCACTTCTTCAGGTTTATTTAGAACATACAATCATTTTGTAGATGATATAATTATACAGGATTAGAAAGTTTTCTAGCCCTCTTTGAAAAGAATAATATGTGAAATCTATATTTTGTTCATTAGATAATCTTTTCACTGCAGTTTCATGTCTAACAATTAGCTGATTAGTTGTTTTCTTCAACAGAGAAAAATTGATGGAACAGGAAACACAGTGTCCAGTCTTTAGAATGTTTCATCACCCATGTAAATCTGGATGCTAAATTTAAAGATGTATAAAAAAATTGGTTTTGAGTAATTTCACTTTACACTTTACTTTTCTTGAGTAAACTTCAACTGTAGCCCCTAGATCTTTGCAACCCACTTTCCAGCCACCATTTCCACAGACTTTGATTTAGTCTCAAATACAAATGCAATCACAGAGATGAGGGATATTGTTTAGTAGATCCCACACTCTATTGGACCGTACACTGCCCAGGCCATACTCTGATACCTGGAATCAGCTTCAGGGCATTCTCCAAGTACTCATCTTCTGTGATAGGCTGACCACATAACTGCAGCTCCATGGTGAAATCCCATACAGTCCAGATAAAGTCTGGAAAGAAATTCACAAATTCTGTGGAATCTTCTACTCTATCAGGTGTTTGAGAGGACTTTGCCCTGATGTTTTGCAAGCTCTGTCGCATAACTAACATTTGGTTAGGGAAAAGAAACTCACTACCAACAATTCCCACATTTCTCTAGTATAAAAATATTATAAACACACTCTTTTGCCATGGGTCCCCTCTGTTCCACCCAAGAAACTAAATGACAGGAAGGGAGAGACTTACTCTATCCTCATCCCCATGAATTCAGTGAAACATGGTGGTTCAGGACCTGGAAGGATACTGCAGATGCTCCAGGGCCTGGTGGTTGATGGTGCTCATGCTTTTCTAGACAAAGCTACTGCAGAGAACCACAGCCAGGGCAAAGATCCATGAATCCTTCTTAGACTCATCCTAGAAAGCACATTAGAACAAGAGAGTTAGAAGTTTACCCCTACATTAGAAATTCATCTGTACACTTCTTCAATCATGGTTTCATTTATTATTTCAGCTAACATACTCACCATGCAAAGAAATTGAAGACAGATGTAAATGCAGATATCAACTTTGACAATTACAGAGACATTTCTTGTGTTTGCAAATTTTTCATATATAAAATGATTCTAGTTTTCACAGTGCTTTCTTTTTCCTCAATTGGATAAAGTAAAATAACATATACAGAAAAACTAATACTGTACCTGTTGTGTAATTAGGAATTCAGTGATGAGTGTGGGCACTTATTCATTCTGCATATATTTATTAATCAGAGTCCATATAAAATATACCATAGTTGGCATAACTGGGTATTTAAATTATATCCAATCAATAAATACTTGCAGGAAGCTACTAAATATCCCCCACTGTTCTTAGATTTTAAAAAAGCAATGCTAATAATGAAAATTTTCTTTCAACATGATTATTTCAAAGCAGTGGACAAACATCCATAACAGTAAGTGCAACAAAGATAGAAGTATCTGTAAAAGGCTTACTCTCAGTAATGTATATAAGCAGTGAAACCTATAGCTATAACACTAAACTAAAATTTAGAAGTCTATCAAGGAAGAACAGAGCTATGAAATTTGGAGAAAGAATATGTGATCTGAAAGCTTCCTCAATGTCTTGAGCTGAATATTAAAGAACTGGTATATGTGGAACTGAAGAAATGAAGGTGATCCCATAGACAGGAAAACCCAGAGAAACAAAATTAGAGATGGGAGAAGACAGGGGTCTTGTAGTTAGAACAGAGTCATTTGAGGGCAGAGGGCAAGTGGAGAAGTTAAGGTGAGTTTCATGCAGCCTAATCAAGGGCCCTAAAGCCCAGGCTAAGTTGTATAAATCATCGCATTGTCTAAATGATGGCATAAACTGGAAATAGTTTTTTTTTATTATAAATGGCATGTAAAGTTGCTCCCAGTGTAAATGCAAAAACTGTGGTTTATGTTGAGAAGATTCTAAATGGGAGGTTGGGGGGATAAGAGTCTATTCATTACTTTCTTTCCCCAAAACCCAGTTTTTAAAAATAATCAATTAGGATAAGAAGAAGTAGCAGTTATGAGAAACAATTATTTCAACAGCAAGATTATATCATTGTTTGATATATGGCTTTAAAAATAAGCAGACTTTCTAACTCCTGTTGAGAAAAAAGACAGAGCTATAAAAATGTAGGTACTATTTCCAAATACATCACAAAACTGGGAAAGGAGGGATAGTTCATTTCACCCATTAGCAGAAAGCTAAAACACCAAAAATCCATTTTAAAATGTTTCTTGTAGGACAAAAACTTACTTTTATAGAACTTGCACATTCAGAGGTGTCTCACAGATTTCCAGAACACTCTGTGAGTAGTTGATGAACTTCATCATAGAAAATGTAAACCCGTCTCTTAAATCCAACCCTCAAATACACTCTTCACCTTGTAGCTAAGAAGGTGAATCAGAAATTTTTCCTCACTCACAGATTGATACTTCTCCTCTTTCTTAGTTATGCTTAACTGTAAGTTCTCAAAACCAGTAAGGTGCTGCCTGGATTGCTTTTCAAAACTGAAGGACTTATTCCCCCAGCTGTTGGGAGTGCTGGTGGAAGACAGTCTTCAGGTGTCAGCCCTCTTAATTAGAAAGGCTTCTGGAGCAGCTCTTCAAAAATGTATCAGCACCCCTGTCCCAAAATCAGGATAACTCAAAAAAGCCAATCCAGCCATGGAGCTCCCATGAAATTCCCAGAAATTGGGGATTGCAATGCAATGTAATTTCTTCTTCTCTCCAGCCTGCTTCTTTCCCAATTACATGATATTAAATCTGACTGCAGATAATGTCTTGTCAATTGAACTAAAGACTCTTTTAGGGCAGGACATTTACTTTGGTCACTGATATCTACACTCCTAAGTCCAAAGGCCTGGAACTCAGCCGTTCAATAATGACTTACTAAAAGTAATCAAGTCATCCACACAGTGCCAAGAAATAAAAGAATTTATCTAAGACACTATGATAACTTACCTAGAAGTGAGATTCAAACAAAACATAGTTTGCCTTATTTACTATAATTGATTTCTAGATTTTACAGATTAAAGCAGTAAAATTTCTAGGACCATGGAGCGATAAGGGGAAAATCCAGAATAAAAAGGATTTAATTGTGAATTTCTGCTTTACCATTCACACATCCCCCAGGCTCTAATTGTGAAGAAGGACCACCAGAGTATGATTGGGCTTGCGTGGGTGAGGCACACACCACATCCAGATGCCCTTGGTTTCAGACTGCACTGTAGAGCCTAGAGGAAAGCCTGTGAGGAGAGGGGAGAAAGCAGCATTCAGTTAGAGCAGATAATCTAAACAACCAAGGGACTACAGAGTCAGATCTATTGGAATGTCAGTATCCCAGCATACGAGTTGGTGCTTTCTCCATTTCCTCAAGAATGTCCTACTTTGTGTGTCATCTGTTTCAAGGAGGAAGGAACATTAATTGTGATAAAGATACCAAGCAAGGGCTCAACATAGAGGCAAAGGGGAATCCATGAATCAGACAAAATGGAAGTCACTGATAACCATAACAAGAGTATCTTGAAAGAACGGTGAGATTCCAAGCCAGAGAGAAATGGACTGAAGACAGACATGGGAAGAGAAAAAGGTGGGAAAAAAATCAAGATTATATTTTTTGTCAGACAAATTTTTCAAAAGTGGGGAGAGGTGTTAGCCACAGTAGTATATGACATACAGGAAATATTTTTAAGATTATAGACATTTGAACACATTTATATGTTGAAGAGTATAGTCCATAAAAAAGCAAAATGTGTTTCAAGAGCGAGTAGACACAATTGCAAGAGTCCAGTGCTTAAGCATGTAAAATAAGGTAGGATTGTGAGAATTGGTAGGAGAAATTTTGCTTTACAGGAATAAAACATACAATATGATAATGAATTACAGTAAGACAGTGGTTTAGCAGTGAGAAAAAGGAGTGGAAAGTTGATTTGTTAAGAGAAGTTTGGTTCTCCCTACACATGATCAGGACAAAAATTAAGAAGCTGAGGTATTAGCTAGAATCAAGCAATTGGTCCTTGACCCAGTACAACACTCACCATGATTCTGACCTGCAAGATGGTTCATCAAGTAGGATTTGCCTGTATGATACGGCCCTACAATGGCCACCACCAGCACTGGCAAAGAAATCTCACCAAGAATCTGCAGAGATTTTTGGTTCACTGAAAGCACCTTGATACTTTCCAGCAGACAAATGGGGTCCATCATTTTGGGTCTGGATGCCATGGCAACCTGCCAACCTAGAAGAGCTTCTTAGTGGAAATCAGATTATAATGTCATTCTCTAACTCAGACTTATACAAAGCATCTATCAACTTAGGATAAGGTAAGTAAGAGTTCTGTGCTTTCCATGAGACAAAATGTAACCTAGAATTAGCATACTGCAGAGGTTTTCCCCCATCATTCCCTCAAGTCTCTCATGATATTGGTAGTGAAATAATATAATATCACTCTCCAAACTTATTTCAAAATAATAATATAATTAAAGTTATTGTTATGATGCACTGAAGGCCTACAATATACCAAGCCCTTTGATAATAACTTACATATCCAGCTAAACTGATATTCACAAGAGACTGAAAGTTAGAAATTAACATAACTACTTTGGAAATGAGGTAAATGGTTCTCACAAAGGCTGAGTGAATGTCATTGAGAAAGGATTGAAAATCTACATACTTGAGCAAAATGACAGACTAGCAAACTCTAAGCTCTTGTTTCCCCAAGGAGATATAAACAACAACCAAAATACTAGCTAGAATAACCTTACAGTAGTTCCATAAAACAGTCAAAGGTCCAAAGCAACCAACCAAATACCAAATGAAGAAACAGCCTCATTCAAAATGGTAGGAAATTCTGTGGTTTTTCTGTTGCCCTCGGTCCCCATTGTGGTAAGGTCTTTAAGGAAGTGGCAAATCATTTCCCAATTCCCTCCCCTGATTCAGAGAGAGGGAATTTTATAATGTTCTAACCTGTCAGGGCTGCCTCTTCAGGTCTCTGTTTCACCTCACATGAAACTCAGGGAAGGGTGGCAGAGGGGTAGGTGGTGGTAAAACTTGGATATCAGGTGGAAAGAAGCAGCAGGTATTTCTCAAGGATAAATGTGGAGAGACAGCTCCACAGATGCCTAGAGCAAGAGGTTACCAGTGAATATATAAAATAGACTATCTAAGGCATCAGTTGAGTTTCCAATTCCCTTTTTCAAAATAAACAGAGCAGAGCAGACTGCATTTACAATGTTCTGACATCTCATGGGCTGCCTGAAGGACTGTTATCTTTTCCCTTATTTGGATCTTAGGCAGGGAGAAGCAGTGGGCATTTCTTGGGAAAGCTGCAGGGAGAATGACCTGCAGACACCTATGACAAGATATTATGGTTGTGTGATATTGAGATGTATAATAAGAAATACAAATTTGATCATTGTCATTCCTGGTATATAGCTCTTAAAACCCTATGTGATGAGAGAGATGAAATTATTTTTCTTGAAACTTTTGGTCTTTTGTCCTCAATTCCTAAAATAGCTCCAGACTGATAAAGATGAAAGGAGAGTCTTTTGTTATTTATAACAAGAACCTTTCAACAACAACTGAGTTTATGTTAATGAGGTGATTTTTTAAAGCCCCTAGATCACTACAATGGAGTTGGTTCCTAGAGGAATCAATGTTATTAGAAAGTTGCATCATTTAGCCTGATGCTCCAACCACTGGGGAGCAGAGAAGAGTTGAAAGTTGAGTTAATCACCAATGACCAATAGTTTACTCAACCATATCTACCTAAGAAGTCCTCCATTAAAAAAATAAATAAAACCTAACTGAAATGGTTCAGAGAGTTTCTGGCTTGATGAATATGTGGATGTTGTTAGAAGGTGGCACATCCAAAGGGGTCATGGATGCTCCACATGCTTTTCTTGATATCTTTCCCTTTGCATCTCCTATTTTGCTGTTTATAGGCTGTATCCTTTTTTAAAGTAAACCAGTAATCTAGTAAGCAAATTATCCTTCCTGAGTTCTTAAGCCATCCTAGCAAATCATTGAACCTGGGGAAGAGATGGGAAACCCCAATGTACAGCCAGTTAGTCAGAAGCACAGGTGACAACCTGGATTTGTAATTGCATCTGAACTGAGGAGAAGTCTTGTGGGACTGAGCCCTTAATCTGTAGGGTATAAAGTAACTCTTGGAAGTTAGTGTCAGAATTGCTTATTGTGAAAAAATGCTCACGTAAGTGGTGACCAGAAATAAGTATAGAGAATAGAAAGTTGAGAAGAGAAACTGAATTTTTCTTTTTCTTTTCAGGGTGGAGACACACAATAGACAATCAAAAGTTCAAAGGAGACATCATTTGGGAAATTAATATACTTAAAAGGAGCACATATATGGAAAAACTGAAAAAGCAAAACACAGGCCCAGGGAAGATGCATGCTCAAAAAAGCCTAAAAAGACTTTAGAACTTCTCTTAAGTTTAATCCCAAGTTTCAAAATCAAGAGCCAGCTTAGGAAAAGACTCCCTTGTCAAAAGGCCAGTATGCAAAGAATGGGAAAGGTGACTGCTTTCATAAATGCTCAATTTTCAGGGTGTGGGAGGGTAATAACTCAGTAGTAGAGCATGTACTTAACATGTCCAAGATCCTGGGTTAAATACTGAGTACCTTCATTTAAAATAAATAAATAGATAAATAAATATCCAATTTTTCAACAACAACAACAAAAATCACAAGGCATACAAAATAAATGAAAATATGGCCCTTCCAAAGGAAGAATATAAAGTGGTAAAAAAAAAAAAAAAAAAACCCTGAGGAAACATGTGCATTAGATGTTTTAGGCAAAGACTTTAAAATAACTTTTTTAAAATATGCTTAAAAAGCTAAAGGAAAACTCAGAAAAATAACCAAAGAAAATCAGAAAAACAATATATGAACAAAATTAGAAAATGAACAAGGAGATAAAAATAATTAAAAAAGGAACCAAACTGAAATTCTGAGGCTGGAAAATACAATGAATGAATTTACACATTTTCTACAGGGAATTAGACTTGGTGTTAAAGCTCAGGGGAAGAGCATTTGAATACATATAAAGGGGATTAGACTTGCACAGGCAAAAAGACTCAGCAAACTTGAAGACAGGACATTTGAAATTATCAAGTCTCAGGAGCAGAAGGAAGAAATAATTTTTTTAAAGTGAATACAGCCTAAAAAACTTATGGAATACTGTCACATAGACAGGTATATACATTATGAAAGTCCCTAAAGCAGAAGGGAGAGGCAGGGCAGAGAGATTATTTGAGGAAATAATGGCTAAAAAATTCCCAATACAATGAAATATATAAATCTACAAATGCAAGATATTCAACAAACTCCAGTAGGATAAATAATCAGAGACCAATGCTGAGGCATATTATAATCAAACTGTCAAAAGACAAAGAGAGAATCTTGAAAGCGACAAAAAGCAGTAACTCATCACATCCAATAAGATTGTCAGTCAATTTATCAACAAAATATTTGTAGGCCAGAAGGCAGTGGAATGATATGTTTAAATTGCTAAAAACTGAGTGATGGGGTAGGGGGGAAACTACCAATGAAGAATACTGTTTCCAGAGGAGGGGGGTCAAGATGAGGGATAATAACTTCTCACAGAAAAGTGACTGAAAACTGGCAGAACTCCTATACAAACAAGATTTCAAGAGATATTTTGACATAATTAGGGAGGAGTAAAAACTTCAGGTTGGGACCTGTGCACCTAGGGAAGGACTAAGAGGAAAAGGAAGACTGTGCAAATAGACCCTAACCCTGAGGAGTGAGTAGGTCAATCCACAGACTTGGCATCCCAGTCCTCGGGTCCTGCACAGAGGAGACAAATCCCCTTGGCTACTTGGAGAAAGACTGAAACAGATAGAAAGGCTGGAGAAGCCTAGACTAGAAGGAGTGAATGGGTGCTGGTTTGCCACCAGACAGGTTGGAGACAGGTCAGACTGAGCAACTACCACCTTACTGTACATCCCAGGAAGATTTTCTATTCAAATAACAACAAAAAGAGTACTGTTGTGGTTATATCTATATGAGATAAAAAAGCTATTTCAAGCACTGTTGAAAGAGACAAAGAAGGACATTATGTTAAGAGAGTCAAGTTTATCTAGAAGATAAACAATTCTAAATATGTATACATGAACCTCAGAGTTCCAAAATATGTGAAATAAACATTGACAATATTGAGCAACAGATCACTTAACAATAATACAATAGTTTAATACCTTACTTGCAATAATAGGTAGGAAAAACAGAGTACTTGAATAACACTATAAATTAATTGAACCTAACAGACATATACAGAACACTCTCATCCAACAACAAGAGAAAACACGTTTTCCCAGATGGGCATGGAATATTTCCAAGGATAGACCATATTTTAGGCCACAAAACAAGTCAACAAATTTTAAAAGGTTAAACTCATACAAAGTATCTTTTCTGAACCCAATGAAATGAAACTGGAAATTAATAGATGGAATAAAACTGCAAAGTCTACAAATATGTGAAAACTAAACAAAATACAATTAAGAATAAATATAAACTACCTGAACATAATGAAGTCTATGTATGGAAAAACACACAGGTAACATCATCCTCATAGGTAAACTACTGAAGACTTTTCCCACCCTCCTGCCTCCCCTTTTTGAGAAGGAGACTGCACACTTTAGGTCAATGTTCCCACACACTTGCTCCTTCTCCCGCTTGCCACTCTTCTTCTGTTTCAGGAGGATGTCCTGAATCTTGAGAGATTTAGGCCAAGGTACTTAGCTGAGAAGGGTCAGGATTTTTGCAACTTAATCCCATAAATGAAAATAAGAATGAAAATGCAAATATTGTTTTATATTATATTGAGAGACATATACATATATTTAGAGAGAGGAAGCAAATCTAGGAAAATGCCACCAGTGGGTAAATCTAGGTGAAAAGGATATGAGATTCCCTTGTAATTGTTTTCCAAGGCAAATTTGATTTTAAAAATTAAGTATTAAAAACAATTGTACCATGGTTCTTCTGGCATATTTCTGATTGGCATTATATTAAAATTTCCCTATAATATCTATGCATATTTCATAATCAGACTATATAAACATGATATTATATTCAAATGTCTCAACTATTCACTTCCATATTTATAGGTCAAGTATTCAAGATGCCTCAAATACTATCAAAAATATTTTTTAAAAATACCAGCTTTATCAGTTACTACATGTGTGGCATTAAACAAGAAGCCTCACCTAGCTAAACCTAAGTTTTTAAGAATAATTATAGGGGTAATATGAAAAAAATGGTAAGTCCAGTCTGGAGGATGTTTTGATAATAAAATCAGATAAGTAAAAGCTTATATATGAGCATAGAATGCAGCACAAAATGGGATTTCAGTGCATGCTTACTGAATTAGATGGAGATTTATCCACAATAATTGCACTAAAAAAATTGGGTTACATATATGAACACAATCTGCAAACTTCAGGTTACTAAGAAACAAGGTCTATAATTTTTTTTTTCAGAGCAAAGCAGCAAGAAAATTCAAACACTGCTCCTGTACCATCTCCTTTTTTCTGATTCTTCATTGTGGGAGAAAAGAATACAAAGGTAAAACAGGATCCTCTAACAGCTACATTATAATGACCAGAGTTGTCCAGTCCCCCTCTTTAAATGGAAAACTTAAAGGAAGCTGCAGGAAAATGTGAGAGAAACAACTTTATAAAAACCAGGTCTGCGGAATAGAATAGAAAGCCCAGAAATGATCCCACAGGCTTTTGGTCAACTAATCTTCAACAAAGGAGGCAAGAATATACAATGGAATAAAGATAGTCTATTCAGCAAATGATTTTGGGAAAACTAGACAGCAGCATGTAAATCAATGAAGCTAGAACATTCCCTTACACCATACACAAAAATAAACTCAAAATGGATCAAATGTTTAAACATAACACAAGATACAATAAACCTCCTAGAAGAAAACATAGGTAAAACATTATCTGACATACAGCTCAAAAATGTTCTCCTAGGGCAGTCTACCCAAGCAGTATAAATAAAAGCAAGAATAAACAAATGGGGCCTAACTAAGCTTACAAGCTTCTGCACAGCAAAGGAAACCATAAGTAAAACAAAACAAAAATATAAGGAATGGGAAAAAATTTTTGCAAATGATGAAACCAACAAAGGCTTGATCTCCAGAATATATAAGTAGATCATACTACATAATAAGAAAAAACCAACAGCCCAATTCAAAAATGGGCAGAAGATCTAAACAAGCAATTCTCCAAGGAAGACATACAAATGATCAATAGGAACAAGAAAAAATGCTCAAGATCACTAATTATCAGAGAAATGCAAATCAAAACTACAATGAGGTATCACCTCACAACAGCCAGAATGGCCATCATTCAAATGTCCACAAATGACAAATGCTGGAGAGGCTGTGGAGAAAAGGGAACCCTCTTACACTGCTGGTGGGAATGCAGGTTGGTGCAGCCACTGTGGAAAACAGTATGGAGATTCCTCAAAAGACAAGGAATAGACATAATATATGACCCAGTGATCCCACTCCTGGGCATATATCAAAAAGGAACTCTACTTCAAAAAGACACCTGCACCCCAATGTTCATAGCAGCCCTATTTACAATAGCCAAGAGATGTCAACAGCCAAAATGTCCATCAACAGATGACTTGATGAAGAAGAAGTGGTATATTTGTAGAATGGAATACTATTCAGCCATAAAAACTGACAACATAACGCCATTTGCAGCAATATGGATGCTCCTGGAGAATGTCATTTTAAGTGAAGTAAGCCAGAAATAGAAAGAAAAATATCATATGAGATCTCTCATATGTGGAATCTCAAAAATTTTTAAAATGAATATAAATACAAAACAGAAACTGACTCATAGACATAGAATACAAACTTGTGGTTGCCAAGGGGGCAGGGCGGGGGGAGGGACAGCCTGGGAGTTCAAAACTTGTAGATACTGACTGGCATATGCAGAATAGATAAACAAGATTATACTGTATAGCACAGGGAAATATATACAAGATCTTGTGGTACCTCACAGTGAAATGTGTGACAATGAATGTATGTATGTTCATATATAATTGAAAAATTGTGCTTTACAGTGGAATTTGACACAACATTGTAAAATGACTATAACTCTATAAAAAATGTTTTAAAGAAACAGACCTGTGATTTCTTAGCTGTGAATAAGTAACATAATTTTTAACATCAAATTAACAAACTGCAGCTATTCAATCCTGTTCCAGGTTGGTTTTCAAAATGTGATCTACAGAAAAAAAATCACCCAGAGGGATTGTTAAACCTAGGTTGTGTATGTATAAAATATGCTACAAATGATTCCAATGTTCTTATGAAAAACAAACCCACAAATGCGGGGGCGGGGGTTGGGGGACAGGGGAAGAGAGAGAATAAGAGGGAGGAAGAGGGAGCCAGAGAGACAGAAAAAAATAGTTTTGATGTGATCGTAATGTTTAAGTAATAAAGATCAGGGGTGAGGGGACTAAATTTATCTCTACATAGAGATTTACAGAGCTCTCACTCTGAGCTTTCTTAAATTGACTAATAGAAACATTAAAAAGAAACAATCTCTATAGATGACAGTTCCCTATAACCTCCTTGCCAGGGACTGTCTTATTCTCTGAATTCTAACGCCAGCCCATAGAGCTTGACAGAGCAAGACAGGCAGGCCCCCAGGAGGACTCTCTCAAGGAGCAGCACATCGAGGTGAACACAGTGTGTCTTGCTGTCACTTTGCATCTGCTACTGGTCCATACAGAGAAGCTGAGCTTCCTTTGAACTAAAGCCAGCCACAGACCCCTGCATGCCAGACAGCAGGCCACTTGCCCTTCCTCAGGTGTCACTTTGAATCTGAAATCAATCTTGCTAACTACTACATACAGAATAGATAAGCAACAAAGTCCTATTGAACTATATTCAGCATCTTGTAATAACCTATAATGAGAAAGAATATATATATATCAATCACTGTGTTGTACACAAGAAACTAACACAGCATTGTAAATCGACTCTATTTCAATAAAAACAGAAAAGACATCAATTTTGCACTGCATGTAAAAGACAAGGACATACCTGCTCCACACACTGGGGATAAAAGAACGGTTCTCAGTGCCTCTCACACCTTGCTCACTAGCTCCTCCTACCAGTCTGACTCTCCTTCATGAAAGCTTAAAAAGAGCAAGGAGGTTCATCTTTTCTTGGTCCATCTAGTATGATGGTAATAAAACTGAAGCTGAAAGCAAAAGTAATTCATGCTGTTTTTCAGTTAGCAGAGTCATGCTAGATCCACTGATTACATTTCGAATCTGGGTGTGTAGTTCATGGTGAGAGGAGATTAGAAAAAGCTATTTAATAGTCACATCTTAACACATGCCACCGCTTTCTGTGGGCTGCCCTGCACTGGAAGGCCTTCATAGCCCCCCTTCTTGATACATCTCTCCCCCGTGTAAAGTTGCTAAAGGCGGCTTAAGTTTCCTTAGCAAACAAGAAAAATAGAAAATCCATGGCACAAATGTAAGCAAGGCTGTATACAACAAGTATATTTCAAGCATTTTTCTCTTGGCGGGGATTCCTGGGTATTATTGTTAGTAAAGGGCTTTTAACATTTTACATCTGTTCCTTAATATATATGTTATTTAAATGAGAATCTTTTATCATAATTAGAAAATAAAGATTAAAGATGGAAATGAACAACCCTTCATTGTATTATCTGGAGATGCTCACTATTGGCATTTTGCTCAGCATTCCTGTACTTCCCTAACACATGGACCCTCTCCTAACATAGATACCCTCTTTCCACAGGAATTTAGCCAATTGGACCAGTTCCAAAGGGATGTATTTGGTCAGATAAGAAAGTGACTGGGTGCACACATTTGTGAGAAAGAAAATGGAGCAGCGTAAAAGGGAAAGATGAGAAGTGCAGCAGGGAGATGTCCAAGGAAGCCAGACTGTGAGGGTATAAGGAGTACTTCTCCTTCCTCCTCTTCTCCACCTTCCTCAGCATTCTCCGTGTCTATGGGAACTTCTTCATAAAAGGCCAGATAGTAAATATTTTAGGCTTTTTGAGATATAGGGTCTCTGTCACAACTATTCAGTGAAAGCATCCATGCAATAGGTAAACAAATGGGCATAACTATGTTCCAGTAAGACATTGTTTACAAAGGTGGACAATGGGAAGTCATCCTGGTTTAAGTAAATGTGGTGCTACGATATACCAGGGGTTGTCATCAGCTCATATATGTATCATTGTCTTACAAGCCAAGTAAAATGGTCCAAGTCCAGAATCTCAGGCTGAGTGTCTGCTTCTAGTGCCATTTGGGTTAAACAGTGTCTAACTATCCTCATTGTCTTGGAGCAGAGATGCAGAAAAGGAATCTGTGTACTGTCCATGTGTCTATGCATCATCCACATGGGTTCCTGCCTGGTCCCCAAGCCATGCATCCACACATCTATGCCAGTAACTGTCTCACTCCCAACAACATAGCACTGCCAGTAACTCCTAGATCAGCCAAAGAGAAACAAAACGTGATGGAATACACTCAGTGGTAGTGAGGAAGAGGCTGGTTTGTTGTGTGACATCTGCCTAGGTCTGCAGGCCTCTGTGAGTGTGGGAGGAAGCCTGACATCTGGATAAGTGTCAAGGTGACTGTAAACTCAATTTTGGAATGGGGACTAGGAAGACACCAAGCAGCTATCTGGGTATTTTTCAAATTCATTTGAGTTGGTAAAATATCCACTCTGTTTTCAATTAGCCTTTTCCACATGTGGTAGTTGCTTTTAGGGTCCCTACATTTCCAAAAATCCCCAGAAGGGCAAAAGAAGCCTAAAGCTGAATGATTATAGAGAGTTTAAGGGCTAGAGTGGGAAGGGGAAATTCTGATAAGGGTGGATTGAGGGTTGAAGTATATAGTTATGGGAACATTTAAATAGACCTCAGGATAGAGTTCTATTAGATTTGAAGGGGAACATGTTAGCATCTCCAGTCTTGGAATAGCCAGTATCCTTTCCATTTGGCTTTTAAACAGACAGAATGAAAGTGTTGCATGGGATACAAGTAGGAACCAGGAGTACCTTATCTAATAATTCTTGAAATATTAGCACCCATCAAGTTTCTCTTGTGTTATATTATATTGGGGTATCTTGGGGGTGGTGGGCATGGTCAGAACTAATTCTACTTACCATAGCATTCTATTATGGGGTTCTCCACCTCATACGTGCCCAATTTCAGTTAAATTCCTTGTCTAGAAAGAAGAGAACTCCTGTCCACTAATTGACTTAAGTCCACAGTAAGATTGGTACTAGTTTGAAGAGGACAGAGAAGCTTAAGGAAGTCAGGTAAAGCCATTAGAGGTAACAAAAGTGAAAGAAATGAATAGGAGACCTGTGAAAGGAGTCCTGCAGTATCACAATGAAGTATAATACCCCAATCCATGATGTTATTGGAGTAGATGGTCTAAGAGGAAAATTGGGTTGACACAGAAGGGATATTATAGATATACTAAGGGACTGGGAGGCAAACTATGAGGGAAATTATCAAAACCCACCACTGGCAGTTTGGTGACTTTGAAGAAGGTGCCAGAAAAGGAAGCAGTGTTAAAAGTGAAATATGTCACTCCAAAATTAAAGAGAATTTTGTTAGGGTGCCCTTCAACTCATAAAGGTAACCTCACCCTGTGAATTTAGTGGGAACTGTGGTCAAAGAATGCTTGCTTCCTCAGAGCTAAGTTAGTATTCCTCCTGTGTGTTTTGGGGGCTTTTCTTTCTATTTGGAGTCTAGACAGTCCAAAATCCAGTGAAATTTTCTTTGTAATGTCAGCAAGTATTCTATTCAATGGAAGCCCATATTTTGGGGTCCTGTCTTTGTTCAGATTTTTGCAATTGTTTTAATTGTAAAGCCATGTGATTTGATAGTGAATTTTCTATTTTTTAGAAACGTTACCCTCACAATGCTGAGCTGATGTCTGAAATTCAGGCATCTCAGCATTTTAACAGTAGACTTTTTTTCTGTCATAAAGCTCAAGTCTTATATCATTCAGAAAGCTGCGGCTAGAGCAAAGGCTACTTTTGTAATTCAGTTCAAGCCTTGACTGCTCTTTCCAAATAGTTTCTAATTGCTGGTGTTAATTTGCCACATTTCATTCTTCAGTTGTATACAATTTTGAACACAGGACCAAACGATTTTAACAAGATAAAACTTGGAATGGCTTCTAACCCTTTTTCTCTAACTCTTACTTTCTGACTGAACTCAGCAGTAATTTGAGACCCCTCCAGGTCTTCCAAGATAGTGGTCCATTTAGCTTTCTGAAACCAAAGAAAAGTATCACCACAAATAAGTTTATAAGTTGATATAAGTTTGGGGAATCTCAGAGAGTAAGCAGCCAAGGCTTCTTGACTTTTTGCATAGTTTCCCTCTTTCCTTTTGGGACTTGGGGAAATCACTCGCCCTGCAATTTAATTGAAGACAAAGGTTTAAATGCTACTTTCTCAGTTTGTTTACGGTTGGGAGTAGGTGGCATGAGTGGTTTGAGCATTGTCTCCAGAAGGTGGAGATCCAACAGATTTATTCTCCACAGTAAGCTGAAAAGCAGGAGATCATTTTGAGGGGGGAACTAAAAGAGAGGGTGAAGAGGGAAGAATGGAGGCCCTGGAGGATAGGGCATATGGGATTGTGTTTGAGCAAGCAAACTCCTCTGCTGCCCTCTTGTGGATATCTGTGGCTGAGCAGCCAATCATCAGGCTCCCACTAACGAGCAACTGGTAGGTTGCTTTCCTCCTTGGCAGTAACCAGGATGCTGAATCAGTCATAGCCACACTTTAAAAAGATTAACCAGGGAGGCCGAGGGTGGGAAGGGATAGACTGGGATTTCAAAATTGTACAATAGATAAACAAGATTATACTGTATAGCACAGGGTAATATACACAAAATATTATGGTAGCTCACAGAGAAAAAAATGTGACAATGAGTGTGTGTATGTCCATGTATGACTGAAAAATTGTGCTGAACACTGGAATTTGACACAACATTGTAAAATGATTATAAATCAATAAAAAATGTTAAAAAATTAATTAATTGCTTTGTTTGTTTGTTTGTTTAGGCTCAGCTAGTCTTCTGTTGTTGGTAGCTTATGAGAAGTTTCCTATATTTTCTGTCCTAGTCCCAAGGTTTAGAGTCAAGGAAGAAAGCAAAGCATTTCACAAATGTATGAAGCTGTTCCCTGCAAAGAGCTCCTGGATTGTGACTAGGTGGGATCAGAATGGTCCTTCTCAAGTGTCCAGATTGAACTTCATTCAGGGTGCCAGGGAGTTACTGAGCTATTTCTGCTGTTTTTTTTCCCTCCAGGAGGGTGCTAAGCATTTAAAATATCTATATCTATATCTATGTCTATATCTATATCTATATAAAAGTCACATGTTCATTTGTACTTTGGGAAAAACAAATAGTGAGAGAAAGAGAAAGGTCTCCTGTGATGTCAACACAGTGACAAGCTGTTGGTGGTTTGCATTGTATCATCCTGTGTGTACATGTATCTTTGAAGAGTTGTATCCTATTAGAGAAGATGTTCTAGACCCCTCTTCTCACACAGCACCATAATTGCAAACATGTTCCTCAGCCGTGCTCATCTTTTTCACCTGTGTAGCCATCCTCATGCTCACATCAGTGCCTTTACACTCTGCTATCACTTGTGAGGATGGGAAGATTTAAGAGGTGTCCCCCGTGGCAGCTCCTTGTTGTCACTCAAGCCTCAGCTCCAATACTGCCACCCCAATGTAACCTTCCCTCTCCCTCAATCTAGGGAAACTCCTCTGTCATTTATTATTTCCTTCATGCCATGCACCAGTCCTATCGGTAATGAATTTGTTCATTTATTTGTTGGCTTGTTTTTGGCTCTCCCCTGAGAGCAGAAGCCTTCTCTATTTTCTTTATCACTCTGTCGTCAGGGCTTAGGGTAGTATTGATGCCAAGAATTTGCCTGGGTGGTAACTGTTCACTGATTGGCTGAATTCATTCTGTGGCTGGACCATCTGTACTAAATGTGTTTAAGTGATTTATTTTTGCAGTGCATTTAGGTTGTACCCTGAGTTATAATATTTTTAACAGCATTGCAAGAATGCCTTTCTACACTTGGACAGTTCTTTTCTCTCTCCAAACATTAAATTGATACATTTTAAACATACAGAAAAGTGGAAAAGATAGTGCAATGAACACCCATATACCTTCCATTAAGATTTAAAATTTGTTAATATTTTGTCACGTTTACTTTCTCTCTCTACATACTTTTTTCGATGAACCATTTAAAACTTGTTTCATGACAATTCACAATACCCCTAAGTATTTCAGCATGCATCTCCCAAGAATAAGTATCTTTTCCTAAATAAACATTTGTTATTAGTGTAACTGGGAAAGAATGGTAATTTATAATTCTCTAATATAACCTGATAGCCAATATTTGAATTTCCCCAATTGCATCTAACATACCTTTTTAGCTGTATCATTTATTTATATCTTTGAATCAGGGTCAAACCAAGTATCATGTCCTATATTTATTTGTTATATCTGTTTATATAAACCTAGAAGTATCATTTTGTGTTTTTAATGTGTTATTCATTTTAAAAACAGCATTGAATTTTAAAAGAAACTAGTTTTCATATAGAATATCCCACCTGTTTATTTTCTCATGGTGTCTTTTACATTGTTTTTCTTTCCCTATGTTTCCTATTACTGAAGTTATATCTGGATACCGGCTTAGGTTATGTGAATATAATCACTTATAGTCATGAGTCTTTTTGATATTAAAATTATCCCAAACTTGCCCATGATATGTCCATTTGGCATATTTGATATGACCTATATGATATGACCTCACTAATCTTTGAGTGTACTTTTGTTTTCTGGCACCAAACTATATCATAGCCACATGTTGTGTTTTTCCCCTACACCTGCAATCAATCTGTGATTTCTCTAAGGAACATTGTTTGCTACATTTTTTTAAGTGAACAAAAATTTGAAAACAAAAATCTGGGTGTTGCATTTATTCATTATTTCTGCAGTACTGTTGCTTCAAAAACATTTTAGTGGGCCAAACTTCTATATATATATATATATTATATATATTTATATATATATAATATGTATACACATACACACACACTTTTTAATTTAATTTTTATTAAAGTTTAGTCAGTTTACAATGTTGCATCCATTTCTGATACACAGAATAATGTTTCAGTCATAAACACATACATATATTCATTTTCATCTTTTTCTTTATATGTTACTACAAGATACTGAATATAGTTTCCTGTGTTATACAGTATAAACTTGTTTATCTATTTTATATATCTTAACAAGTTTTTAAGTGTGTAGTGCAGTATTGTTAACTGTAGGCATAGTACCATACTGCAGCTCTCTGGAACATACACATCTTGTGCAACTGACAACCTAATGAGCAACCAATCTCCCTTTCATCCTCTTCATAGCTCCTGGCAACCAGCATTTTATTCACTACATCTATGACTTTGACAATATTTAGGCACCTCATGTAAGTAGAATCATGCAGTATTTGTCCTCTGTGACCAACTTAATTCGCTTATATAATGTCTTCCGCTTTCATTCATGTTGTGTTAAATGGTGGGAATTCCTTACCTTTTTAAAGCCGAGTAATATACCATTGTATGATTAGACCACATTTTCTTAATCTACTCATTTGTTGCTGGACATTAACTGTTTATAGCTTTGTCTATCTTATAGTTCTTTGTTCCTCTTTTCCTTTCTTGCTGTCTTCCTTTGTGTTTTATTGATTTTTGTTACTTTTTGATTGTTTTCTCTTTTTCTTCTGTCTTCTCTGTTGGTATTTTCATGTCATGTGGTTACCATGAGGCTTGCATAAAATATCTTAGAGTTATGTCTCTTTTTAAACTGACAATAACTTGACTTCAATCACATACAAATACTCTACTCTTTTACTTCTCCAACTTTATATTTGTTGTCACATTTTACATATTTTTATATTGTGCATCCATTCATAACTTTTTATACTTATGTTTATTTTTAACACTTTTGTCTTTTAACTCTTATACCAAAATAAGCTGTGATTTACACACTACTTTCACAGTGTACAATATTCCATATTTGTTTATATATTTATATTTATCAGTGAGTTTTATACTTTGGTATACTTTCCTGTTGCTATTTAGTGTCTTTTCTTTTCAACTTGAATAACTCCCTTTAATATTTCTTGGTGATGAACTCCTTCAGCTTTTGTTTGTCTGAGAATGTCTTTATCTCTCCTTCACTTTTGAATACCAATTTTGTGGGATATAGTAGTCTTATTTTACAGTTTTTCTTCTATCAGCATTTTGAGTATATCATTCTACTCCTTTCTAGCCTATAAGATTTATGCTGAGAAATTCTCTCATTTCTGGGCTCACTATCATGTTCCATTGGTCCATATATCTGTTTTTGTACCAATACAATGCTGTCTTGATGACTGTAGCTCTGTAGTATTGTCTGAAGTCTGGGAGAGTTATTTCTCCAGCCTCTTTCTTTCTCTTCAGTAATGCTTTGGTAATTCTAGGTCTTTGATGCTTCCATATAATTTTATAATGATTTGTTCTAGTTCTGTTAAATATGTCCTGGGTAATTTGATAGGGATTGCATGAAATCTGTACACTGCCTTGGGTAGTGTGACCATTTTAACAATATTCATTCTTCCAATCCAAGAGCATGGGATATCTTTCCATTTTTTAAAGTCTTCTTTAATTTCCTTCAGCAGTGTTTTATAGTTTTCTGTATAATTCTTTCACCTCCTTGGTTAGATTTATTCCTAGGTATTTTATTATTTTGGGTGCTATTTTAAGGGGATTGTTTCTTTACTTTCTTTTTCTGTTGATTCATCATTAGTGTAAAGGAATGCAACTGATTTTTGAACATTAACCTTGTGACCTGCTACCTTGCTGAATTCTTTAAACAGATCTAGTAGTTTTTGTGTGGACCTTTTAGGGTCTTCTATATATAGTAACATGTCGATGGCATATAGTGACACTTTTACCTCTTCTCTTCCAATTTGGATCCCTTTTCTCTCTCTTGCTTGATTGCTGTGTCTAGGACTTCCAAGACGATGTTGAATATGAGTGGTGATATTGGGCATCCTTGACTTCTCCCAGATTTTAGTGGGAAGCTGCTGAGTTTTTCACCATTGAGTACTATGCTGGCTGTAGGTTTGTCATATATAGCTTTTATTATGTTGAGATATGTTCCATCTATATCCACTTTGGTAAGAATTTTTATCACAAATGGGTGTTGAATTTTATCAAATGCTTTTTCCACATCTATTGAGATGAGCATGTGGTTTTTGTCCTTTCTCTTGTTGATGTGATGTATTACATTGATTGATTTGCATATGTTGAACCATCCTTGTGTCCCTGTGATGAACGCCACTTGGTCATGATGTATAATCTTTTTTATGTGTTGTTGGATTCTATTTGCTAATATTTTGGTGAGGACTTTGGCATGTATGTTCATCAGTGATACTGGCATATAATTTTCTTTTTTGGTAGTGTCTTTGCCTGGTTTTGGTATCAGGATGATGATGGCTTCATAGAATGAGTTTGGGAGTATTCCCTCCTGTTCAGTCTTCTGGAAGAGTTTGAGAATGACTGGTATGAGTGAACCCACAAACTTTTGGTCAACTCATCTTCAACAAAGGAGGCAAGAGTATACAATGGAATAAAGACAGTCTCTTCAGCAAATGGTATGGAGGAAACTGGACAGAACATGTAAAGCAATGAAGCTAGAACACTCCCTTACACCAGACACAAAAATAAACTCAAAATGGATCAAAGACTTAAACATAAGACAAGATACAATAAACCTCCTGGAAGAAAATATAGGCAAAATATTATCTGACATACATCTCAAGAATGTTCTCCTAGAATAGTCTACTCAAGCAATAGAAGTAAAAGCAAGAATAAATAAATGGGACCTAATGAAACTTACAAGCTTCTGCACAGCAGAGGAAACCATAAGTAAAACAAAAAGACAACCTATGGAATGGGAGAAAATGTTTGTAAATGAAACCGACAAAGGCTTGATCTCCAGAATATATAAGCAGCTCATATGACTTAATAAAAGAAAAAACCCAATCCAAAAATGGGCAGAAGAGCTAAACAACAATTCTCCAAGGAAGACATACAAATGATCAATAGGCAGATGAAAAAATGCTCAATATCACTAATTATCAGAGAAATGCAAATCAAAACTACAATGAGGTTTCACCTCACATCAGTCAGAATGGCCATAACTTAAAAATCCACAAATGACAAGAGCTGGAGAGGCTGTCGAGAAAAGGGAACCCTCCTTCACTGCTGGTGGGAATGCAGTTTGGTGCAGCCACTGTGGAAAACAGTATGGAGATTTCTCAAAAGACTAGGAACAGACTTAATATATGACCCAGGAACCCCACTCCTGGGCATATATAGAGAAGGAGCCCTACTTCAGGATGACACCTTCACCCCAATGTTCATAGCAGCACTATTTACAATAGCCAAGACATGGAAACAGCCTAAATGTCCATCAACAGATGACTGGATAAAGAAGAAGTGGTATAGTTATACAATGGAATACTATTCAGCCATAAAAACCAACAACATAATGCCATTTGCAGAAACATGGATATTCCTGGAGAATGTCATTCTAAGTGAAGTAAGCTAGAAAGAGAAAGAAAAATACCATATGAGTTCGCTCATATGTGGAATCTAAAAATAAAAACAAAACAAAACAAAAAGCATAAATACAAAACAGAAATAGACTTATAGACATAGAATACAAGCTTGTGGTTGCCAAGGGGAGTGGAGGGTGGGAAGGGATAGACTGGGATTTCAAAATTGTAGAACTGATAAACAAGATTATACTGTATAGCATGGAGAAAGAAATACAAGGTCTTATGGTAGCTCACAGAAAAATACATGTCACAATGAATTTATATATGTTCATGTATAACTGAAAAATTATGCTCTACACTAGAATTTGACACAACATTGTAAAGTGATTATAAATTAATAAAAACGTTAAAAAAAGGAAATTCTCTCATAGTTATGGGTTCTCTTGTATGTGACAAGTTATTTTTTTTAATGACTCTTTGTAAAGTCTGTCTTCATCTTTGATTTGACAATTGCTTATAATGTGTCTCAGTGTCGAGTTTAAAACCATTCCCTTTGGATTATGCTGTATGAATATGGATATTTATTTCCCTCCATAAATTTGGGAAGATTTCAACCATTATTTCTTTCTAATAAACTTTCTGTCCCTTCTCTCTCTCTCCTCCTCCCCTCATACTGTTCTAGTATTTCCTTCCTTCTACTCACTTTGGGCTTTCTTTGTTTATTTGTTTGTTTGCTTTAGTTTCTTTTGCTGTAAGGTTAGATTGTTTATTTGCTTTCTTGTTTCCCAAGATAGGCCTTTATAACTATACATTTTTGTCTTAGAATGATTTTTGCTGTGTCCTATAGATTTTGGAATGCTGTATTTCTATTTTAATTTGTTTCAAGGTATTTTTTAATTTCCTCTTTGATTTCTTTGTTGACCCATTTACTTTTTTAGAACCTTGATCTTTAGCCTCCATGTGTTTGTGCCTTTTTTTTTTCCAGTTTTGTTATTATAATTGATTTCTAATTTTATACCGTTTTGGTCAGAAAAGATGCTTAATATAATTTCACTCTTCTTAAATTTATTGAGTTTTGTTTTGTGGCCTCACATGTGATCTATCTTTTATAAGACGTATGTGCATTTGAAAGGAATATGTATCTGCTGCTTCTGGGTGGAATGTTCTGTGTTTATCTATTATGTTCATCTGGTCTGAAGTATTGTTTAAGGTCATTGTTTCCTTTCTGCTTTTCTGTGATCTAGCCATTGATGTAAGTGAGGTGTTAAAGTCCTCATATATTATTGTATTATTGTCATTACTATTATTATCTTACTGTCTCCCTTTGTGTCTGTTAATATTTGCTTTGTGTATTTAGGTAATCGTATGTTGGATGCATAGATATTTACAAGTCTTGTGTACTCTTTTAAAAAATATTTTATTTATTATTGTATGATTTAATTATTTAATTTTGGGGGCAGGGTAATTAGGTTTGTCTATTTTTAGAGGAGCTACTGGGGATTGAACCCAGGACCTCATGCATGCTAAGCAAGAACTCTACCACTTGAACTATACGTTCCCCCCATAAAATTGTTATATCCTCTTGTTAAATTGATCCCTTTATCATTATGTAATGCTCTTCTTTGTCTCTTTTTACAGTCTTTGTTTTAACTCTATTTTGTCTGATGTAAGTATTTCTACCCCACCTTTCTTTTTGTCTCCCTTTGCATAGGATATATTTTGCCATTCCTTCACTTTCAGTTAGTGTGTATCTTTATCCAAAGTGAGTCTTTTGTAAGCAACATATACATCGATCTTTTTTTTCATATGTTCAGTCACTCTATGTCTTCTGTTTGGAGACTTTAGTCCATCTACATTTAGAGTAATTATTGATAGGTATGCAATTATTGCCATTTTGTTCATTTCTTTCTGGTTGTTGATAGTTCTTTAAAACTGATTCTGCATTAATCTCAATTTGGTTCTGGAACACCCATTTCATATAGTTTAGATTTTCTTGCCTTATCCTCTAAGTTGCCTCATTTCTCTTCCATATCTTCTTCTCCTTCTCCTCCTACTTCCTCTTCTGTGCTGCACTCAGGATATTGTATTCTGATTTGTCTCCCAGAACAGCAGTTCTCTTGTCAGATGTCTCTAATCTGCTTTTAATAATATATTTTGGGTTTTTAACTTCAGCTATTCCATTTTTCATTTAAAGACTTTTCCATTCCTTTTGAAATTTGCTGTCACTATATAATTTTCTATTACTTGCAAATATTTTAAAGTTTGTCTTTTATTTGTTTAAACAGAGAAAGCTTATGAGTTTGTAATCTGTATTCAATAATTTTCAACATTTAAATTTTGTTAGTCACTTTATTCTTTTTTTTTTTTTTTGGAAGGGTGTTTGCTCATTGTTTCCTTTTGAGCTTGGCAATTATTAAATTGTTATTGCTATTTAATTTCTTTTAAAATTTCTTGTTGGAATTGTAAGATGAATAGGGTAAAATTATCTTCCATTGTGAAGGATTCATATTTAATTCTTTAAGGTGCCTGTGGATATTACCAGTCCAGAGTCATCCTAAACCAAAATTTTGGCTTGAGTTCCTGGACCATCCAAGAGATGCAACCCTGTAGTAACTATATTTACTAGCTTCTGTATTTAATGGTTTGGCATCTTGGGACTTTGCAGTCCCTGAAGAGACTGATCAATCTGGGGTTAGCCTATTCTTAGAAATAGTAAAGGACTCCCTTGCAAGTGTGCCTTTTGTAAAAAACCAACCAATCAATAGGCTATATTCCAGCCACCTCCTCTATCAGCCTTCACACTCTGGGCCACTATCCAACTGCTCTAATCACCTGAGGATCAGATATCAGTCAACTATGGACACCCCCATATCATACAGCCTGCTGAAATTATTCAAACTAACCAATCTTAACCTGACTACTTTGCTTCACCCCTTCCCTTTCCCCTTCCAGCAGCAGCCACAATAAAGCTCTTGACCAGGTTTCACCTTGCTCACTCTGCTCCTTACTGACCCTGGTACTTTCTTGTGTTGCCCCACATTGTCATGGCATGCCCTCTCTTCTTGGGGCCTGTGAATAACAAACCATCTTTCAATGACAATCATCTCCTTATCTGTTGGCCTCACCATATTTGAATAATAACAAAACATACACTTTAAAACAAACCACTGGCTGCAAATAAATATGATAGCCATGAATCTTTTTTTTTTTTTTTTTGCTTCTCTTCTCTCTCCTTTCCATACTGTATCAAATCAACATTGAATATAATGCATTGGGAGTGAGGGAAGGCAGATTCCCTTCAAGTTCACACTTTCTTTGTAGGTGTACTCCAGTTGTTTTCATCCTTGGCTTGCAATTAAAATCACTTGGGAAGGAGGCCTTAAAAAAACACTCATGCTTAGCTCCAAGTCCAGCTCTGTTAAATCAGACACTCTGGTGATGGTCCAAAGGTCAAGTGTGAGCATTTTTAAGAGCATCCCTGTTGATGTTTATGGACAGAAAATGTTAAGAATAACTAGTTTAGTCTTTCAATATTTAAAGGAGGTCTCCCACTAGACCGTGTCTGTCCTCTTAACACCTTCTACTGACAAAGCTGAACTTTGCCATTTTGCCAAGGAAAAATACTTGAGGAGTTAAGCTCTATTTTTTCAGAATAGAGAATAAAGAGTAGACTTGGAGTTGGGAAGTCAATGAATTGACAAATAGCACAATCACATTGAGAATCACACAAGGTGTATAGTTATCACATTTAATATATTAACATTGAGTAAGTTTAGCACAGTTCCAGGAATACAATAAGTGATTAATATATATTATACTGTTATTATATTTTCTAATATAACATATAGTTTTATGTATAATAAAACCCATTCTAGTTTTATTATCAAATAATGCTGGAATTCTAATTAACGACTCTATGATGTGTGAAATAGTGGATAATTTTCAGGAAAGATGAGATAGCTTCTATTCCCTTTAAGCTGAAAAAAACAAACAATGCACAGTTATTCATTTGCCTCATATACTTTAGGGAGTATTCTGATCTGAAGTTATTTTTTGAAGTGAAAGTTTAAGCCCTTCAAAATGCAGCAAGAATTCTTTACTAGGGCTCTACTATGGGAATTTCAAGCTTGGAATTTTTAATGTTCAAGCAAAACATATTTCTTCATTAATAAAGACACTTTGCCATTGAAGCTTCATCACCTTTTGTGTTGAATGCAACTGTTGTCATTGCATTAATCTTCAGTGTTCTTGAGAGGCAAGAATATAGAATTATACATCCCATTTTATATTGCTTTTATTTCTCATTATTTGTTAATATCATGTTATTAAAACCTAAGTCCTTTACCTTTATTTTTCTTCTTTTCTCCTTTGATATTTTAGTACATGCATTTTTACATTATTTTTAAATTGAGATATAACTGGCATATATTACTTTCAGGTACACAAAATCATGGATTTGAAATAGATATATTATATATATATATATCATATTTATGTATTTGATACAAATGATCACAATAAGTCTAGTTAACATCCATTGCCACAAATAGCTATATATATTTTTTCCTATGATGAGAACGTTTAATATCTACTCTCTTAGCAACTTTCAAATATATAATACAATATTATTCACTATGGTCATTAAGTACATTGCATCCCCATAGACTCTTTGGGTGAGCTCTGGCTTTTGAACTCTGGCCCCTTATCTCACACCTTCAAAATTGATGGCACATTCCTTTGTTTGACAACAGCTTCCATGCTCCACTTACCTCACTGAGTTCCCACTTTCCCTTAAAATTTGGCCTAATGATGTCATTCCATACTAGTTTAATATTTTTATTGCTTTTGAAAAGATACATTCCCTTAATCAAGAAGTTTAAATTATTTTCAGTACAAGGCTTTGTCTGAAAGTATTATTCAGATTTGGTCACTCTATTTCCCAATTCTTAGGCTTCAGTTATTTCCAATTCTCATTGCTCATCCTCTTGCCTCTGTTCTCAAACGTACTGTAGCAGAGCATTCCTGGTACCAGTAAGCTTACGTCTATGTCCTGCCTCGAGTGCCTTTCATCTATTCTGTCTCAGGCTTTTCTTCAAACTGTGAAAGGCAGCTCATTTTGCACAAGCACAGCCTGAAAGTTAAGGGGTGTTAAAGACATCTACAAAAACTCTCAATCAATGGGAAATGTGAGTTGTTGGATAAATCTCCACATTGCCCTTCAAAGGGATACTTCTGAAGTGCATTCTATGTAGTTCTTCAGAATATCCATTTTGGGATTGACCTCATTTCCCAGAAGGGGAACCAGTCCCATAACTCGCCTTTCTTGACTTTTCCATTTTCCCTGTCTTACTGTCCCTTTTTGCCATCTACACCTCTCTGGATTCCTGTCATCACTTCCCAAATAAGCCACATACATCCAAATAACTTTTGCTGTGAAATTGTCTCTCTATAGGAGCTTAAGATCTTACTACTTCTCTCTTCATTTCAATTAACCTTTAAAGAAACTACATTATAGCTGTTTATGTTAGGAAACATATGATGGCAAAATTATTATTGCATGCATGGGATATATTTGTATATGTGGAATTCTACTTCACTATAATTGAATTTCTATAAAATCTACATTGAATTTATATTGAATTCTGTAAAGCACTTTTCTCAGGGAAAATTCACACATTACTGGATGGATGATGGTTTTGAGTTACCACATAATGGCAGGGTCAGTAAGCCATTATACCTTAGGTTTGGCCTTGTGCAGCACCTGTGGGAACTGTGCTGTTCTCTAATCTGTGCTGGGGATGAACAGACCATGTTGCACAAGTGTAGACAGAAGTACCCCTGAAAAGTCTGTTATAACCTTCACCAATGCCCCACACTCTCAGCCCAGCTTAGGTCACCTTGACATGTACCCAGATATCAGGCTTCCTCGCTCACTCACAGAGGCCTGCAAACCTAGGAAGATGCCACATGGCCAAACCAGCCTCTTCCAAAACACTACCACTGACTATATCCCATCACTTTCTGTTTCTCTTTGGCTGGTCTAGGAGCTACTGGAAGTGCTATGTTGTTGGGAGTGGGACAGTTACTTGCATAGACATGTGGATGCATGGCTTGGGGACCCAGGCAGGAACTCACATGGATGATGCTTAGACAGAAAGACAGTACATCTGCACCTCTGATGCAAAACAATAAGGATGTTTAGATACTGTTTAACCTTGATGGCTACTTGTATACTCCTCCCACAGTGCCTCTTAATAGCAAGTGGATTTCTACAAGGGCAATTATCATCACAACTTTAGATGACCTTGGTCTGGGTAAGTATTGGCCTCTATATCAACATTTGATATCTGTCTTATCCACTTTTCTGCCATGGTATTGATATGGTTGCTTTGAAAATATTGGACTTTCCAATAATTTTTGTAATGATAAAAAGTCCTCATAGTTGGCACTTTGCACCAAATACTGTAGTCTGCTTTCCCCAAAGCAGGGACACTCTCCTGAAGAACCACCATATAATGTGCAAATGAGGAAGTGATATGCTTTCCACATTATTATTTAATCCATAGGCTCACTTCAACTTTCACCAGTAGGTCTAATTGCTTGTTTTCTTTTTCTAGAATTTTTACTGAGATTCTCTCCTTTTACAACCTTGATGGGTTTAAAACATACATGATAATCACTTAATCTGGGAGAACTTTTCTTTATGGCTTTTTTCACTAGGGATCTTTTTAGTGTGTATTACTATCATGCATTGTATCAGTACTACATTCCTGATTATTTTGATTGTGATTAAAAATACATAATATGACACTTAAATCATTTTAAATCATAACATTTAAATCATTTTAAGTACACACTTTTGTGGTATTAGCTGTCTATAGATAATTGTATAAACAAACTTAGTAACATGCATACATCCTTTAAGCATGGGAGATACCAAGAAAATTGAGTAATTCCCTGAAATGGCCCATCACTTTAAATACCATCTTCATCTAAAACCAAAAGAAAGGAAGGGTATGTTCATTGTACAGATTTAAATCTTAGCCTTCTCCATTAATAACAGTGTTTTGTTGTTGTTGTTGTTGTTGTTGTTTGAGATTTAGTCATTTTTCTATTCCTGGCACAGAGGGGGACACAACCTTTCAAATGGAGATTTCCATTATAAATATAAAATTGCCTCAAAAAGGCAAAATTGACTTGGGTTTCAGAGAACCTCATGGTTCTTTTTTAAGAAATCTGTCCATTGTAATCTTCAAGCTAAAGAGATCTATGTTAGAGTGTAATTTGCCATCCTTCACATGGATTCATGCATGGAAGGATATCCTCATATTTTAAAGATTTTAGGCATTATGAGTAGAGTTGTTGTGCAAAATTGCAGGCTAGGTTTTGTTTGGACACTTTAAAAGCAGTTGTCTAAATACTAAAGACACGCTGTTGGGTCCTCAGGTGAACTTTGACTAGCTTTGGAAAAAACTGCCAAACTGTCTTTCAAAGTAGCAACATATGGATTCCTCCAGCAGTGAGGGAGATTTCCTGTTTTTCTTCATTCTCTATAAATCACAGGTAATATCATTTCTTTGGAGTTTAGTGGTTCTAATAAGTGTGCATTTCTATATCATCATTTTAGTTTGTAATTCCTTAATGGTATATGATTTTCTTTGGAAAGGTGTTTGTTAAGATCTTTGCCAGTTTTTATTTGGGTTGTTTGTTATAAAATTTTTGATGTAATTGTGTCCAAATCCTTAATCAGTTATGTGTTGTGTAGATTTATTTTTCTCAGTGTGTGGTTTGTGTTTAGGTTTTCTGAATAAGATCATAAACAATGTTTAAATTTTTATTTTTTTTAAATTCCATGATACAAATTTTTCTTTTGTGGATAGATTTGGGTTTTTTTTTTTAAAAGTTCATCACTTAGACAAGGTTATGTAGATTTTCTTACATGTTTTCCTTTAGAATATTTATAGATATGAATTTTTATAATTGTATGGACAATTTAGAGTACACTTGGTAAACACTGAGTGGTTGCACCTGCAGTTCCCAGCTGGTCAGAAGGTGGCTCCATGCACACTCTCTGACCCTTGAGGTGCACGTTTCTCACTGAGGGGCTTGGCTCCTTGTGGAGCTAGTGGAGGCTGGGCCTCTTCAGGACCCGTCGTGGTTTCAACTTCAGGACAATGCTCAGGTAAGTACACACAGGCAGGAACCAGACTTCTTCAGGAACCAACAGGAGGCAACATCATGAGAGTAAAAGATGTGGAAAAAGTGGGCAGAAGCTTTCTCCATGTGGTTACAGCCAAGGGTTTCCATTTTCAGAGGATCCAGCAGAGAAGGGGCTTTATATGGAAACTTGTGGAGTTTACTCTTAATTTTGTGTGTGATGTTGACAGTGTCTCGTGTCATTTTGGGGGGATATGGTTTCCAGTGTTCTTGGCACCATTTATTGAGGATAATGTCTTTCCCCATTATGTGTCCTTAGCTCTTTTGTTGTGAATTAACTGACAACATAAACTGCGTTTATTCCTGTGCTCTCTATTCTATCACTCTGGTTCATGTGCCTGTTTTTGTGCCAGTACCACACTGCTTAGGTGACTGTAGCTTCATCATGTTCTGTGAAGTCAGTGAGAAAGATGCCTCTAGCTGTTTTCTCCTTTCTTAGGATCATTTAGGTTATTCCGGGTTCTTTGTTCTACACAAATGCTAGGATTTCTTGGTTTTTGTGTCCATGAAAAAAAAGCTATTTGAATTTGATAGAGTTTGCAATTAATGTGTACACTGCTTTGGCTTGATGAATGTTATACCAATGTTCTTCTAATGTATGAGCACAAATTTTGTGGATGTGTGTTCTGTATCAATTTCTTTATCACTGTTTTATAAGTTTCCATGTGCAGGCCTTTCACATCCTTTATAATTTATTTCTAGGCATTTTGGTTATTTTTTGGTACAATTGTGAAATAAGTTAGTTTTACTAATTTATCTTTCTGGAACTTATTAGCATATAGAAAGTCAACTCATTTTTCTTTTTTTAACATTTTTTATTGCTTTATAATCATTTTACAATGTGTCAAATTCCAGTGAAGAGCACAATTTTTCAGTTACACATGAACATATATATACTCATTGTCAAATTTTTCTCTCTGTGAGCTACCATAAGATCTTGTATTTATTTCCCTGTGCTATACTGTATAATCTTGTTTATCTATTCTACAATTTTGAAATCTCAGTCTATCCCTTCCCACCGTCTGCCCCTTTGGCAACCACAAGATTGTATTCTATGTCTATGTGTCTATTTCTGATTTGTATTTATGCTGTTTGTTTGTTTGTTTGTTTGTTTTAGGTTCCACATATAAGTGATCTCATATGCTATTTTTCTTTCTCCTTCTGGTTTACTCCACTTAGAATGACATTCTCCAGGACATCCATGTTGCACAAATGACGTTATGTTGTCGATTTATATGGCTGAATATTATTCAATTGTATAATTATACCACTTCTTATTTATCCAGTCATATGTTGATGGACATTTAGGCTGTTTCCATGTCTTGGCTACTGTAAATATTGCTGCTATAAACATTGGGACACAAGTGTCTTTTTGAAGTAGGGTTCCATCTGGACAGAGGCCCAGGAGTGGGATTCCTGGGTCATATGATAAGTCTATTCCTAGTCTTATGAGGAATCTCCATACTGTTTTCCACAGTGGCTGCACCAAACTGCATTCCCACCAACAGTGTAGGAGAGTTCCCTTTTCTCCGCAGCCTCTCCAGCATTTGTCATTTGTGGATTTTTGGATGATGGCCATTCTGACTGGTGTGAGGTGATACCGCATTGTAGTTTTGGTTTGCATTTCTCTGATAATTAGTGATATTGTGTATATTTTAACAATTGATTTTTCTGTATTGATATTTTATCATACAACTTTTCTAAACTCATTTATTTTATCAGGTTTTTTTTTTTTGGTGGTTTGTCTCTGTAACAGCATCTTCAGTATACCCGCAAAAGGAGTAGTCATAATCATAATGATCAGATATAAAAATGTCAGTTCTAAGTGTAAACTATGGGATGGCAAGTCAAGGGCCAACTTGAGTACAAATAATATATACAAAATTGTTAAGAAATGCCAAAGGAGAACATAGTTGTAAATTAAGAAGTGTGACAAATACAATCAGGACACAAAGCAGGCACACTCATCCCATCACCCTACTCAAATAGTGATAACTTTTTATAGCCCATTAGCAAGTACAAGTCATTAATGAGGAGGTGATTCATGACAATGTGAGCACACCATAGAGTGTGCTTTGATGCATTAAAGTGTAGTTGAAAGAAAAGCACCTGGTTTACACCCAGTAGATTCCTTACTTCATGAAAAATTTGAACTAAAGCCAGCCCAGGCTTCCTACCATATTCAACTATCATAAGTAAATTAGAGATTTGTTTAACACTTAATATATTGAAGATAGAAAATTAAATCTAGTAGTATAAAGTACCATTAGGGAAAGATGAAATAAGTTAAATACCTTGAAACCAGATGATGTATTTATGAACAGTTTACTGGAACAAATTCATCTATATGGTATAATAGAAGATTTATGAGTAGAGGTAATAAGCCCAACAAGTCTGATGATAACAGGTTGTTCATAAAAGAATTTTAGTTCAATTTTAATTATTAATTAAAAACAAAACTGTTAATATAATTTAATGTAATTTTAAAAGGTACAGGTTTGTAGATGCAGGATATAAGCTTCTCTAGAGAATAAGCATAAACAATGCTGTAGTTTGCTTAAAAGCAGCCACCAATTAAGAAAGTATTCAAGGTTAAGAACACATTCATCTCAATATCAATAGCAAAATAATAAACCTCATAATTTAATACTGGACTAATCTTTTAGTAAAAGCAATACTATTCATATTGGTAGCAAGAAATATTTATCCTTGCATAAGCTTATATCAGGATGAATCACTTACTGATGGTTAACAGTAAAATAAGCCCTAACCAATACTTAATTATAAAAAACTGTTAGTCCAACACAGGTTTGCATTTAAGGAATGACTTTCTAAAAGGAAAAGGAACTTTGTAATCACATGTCCTGCATGTTTACCAGGAAGGTTACCTCTAGCACTTCAAATCTTAGAGGCACTGCCTAACAAAGGACATATTGAATGGCCATGGTTTCCTGACACTGAAAATGTAGCATAATCACTTGTTTTCTAAATAAGCAGCTAGGAGAATGGCACAAGGTTTTTACTATCTCTTTTCATCAGTGAAATTGACCTTCCCAATAAGAGGTGGGAGCCATATAAAATGAGAAGTTCCTTTGGTGCTTTATGTGTTTAATCTATAAAATAAATAACTGAATCTTAAGGGATAGCATAGCTTTTAATGGGTTAATAATTATGGTTGTGGTGGCCCCAATGAATATAACCAGCTTCAAGTGATTAAAATTTAGACCAGCTTTTCAAAATGCTGTAGCATGTATTGATCCAATACATTGATTAACATAATAAATTACTCTAAGAATAATAGCTCAATTCAAATTTAGAATTCATTTCAGCAATAGGTTTTATACCCTCAGAATTGGATCAGAAGATCTCAGTGTTGTAACTGCTGAAAATGTTTCATTTAATGATTAAAGTTCTGTGAGATATGAGTTCAGACTGGAATGATCCCAGTAAGTTTGTATCTATTATACACTTGTCCCAGTATGAGAGGACAAAAGAATTAAGGGTCACTTTATAAAAGCACCATCAAATTAATTGGTGATACAGTAAAATTTTAATAATTTATATATACCCTAGTGTAGAACATGGTTTGCTACAGTAGCAGAACACAATTGCTTCAAACATAAATCTTTATTTCCTTAAGGTTAAGTCCTCTTCCTAACAACAGATTTACAATCTAAATTCTTTTACTAAGTATTACAGGTTTGCTCACTGTGTCACTTTTCACATTAATTAAAGGGAATTCCTAGGTTCTGGAAATTTAGAGAGGCCCAAATATCATCAATTTTTGTATATTATTGCACCAATGCTGGCCTTAACCATGACTTTCACATTAGCAGTTCCTCTTAACATAACTTATCCACTATCCACTGATGTAAACTTAGTCACACTTCTTATACTGGCTGTATGAAGCCTAGCTTCTTATTCCATGCTCTGATCTGGATGAGTATAATATTAAAAATACACACTAATCAGAGCTTTATGGGCAAGAGCACAATCTCAAATAATGTAAACTAGCAATTATTGGTTTATTATCCCCACTGATAAATGGATCATTTATACTCTCATTTATTAAACAAGAATACATATGATTAATTTTCCCCTCCCAACCCCTAGCCTTATTTTTCTATATTTACCTCAACTGTAGCAGAAATCAACAGAACCCCATTTTGGTTTAACAGGAGAATCAAAACTTGTATATACCTTCCATGTAGAATATGTAGCAGGTCTATTTTCTCTGATCTCTATAGCTGAATATGTCAGTATCACTATAATAAATGGTTTCAAAATTATTCTATTTTTAAGGGCATTTCAAAATCCCTGGATAACAGAATTATATACAGCCAAATTACATACAGCCAATGTTATTATTCAAACATGCATCCTAACAATATCCTTTCTATGAATTTGAATATCCTACACACAATTTTTAGATGATCATCTTATACATCTCTTACTTTTTAACATTTTTATTGAGTTATAGTCATTTTCCAATGTTGTGTCTAATTCCAGTGTAGAGCATAATTTTTCAGTTATACATGAATATATATATATATATATATATACATTGTTACATTATTTTCCCTGTGAGCTACCACAAGATCTTGTATATATTTACCTGTGCTATACAGTACAATCTTGTTTATCTATTCTGCATATGCCTGTCAGTATCTACAAATTTTGAACTCCCAGTTTATCCCTTCCCACCCCTCTCCCCCTTGGCAACCACAAGTTTGTATTCTATGTCTATGAATCTATTTCTGTTTTGGATTTATGTTCTCTTTTTAGATTTCTTTTTTATACATCCCTTATTTATGAAAAAAATTAACACAAAGACTAGCTCTATGTATATGTTTCAGTACCTGTCAGTGCATCAGGCATCCCACTACAAACATAAGAATTATGTCTGACCAAAGAGTTTTTGTTTGTTTGTTTTGCTTTGCTTTTAGGGGGGAAGTAAGTAGGTTTATTTATGCATGTTTAAATTTATTATTATTATTATTATTATTATTGTTATTTAAAATATTTAATATATTATTATTATTATTATTATTATTATTATTATCATCATCATCATCATCATCATCATCTAAGCATACACTCTACCACTGAGCTATATCCTCCCCCAAAAGAGCTCTTTTAAAATAGTAAATAAAAGAGGTTTAATCAGTTCCTAGAATCATAGGAATTGATCCTACCCCTAAGAATTTTAAAATGTTCATGCTACCACATTATGCCACATTCTATGGTGAATATAGTCTGTTAAATAAACTATCAGGTACATACCCTAAGAGTATTGTTTTATATCTTTAGTATATTAGTAAACCCTATTTTTACTGTCACTCTGCTGACCATTATCTCAGGAATCATTATTTTAATAAAAAGCTCACATGGTACTAGTATTTCCATTCTAAAAGAAAATTAAATGCACAAGTTATAGAAGCAAACAACAAGTATTTTCTAACAAAAAATACCACATCAATACTATTTATATTGGATATTATTATTAATCTAGTATACTCCAGTCAATGAACAAGTACAAAATTCTTTAATCTAAGAGCATCCACCATTTTAACAATAGCCCTAGACATAAAATTGAACTTCCCCCATTTCTTTTCTGAGTGATTGAATTTATACAGGGCATACATCATACAATAGAGCCAATCTTATTAATGTGACAGATGTACACCCCTATGTGTTACAGCAAATCTCACTGCCCACTAAATATAATATTCTTCAAAGCTGTATTATGAAGTATCATCAGAAGCTGACACAGACTAACAAAACTCACTACAAAATTTATAGCCTGCTCATCAACTGTCCATATAAGATGAATAAAAGCTATTACAATGTGTAATCCAATCATGACAACCCTAAATGCACTAATTTGTACCAAAAACACCGTCAACTTACTATTTATGCCCTGTGCATGGACTGCAACAGTATCATTATCACACACATAAAATAAAACTCTTCTGATCATAATTTTTATCCCCATCATCATATTGTCTAAGGTGGTCTGCCACCAGTACAAGGGTTTTTCCTCAAATGAGTAATAACTCAAGATATAACAAAATTCATTAATATCAATCTACTAACATTAATACTCCTTGCAGCATTTTTCAACATATATTTGTACTTCTGGCTAAAATCCTCCATAGCACTACCTATAGTTTTAACAATAAATTATGAAAAAAATGAGATTTTAAACATAGAAAACAACACTCTGATTATTACTAATCCTAACAGTCACAGGATTACTGCCCTTAATATCAACTGTATCAGTGCTTAAGTATGGATTCAGGATATACACACCAACAGTTTTCAAATGTTTAAGGAAGTACAATTTCCTTTCTGAAAATATGGATTACAAGAGTTTGTACTACATCAATTGAAGCCAATCAAACACTTTAATTAAGGAAAATACTTAGTAGATTGGTGGGCTTCCACTACAGGAAGTTTCAGTCAGCAGATAAATCTAGTAAACTGGCTTCAGTCTATTTCTCTCTAGATCGCTTTGGGCACTCCTTCCATGTTTAGTTTTGTTATCAACATGGGATGTCTTCTTTTTAAAAGGTTTTATTTTATTTCTTTTGGTAATGTATTTTCCATTTCAATTTACTAGTCTTACACCTTGATAAAATTGATTCTTAAGTATTCTAGTAATATTGGTATTATGTAAAATAAAATTCTGTTAAATTATTCTTGATATTATTCATTGTTAGTGTGTACAAGAAAGAAATTCTGATACATTGACAATTTGTATTGTCTACTTGCTGAAATATTTGAGTCGCTTACAGCTTAAAAGTTAAGCTACTCAGTGAATTGTTCATGATTTCAAGACTTATATATATATATATGATGTCATCTGATTGGTGAATAGATTTGTTTTTAGTGTAACAATTTTATTTGTTGATACTCTTACTGTCTTTCACCCTGGCTTTTTGTGGAAGTTCCAGGAAAATAGTGAATAAAAGTGTTGAAAGGAAACCTCTGGGCTTTATTCCAGATTTTTATTTACTGTTTCTTATAATGCTGTGTATCATACTAAGATAATTTGTTTCTACCCCTATTTTCAAGAGTGTTTATTCCATGAAGTAAGAGTGGAGTTTTTTTTAACGTTTCTTGTGATCAGTTGAATCAGATTATGTAATTTCTCCTGCTGTAATAATGTTGTTTATTATACCATTTAGTTTTATGTTAAAATTTAAGGCATTGTTTGGTTTAAAATGTTAAAAAATTATAAAATCTTCTGTGGAGACATTTGCTTAAGGTGCATAATCTTTTTATTGTGTGGTTAAATTAAGTTAAGTAGTACTTTAGGTAAGTGGATGAATCGAATTTAATAGGCAAATTGATTGTTTTTGTGATGTTTCTGTGGGATTTTATTCCATCAAGATAGTCTTATGTTATTCCAAGAAAATAGGATTAAGGGATGAGGGGTAGAGACAGGGTGAAAGTAAAATAGTCAGTGGTAAGGGTTAGGCGAAGTGTGTTAGGGGTCAGTGCTAGGGAACAGGGGCCTGGGGAAGTATTGGATGTTTATGTCATGTTTATGGGCTGTGGTTGGGTGTATGGGTAAGAGCTGGGTTAGGCATTATGGCCTAGGGTCAGGGCAAAGGTCAAGGTCTGGGTCATGGTCTAGGTCAGGGTCTAGGGTTTAGGGTCTAGGGTCAGAGTCAGGGTTTTAGTGTTCGGGTTTGGGTTCAGGCTTGGGTTGGGGTTCGATTCGTGGTTGGGGCCGGGGTTGGAATCAGGTTAGGGTTAAGGTTAGGGTCAGGGTTCAGGCTTATGGTCAGCATTCAGGCTTAGGTTCAGGGTTCAGCTTCAGGGTCAGTATTTTGGTTCAGGGTCAGGGTTAGGGCTAGGGCTCTGTCTATGGCTAGGGTTAGGGTAAAGGCTTGGTTTCAGGTTAGGGTTTAGGGTTAGGGTTAGGGTAGGGTTAAGGTAAGGTTAGGGTTAGTGTTAATGGTAGGGTTAAGGTAAGGTCCTGTTCAGCATCTGGGTCTGGGTCAGAGTCTGGGTCAGGGTCAAGTTCAGGGATCAGCATTAGGGTCTGGATAGGAGGCAGTGGTCAGTGTTAAGGTCAGTGTTTTTGGTGTGGGGACAAGTTTCAGGGACACGTTCAGGGTCAATGTCAGTCAGGGTCATGTTCAGGTACAGGGATTATGGTCAGGGTCAGCAGATGGGGTCAGGGCTTCTGGGTCATGGCTATGGATTGGGCTAGTGTTAGGACTAGGGTTAGGACTAGAGCCTGGGCCAGGGTTAGGGCTTGGGCAGAGTCAGGGCTAGGGTCAGTGTCAGGGTCAATTTCATGGGTAGTGCTGGGTATAGGGCTAGGGGTCAGGGTACAAGTTTAGGGCACGGGTAAGTAGGATGCGGGCTCAGGTGATAGTTAGGGTACATGTTCGTGTTTAGTATGAGGGAGAGGGTGAGGTTGAGGGAGAGGATGAGGGTGAGGATCAGGATGAGAGTGAGGCTCGTGTTCATGTTAGGGGTCAGGGACAAGTTTCTGGTTGGGGTTGGGGCAAGGTTAGGGTTGGGGCTGGGGCTGGGGCAGGTTCAGTGCCAGGGTTTAGGGATAGGAGAAGTGTTCATGGTGAGGGTCAGAGTTCAAGGTTAGGGCCTGGATCCCAGAATGGAACATGTGGAGAAGCATACATTCAGCTAGCGTAATGGGCAAGGGTAAATATAGAATCACTTACCCTGAGTTCTCACCACGTTTCCTAGAGCCGGTTTCAAGGTAAAGGCCGTTTGTGATGGAAAATCGAGTTGGAGAGAGTGCCTCCCCATATATATACATAGGTATGACTGTGTCCTAATCAATGAAACTCAGTGTTCGCAAAAAGGTAGGTGATGGATGGCTTCCACACACATTCAGTTCTGAGATTTATTTTTTAAAATTTTTATTGATTTATAGTCATTTTACAATGTTGTGTCAATTTCCTATTTAGAGCACAATTTTTCAGTTATACATAAACATATATTTCACATTTTTCTCTCTGTGAGCTACCATAAGATCATGTATATATTTCCCTGTGCTATACACTATAATCTTGTTTAACTATTCTACAATTTTGAAATCCCGATCTATCTCTTCCCACCCCCGTCCCCTTGGCAGCCACAAGTTTGTATTCTATGTCTATGAGTCAGTTTCTGTTTTGTATTTATGCTTTTTTTTTTTGATTCCACATATAAGTGATCTCTTATGGCATTTTTTCTCTCTTTCTGGCTTACTTCACTTAGAATGACATTCTCCAGGAACATCCATGTTGCTGCAAATGGCATTATATTGTCGGGTTTTATGGCTGAATATTATTCCATTGTATAAATATACCACTTCTTCTTTATCCAGTCATCTGTTGGACATTTAGGCTGTTACCATGTCTTGGCTATTGTAAAGCTGCTATGAACATTGGGGTGCATGTATCATCCTGAAGTAGGGGTCCTTCTGGATATATGCCCAGGAGTGGGATTCCTGGATCATATGGTAAGTCTATTCCTAGTCTTTTGAGGAATCTCCATACTGTTTTCCACAGTGGCTGCACCAAACTGCATTCCCACTAGCAGTGTAGGAGAGTTCCCTTTTCTGCACAGCCTCTCCAGCATTTGTCATTTGTGGACTATTGAACGATGGCCATTCTGACTGGTGTGAGGTGATACCTCATTGTAGTTTTGATTTGCATTTTTCTGATAATTAGTGATATTGAACATTTTTTCATGTGTCTATTGATCATTTATATGTCTTCCTTGGAGAATTGCTTGTTTAGATCTTCTGCCCATTTTTGGATTGTGTCATTTATTTTTTTCTTATTGAGTCATATGAGTTGCTTATATATTCTGGAGATCAAGCCTTTATCGATTTCATTTGCAAATTTTTTCTCCCATTCCGTAGGTTGTCTTTTTATTTTACTTATGGTTTCTTTTGCTGTGCAGAAGCTTGTAAGTTTCATTAGGTCCCATTTATTTATTCTTGCTTTTATTTCTAATAGGAGAAAAGTTTTGATATGTATGTCAGATAATGTTTTGCCTATGTTTCCCTTTTATTGTATCTTGTCTTATATTTAAGTCTTTGATACATTTTGAGTTTATTTTTGTGTATGTTGTAAGGGAGTGTTCTAGCTTCATTGTTTTACATGCTGCTGTCCAGTTTTCCCAATACCATTTGCTGAAGAGTCTGTCTTTATTCCATTGTATATTCTTGCCTCCTTCATCAAAGATTAGTTGACCAAAAGTTTGTGGGTTCATTTCTGGGCTCTCTTTTCTGTTCCATTGGTCTATATGTCTGTTTTTTTACCAATACCATGCTGTGTTAATGACTGTAGCTCTATAGTATTGTCTGAAGTCTTGGAGAATGATTCCTCCAGCCTCTTTCTTTCTCTTCAGTAATGCTTTGGTAATTCTAGGTCTTTGATGGTTCCATATAAATTTTATTATGATTTATTCTAGTTCTGTGAAATATGTCCTGGGTAATTTGATAGGGATTGTATTAAATATGTCAATTGTCTTCTGCAGTGTGACCATTTTAACAATATTGATTCTTCCAATCAAAGAGCATGGGATATCTTTCCAATTTTTAAAGTCTTCTTTAATTTCCTTCATCAATGTTTTTTTTTAATTTTTTATTGATTTATAATCATTTTACAATGTTGTGTCAATTTCCAGTGTAGAGCACAATTTTTTCAGTTATACATGAACATATATATATATTGATTGTCACATTTTTTTCTCTGTGAGCTACCATAAGATCTTGTATATATTTCCCTGTGCTGTACAGTGTAATCTTGTTTATGTATTCTAAAACTCTGAAATCCCAGTCTATCTCTTCCCAACCTCTGCCCCCTTGACAACCACAAGTTTGTATTCTATGTCTATGAGTCTACTTCCGTTTGTATTTATGATTTGTTTTTTTGTTTTTGGGGGTTTTTTTTTTGTTTGTTTTGTTTTGTTTTTTTAGATTCCACAGATGAGCAATCTCATATGGTATTTTTCTTTCTCTTTCTGGCTTACTTCACTTTAATGACATTCTCCATGAACATCCATGTTGCTGCAAATGGCATTATGTTGTCAGCTTTTATTGCTGAGTAGTATTCCATTGTTTATATGTACCACTTCTTCTTTATCCAGTTATTTGTTAATGGACATTTAGGCTGTAGGTGACACCTGCACCCCAATGTTCATAGCAGCATTACCTACAATAGTCAAGACATGGAAACATCCTTCATCATTGGTTCATAGTTTTCTGTGTATAATTCGTTAACCTCCTTGGTTAGATTTGTTCCTTGTTATTTTATTAGTTTGGGTGCTATTTTAAAGGGGATTGTTTCCTTACTTTCTTTCTCTGATGATTCATAATCAGTGTAAAGAAATGCAACAGATATTTGAACGTTAATCTTGTAACCTGCTACCTTGCTGAATTCTTTGATCAGCTCTAGTAGTTTTTGTGTGGACCTTTTAGGGTTTTCTATATATAGTAACTTGTTGTTGGCATATAGTGACACTTTTATCTCTTCTTTTCCAATTTGGATCCCTTTTATTTCTCTCGTCTGATTGCTGTGGCTAGGACTTCCAAGACTATGTTGAATAGGAGTGGTAATAGTGGGCATCCTTGTCCCAGATTTTAGTGGGAAGCTTTTGAGTTTTTCATCATTGAGTACTATTGTGGCTGTAGGTTTGTCATATATAGCTTTTTTATGTTGAGATATGTTCCTTCTATACATAATTTGGTGACAGTTTTTATCATTAATGGGTGTTGAATTTTATCAAATAATTTTTCTGCATCTATTGAGATGATCATGTGGTTTTTGTCTTTTCTCTTGTTGATGTGAAGTATTACATTGATTGATTTGCATATGTTGAACCACCCTTGTGTCCCTGGGATGAACGCCACTTGGTCATGAAGTATAATCTTTTTTATGTGTTGTTAGGTTCTATTTGCTAATATTTTGATGAGGATTTTGGCATCTATGTTCATCAGTGATATTGGCCTATAATTTTCTTTTTTGGTAGTGTCTTAGCCTGGTTGTGGTATCAGGATGATGGTGGCTTTATAGAATGAGTTTGGGAGCATTCCTTACTTTTCAATCTTCTGGAAGAGTTTGAGAAGGACTGGTATCAGTTCTTTTTGCATGCTTTGTACAATTCCCCATTGAAGCCATCCGGTCCTGGATTTTTATTTATAGGGAGGTTTCTTATTGCAAATTTGGTTTCATTACTAGTGATTGGTTTGTTCAAGTGGTCAGTTTTTATTGATTCAGTCTTGTTGGACAACATGTTTCCAGAAACTTGTCCATCTCCTCTAGGTTATCCAGTTTGGTTACATATAGTTTTTCATAATATTCTCAAATGATATTCTGTATTTCTATTTTATTTGTTGCAATTTCTCCATTTCTTTTCTTTTTTTGCTAATTTGTGCTCTCTCTTTTTTCTTCTTTGTGAATTTGGCCAGAGGTTTGTCGATTTTATTTACTTTTTCAAAAAACCAGATTTTGGTTTGGTTGATTTTACCTATGGTCTTGTTAATCTCTATTTTCTTTATTTCCTCCCTAATCTTTATAATTTCCTTCCTTCTGCTGCCTTTTGGGGTTTTTTGGTCTTCTTTTTCTAGTTCATTCAGCTGGTGGGTTAAATTGTTTATTTGAGGTTTTTCTTCTTTTTAGAGGAAGGGCTGTATCGCTATAAACTTCCCTCTTAGCACTGCCTTTGCTGTGTCCCATAAATTTTGTGTGGTTATGCTTTCATTGTCATTTGTCTCAAGGTATTTTTTAATTTCAGCATTCACTTCCTCATTGACCCATTGTTTTTTTTAATAACATTTTTTTAATCTCCAAGCTTTCCTTTTCTTCTTCTTTGTTTCTCTGTTGTTGATTTCTAGTTTCATGGCATTGTTGTCAGTAAAGATGCTAGAGATAATTACTATCTTCTTAAAATTGTTGATGTTTCTTTTCTGCCCAAGTACATGATCAATCCTGAAAAATGTTCCATGTGCACTTGAAAAGAATGTATATCCTATTTTTGGGGAGTGTAATTCTCTGAAAATATCCACCAAATATAATTTTTCTATTGTATTATTTAATTTCTCTGTTGCATTATTTAATTTCCCTCTGGAAGATTTGTCTAGTGATGTTAATGTGGTGTTAAAATCTCCAACTATGATTGTATTCCCATCAATATCCCCCTTTATCTCTGTTAGTAATGGTTTTATGTACTTAGGTGCTCCTATATTGGGTGCATATATATTAATGTGTGTAATATCCTCATCTTGTATCACTCCTTTAATCATTATAAAACGTCCTTATTTATGGCCTTTGTTTTAATGTCTATTTTGTCTGAAATCAGTACTGCAACACCTGCTTTTTTGGCTTTTCCATTTGCATGGATTATCCTTTTCCATCCTTTCACTCTCAATCTATATGTGTCCTTCTCCCTGAAGTGGGTCTCTTGTATGCAGTATATTGAAGGTTCTTGCTTTATTATCCAGTCTGCCACTCAGTGTCTTTAGACTGGAGCATTAGTCCATTAACATTTGCAGTAATTAATGACAGTTGAGTGTTTATTGCCATTTTGAACTTATATTTGCAGTTGATTTGGTATTTCCTCTTTGTTCCTTTCTTCTTCCTTTTGTGGTTTGGTAATTTTCCTTTGCATTATCATGAATTTTATTTAGTTTTAGTGACTCCCTTGTAAGTTTTTGGCTCGTGGTTACCCTTTTTTGTAAGTCTATTTACCCATTACTATAACTGTTTTTATTAAACTGATAGTAACATGATCTCAAACTCATTCTACTGAGAACAAGGAATTAAAAAAAAATTCTATATTTTCCTGCCTCCCTCTCCCACTCTCAATTATTTATATGCCTTCTTTTATAATTTTGTGTTTATTTTATTTGTAATTCATGAGTTATCACCTTTCCAGTTGTGAGTTTCTCATTTATGTAGAATCCTGCTTCTTTTCTATTTAGAGTAGAACTTTCAATATTTCTTTTAGCATGGGCTTAGTGTTGCTAATCTCTGTAGTTTTTTCTTGTCTGTGAATTTCTTTGTCTCTCCTTCTATCCTAAAGGATAGCCTTGCTGGATAAAGTATACTAGTCTGCATCTTTTTTTCATTCAGGGCTTTGAATATATTTTGCCACTCCCTTCTGGCCTGTAGTGTTTGTGTAGAGAAATCAGCTGAAAGTCTTATGGCGGTTTCCTTGTAACTTCCTCTTTGCTTTTCTCTTGCTGACTTTAGGATCATTTCTTTATCTTTGACTCTGGCCATCATGATTATGATATGTGTAGGTGTGGGTCTTTTTGGGTTCTTCCTGTTTGGGACCCTCTGAGCTTCCTATACTTGGATATCTGATTCCTTCTTTACGTTTGGGAAGTTTTCAGTCATGATTTCTTCAAAAACCTTTTCAATCCCCTTTGATCTTTCTCCCCCTTCTGGGACCCCTATTATGCGAAGATTGGGATGCTTTATATTATCCCATAGGTCCCTTATGTCATTTTCATTTATTTTAATTTGTTTATCTTGTAGCTCTTCTCATTGGGTGTTTCTATTGTCCTGTCTTCTAGGTCACTAATTTGTTCCTCTGCATTTTCTAGTCTGGTTTGCTCAGCCATTAGATCACTCCTCATCTAAGTCAATGAGTTTATCAATTCTACTTGGCTCTTCTTTATAGCTTCAATTTCATTTTTGGCATATTTTATTTCTCTAAACACTATCTCTTTTAGTTCCCTCAATATTTTGATCACTCCTTTTTTGAAATGTTGATCTATTAGTCTATAAATGTCTATTTCATTGATTTCCTTTCAGGGTATTTCTCTTGGTCTTTTAATTGGGGATGCTTTCTCTGCTTCTTCATCATGCTCATGCCTCTCTGGCACTGTGTTTTATGAAGTATCAGTTATCTATTGTGGTCCGTAAGGAGTTTATCTATCTAATGCCTATGTAGGAATAAGACTTAGAAAAAAAGAGAGAAAGAATTTTAAAAGAATGAAAAAAAAGGTTTGAAAAGAGTGTATAATGAATGATAGAACAGGAAGTTGAAGCAGAATAGCAATCAGGTTGAGATGTCATTTAAAAACCTTTAAAAAAGGAGAAAAGTGGAAAAGATATATCTGAAACCTGTGTGTAATCAATAACAGGACACCAAAGCCAAGAGAAATAAAAATGAATTAAGAAGTAAAAATTAAAAGGGTGATAGAAAATAGAACAGGTAAAAACAGATTTTAAAAAACAAAAAAGGAGGGGCTCAGTGTTCTCCTGTAGACTGTGTGCTTTTGATGTGAGATCTTTCTGTCTTTATCCTGTTTTGGAAGCTCAGCTTGCTGTTTCCAGAGTCCATCCATTGGCACCCTTGTCTGTACTGCTCCCAGTGCCTGTCAGCAAGCAGATTGTGCCTCCTCCCAACACTGAGTCAGGTGCAGCTCTCCTTTGCTATGGGTGGGCATGTCACTGCCCCTCCCGATGCCACAGTCAGATTTTGCAGACTGGCCAGGTAGAAGGGTGGGTCACTGCCCCTCCCAGCACTGTGGTCAGGGGCTGTGTTCCTGTCCAAAAGTCAGGGGCCACCCTCCTTCTCCTGGTGCCAGTCGCTTTGCTGCTTTCTGATGCTGTGCTCTCCGCCTGGGTCGGTGCTCCACAGGTGGGCTCAGGGAAGACTGAGGAATTCCCTGTCCCTGCATTGGTATATCTAGAAACAATTATTCTGATTTCTCAGCATGTTTCCTAGAGCTGGTTTCAAGGGCAAGGAGCTTTGCCCTGTAAAAATTGTGTTAGAGCGAGTGTCTCCCCTTAGATATGTAGGTAGCATAATTCCCTTAACACAGAAATCCAGTGTTCCCATCAAGCTCAGTAAAGGATGGCTTTCACACACATTCACATCCCAGAATGGAGTATGTGGAAAGGCATTCTTTCATTTACCAGAAATGGAAATTTTACATCTAGAAACACTTACTCAGATTTCTAAGCATGTTGCCTAGAGCCGGTTTAAAGAGAAAGTCTGTTTGCACTGGAAAACCGAGTTGGAACCTGTGACTACCAATAGATATGTAAGTAGTGTTGTTCCCCTAACACAGTAACAATGTGTTACCAACAAGCTAGTTAAAGGACAGCTTCACACACATTCGGATCCCAGAATGGAGCATTTGGAGTTGCATTCTTTCTTCTAGCAGAATCGGCATTGGTACATCTAAAAAACACTTACTCTGATTTCTCAGAATGTTTGCTAGATCTGATATCAAAGGAAAGGAGTTTTTGCTGGAAAACAGAGTTGGAGCGATTGCCTCCTCATAGATATGTAAGTAGTGTAGTTCTCCTAACACAGAAACACTGTGATTCATTAAAGCTAGGTGAAGGACACCATCCACACATTCACATCCCAGAATGGAGCATGTGGAGAGGAGTTCTTTCATTTAGCGTAAAAGGTAAGGTTACATCAACAAAAACTTACTCTCTTTTCTTAATATGTTTCCTAGAGCCGGTTTCAAGGTAAAGGCAGTTTGAACTGTTAAACAGACTTGGAGCCGCTGCCACCCCATAGATACGTATGTAGATTTCTTTGGCTAACCCAGAAACCATCTTCTCCCAACAAATTATTTGAAGGACGGCTTCCACACACATTCAGATCCCTATATTGAGCATGTGGAGAGGCACTCTTTCATCTAGCATAAAGGGCATAGGTACATCTAGAAACACTTACCTGATAACTCAGCATGTTTCCAAGAGCCAATTTTAAGAGAAAGGCAGTTCGCACTGAAAAACAGATTTGGAGCGAGTGCCTCCAGATAGGTCAGTTGCATAGTTCCTCTAACACAGAACACCTGTTTTCCCAACAAGTTATTTGAAGGAAGACTTCCAGACACATTCGGATCCCAGAGTGGAGCATGTAGGGAGGAGTTCTTTCACCTAACATAAAGGGCATGGGTACATCTAGAAACACTTACTCTGTTTCCTCAGCATGTTTCCTAGAGGCGGTTTCAAGGCACAGGCAGTTTGTGCTGGAAAACCGAGCTGGAGACAGGGCTTCCCCAAAGATATGTAAGTAGCATTGTTCTGCTAACCCAAAACCCACGTGTTACCCACTAGCTAGGGGAAGGATGTCTTATATGAACACTTACTCTGCTTTCTCAGCATGTTTCCTAGAGTTGGTTTCAAGGGAAATTCACTTTGCACTGGAAATCCAATTTGGAGCAATTGCCTCCCAAAAGATAGGTAAGTTGCATAGTTCCCCTAACACAGAATTCCTGTGTTCCATACAAGCTAGTTTAAGGCCGACTTCCACACACATTCAGATCCCACAATGAAGCATGTGGAGAGGAGTTCTTTCATTTAGCATAAAGAGTATGGGTACATCTAGCAATAAATTCTCTGATTTCTCAGCATGTTTCATACAGCCGTTTTCAAAGGAAAGGCAGTTTGCTCCAGAAAACTGATTAGAAGCAAGCGCCTCCTGATGGATATGTAAATAGCATAGTTCTCATCAAACAGAAGCCCTGTGTCCAAAGCAAGCTAGATGAAGGACAGCTTGCATATACATTAGGATCCCAAATGGACAATGTCGAGAGGTGTTCTTTCATGGAGCATAAAGGGCATGGGTACATCTAGAAAAACTTTCTGTGATTTCTCAGCATGTTTCCTAGAGCTGGTTTCAAGGGAATGGCACTTTGCCCTGGAAAATTGTGTTAGAGTGATTGCATCCCCATAGATATATAACTAGAATAATTCCCCTAATACAGAAACCCAGTGTTCCCAAAACTCTGAGGGATGGCTTCCACACACATTCGGATCCCAGAATGGAGCATGGGGACAGGTGTTCTTTCAGCTTGCAGAAAGGGAATGAGTACATCTAGAAATAATTCTTCTGATTTCTCAGCATGTTTACTACAGCCAGTTTCAAGGGAAAGGCAGTTTGCACTGGAAAACCGAGTAGGAACAAGTGCCTCCCCATGGATATGTAAGTAGTGTAGTTCTCATGCCACAGAAACCATGTGTTCAAAGCAAGCTAGATGAAGGATCGCTTTCACTCACATTAGGATCCCAGAATGGAGCATGTGGAGATTCGTTCTTTCTTCTAGCATAAAGAGCATAGGTATCTAAAGATACAGTTAGTCTTAATTCTCCACATGTTTCCTAGAAGCAGTTTCAAGGGAAAGAAGATAGTGCTGGAAAACCGAGTTGGACTGAGTGCCTCCGTATTGATTTGTAAATAGAGTAATCCCCTAACACAGAAACTCTGTGTTCCCAACAAACTAGTTGAAGAATAGCTTACATACACATTTGGATCTCAGAATGAAACATGTAGAGAGGCATTAAGTTCATCTAGCATTTAGAGGATTGGTACATTTAGAAACAATGACTCTGAATTCTTAGCATGTTTCATAGGGCCTGTTTCAAGACAAAGGTAGTTTGTGCAGGAAAACTATTTTGGAGCGAGTGCCTCCCATCAATCTGTAGGTAGCGAGTTCCTCCAACACAGAAACAATGTGTTCCCATCAAGCTTGGTTAAAGAAGTCTTCCACACATATTCAGATAACAGAATGGAACATGTGGAGAAGAGTTCTTTCTTCTAGCTCAAAGGGCATGGGTACAGCTAGAAACAATTACTCTGATTTCTCAGCATGTTTCCCATAGCCGTGTTAAAAGGAAAGGCAGTTTACTCTGGAAAACCAAGCTGGAATGTGTGATTTCCCCATAAGTTTGTAAGTTGTGAAGCTCCACTAACACAGGAAATATGTGTTCCCAACAAGCTAAGTGAAGGACAGCTTCCACACACACTCGGATCCCAGATAGGAACATGTGGAGAGGCGTTCATTCATGTAGCATAAAGGGCATGATTAGATTTAAGAACCATTACTCTGATTTCCCAGCATGTTTCCTTGAGCCGGTTTCAAGGGAAAGGAATTTTGACCTAGAAAAATATGTAGGAGTGATTGCCTCCCAATTGGTCTCTAAGTAACATTGTTCCCTTAATACAGTAACTATGGTTTTCCACCAAGCTAGATTAAGGAAGTCTTCCCAACATTCGGTTCCCAGAATGGAACATGTGGAGAAGCGTTCATTCATCTAGCCGAAAGGCATGTGTACATTTAGAAACACTTACTCTGAATTCTCAGCATGTTTTCTGGAGCCGGTTTCAAGGGAAAGGCTGTTTTCCCTGGAAAACCGAGTTGGAGCTATTGCCTCCCCATACGTATGTAACTTGTGTAGTTCCCCTAACTCAGAATCTCTGTGTTGCCAGCCAGATAGTTGATGGACGGCTTCCACAGACATTCATATTCCAGAATGGAACATGTGGTGAGGTGTTAATTCATCTAGCAGAAAGGGAATGTATACATCTAGATACACTTTGATTTCTCAGCATGTTTCCTAGAACAGGTTTCGAGGGAAAGGCAGTTTGCCTGGAAAACAGAGTTGGAGCAAGTGCCTCTATATAGGTTTGTAAGTAGAGTAGTTCCCACAACGCAGGAACTCTGTCTTCATAACAAGCTAGGTGAAGGAGGCCTTACACCCACATTTGGATCCCAGAATAGAACTTGTGGAGAAGTGTTCATTCATCTTGCACAAAGGGCTTGGGTACACCTAACACAAATACTCAGATTTCTCAGCATGTTTCCTAGAGCCGGGTTCAATGGAACAGCAGTTTGTGCTGGAAAACATAGTTGGAGCTCCTGCATCCCCATATGTATTAATGTAATGTAGTTACTTTAACACAGAAGCTATGTGTTAAGAACAAGCTATGTGAAGGATGGCTTGCACACATATTCCGAACCAAATATGGAACTCGTGGACTGGCATTCTTTCATCTAGCACAAAGGGCATCTGTACAGCTATAAACACTCTGAATTCTCAGCCTGTTTCCTAGAACCAGTTTTAAAGGAAAGGCAGTTTGCACTTCAAAACCGAGTTGGAGTGATTGCCACGACATACATAAGTAAGTAGCGTAGTTCGGCAAACTTCAAAACACTGTGTTCCCAACAAAATATTTGAAGGAAGGCTTCCACAAATATTCATATCCCAGAATGGAGCTGTGGAGAAGCATTCTTTCATCTAGCATAAAGGCCATGGGTATATCTATGAACACTTACTCTGATTTCTCAGCATGTTTCTCACAGCCGGTCTCAAGGGAAAGGCAGTTTGCAATTCAAAACCGAGTTCGAGCGAGTGTCTCCCAATAGAAATGTAAGTAGCTTAGTTCCCCTAACACAGAACACCTGTGTTTCCAACAAGCTAGTTGAAGGGCGGCTTCCACACACATTCAGATCCCAGTATGGCGCAAATGGAGAGGCTTTCTTTCATCTAGCATAAAGGGCATGATTACATCTAGAAATACTTACACTTATTTCTCAGCATCTTTTCTACAGTTGGTTCCACGGGAAAGGCAGATTGCCTGGAAAACCATCTTGGAGCAAGTGACTCCTCATTGATAGGTAAGTAGTGTAGTTCCCATAAAACAAGACACATGTGTTCCAAACAAACTAATTTAGCAGGACATCCACGCAGATTTAGATGAAAGAATGGAGAATGTGGAGAGACATTCTTTCATCTACTATAAAGAGCTTGGGTACATCTAGAAACAAATTCTCTGATATTTCACCATGTTTCCTAGAGTCGGTTTCAACAGAAAGGCAGTTTGCGATGGAAAACAGTATTGGAGCTAGTGCCTCCCCATAGATAATTAAGTAGAATACTTCCCCTAACATAAAAACCTGGTATTCCCAAAAAGCTGGATGAAGGACGACTTCCACACACATTAGGATTCCAGAATGGAGCATGGGGATAGCCATTCTCTCATCTAGCATAAAGAGCATGGGTATATCTAGAAACACGTACTCTGATTTCTCAGCATGTTTCCTAGGGCCGTTTTCAAGGGAAAGGAAGCTTGTGCAGGAAAAACTAGTTGGAGCAAGTCACTCCTCATAAATAGGTAAGTAGCATAACTCCTTTAACACAGAACAGCTGTGTGACCAACAAACTTTTGAGAGCAGCTTCCACACACATTCAGATCCCAAATGGAGCATGTGGAGAGGCGCTATTTCATCTAGCATAAAGAGCATGGTTACATCTAGAAAAACTTACTGTGATTTCTCAGCATGTTTCCTAGAGCCTTTTTAAAGGGAATGGCTGTTTGCTCTGGATATATGAGTTGAAGTAAATGCCTCCCCATAGATATTTAAGTTGTGCAGTTCCCAGAACACAGATCAACTCTGTTCCCAACAAGCTATATGAAGGAAGGCTTCCACACTCATTTGGATCCCAGAATGGAGCATGTGGAATGCCGTTCTTTCATGTAGCATAAAAGGCATGGGTATATATAGAAACACTTAGTCTGATTTCTCAGCATATTTCCTAGAGCTGTTTCAAGGGATAGGCCATTTGCATTAGAAAACCTAGTTGGAGCGAGTGCCTCCCAATAGATAGGTAAGTAGCGTAATTCCCGTAACTCAGAACACCTATGTTCCCAACAAATTAGTTGAAGGACGGCTTCCACACACATTCAGATGCCAAAATGGAGCATGTGGAGAGTCGTTCTTTCTTCTATCATAAAGGGCATGTGTACATCTAGTAATACTTACTCTGATCCCTCATGTTTCCTAGAGTCGGTTTGCAGGGAAAAGCAGTTTGCGCTGGAAAATTGAGTACCAGCAAGTGCCTACTCACAGATATTTATGTAGCATAGTTCAGTTAACCCAGGAACACTGTGTTAACAATAAACAACCTGAAGGACAGCTTCCACACACATTGAGATCTCAGATATGAGCATGTGGAGAGTGGCATATTCATCCAGCATAAAGGACCTGGGTACAAGTTGAAACAATGACAATGATTTAATAAAGTGTTTCCTTCAGCTGGTTTCCAAGTAAAGTCAGTGTGCACTGGAAAGCCGAGCTGGAGTGCCTCCCCATAGATATGTAAGTAGCATAGTACCCCCTCATCAAAAACTCGGTTTTCCAAACAAGGTAGGTGAAGGATGGCTTCCACACACATTCAGATCTGAGAATGGAACAAGAACAGAGGCATTGCTGCACCTAGCATCAAGGGCTGGGCATCATCTATAAAGACTGACTGTGATTTCTCAGATGTTTCTTAGAGTCACTTTGCAAGGAAAGGCAGTTTGTGCTGGGAAAACGAGTAGGAGGAGCTTCTTCCTGTAGAAATGTAAGTTGCTTTGTTCCCCTCAAGCAGAAACTGTGTTCCCAACAAGGTAGGATAAGGACGATTTCCACACATATTCAGATCTGAGAATGGAACAAGAAGAGAGGCATTGCTGCATGTAGTATCAATGGCTGGGGAATATCTGGACACACATACTGTGAATTCTCAGCATGTTTCCTAGAGCTGGATTGTAAGCAAAGGCAGTTTGCACTGGAAAACCAAGTTGGAGTGAGGGCCCCCCCATGGATATGTAAGTAGCGTAGTTCCCCTCAAGCAGAAACTCTGTGTTCCCAAGAAGGTAGGTGAAGGACTGCTTCAACACACATTCTGATCTGAGAATTAAACAAGGAGCGAGATGTTGCTCCATCCAGCATCAAGGGCTGTGGGACATCTGGAAACACGCACTGTGATTTCTCATCATGTTTACTAGAGCTGGTTTGGAAGGAAAGGCAGTTTGTGCTAAAAAACTAAGTTGGAGCGAGGGCCTCCCCATAGATATGTAAACCATGTTCTTCCACTCAAACAGAAACTCTGTGTTCCCAACAAGTTAGATGAAGGGTGGCTTCCTCACACACTCAAATCTTAGAATGGAACAGTGAGAGAGGCTTTGCTGCATTTAGCACCAAGGGCTGGAGGTCATCTAGAAACACTGACTGTGATCTATCAGCATGTTTCCTTGAGCCTGTTTCCAAGAAAAGGCAGTTTGTGCAAGAAAACTAAGTTGGAGCTAGAACCTCCCAATAAACATGTAAGTAGCATACTTCCCCTCTGGTAGAAACTCTGTGTTCCAAACAAGGTAGGTGAAGGACGGTTTCCACACACAATCAGATCTGATAATGGAACAAGGAGAGAGACGTTGTTACATCTAACATCAGGGATGGGGGATATCTAGAAATAATGACTGTGATTTCTCAGCATGTATCCTTGAGCTGGATTGCAAGGAAAGGCATTTTGTGCTGGAAAAAAGAGTAGATGTGAATCCATTTGAGTAGATATGTAAGTAGAATAGTTCCACGCAAGCCAAAACACAATGTTCCCTACAAGGAAGGTGAAGGACGACTTCCACACACACAGATCTGAGAATGGAACATTGAAAGAGGCGTTGCTCCATCTAGCATCAAGTGCGAGCAGATATTCAGAATCACTGACTGTGATTTCTAAATATGTTTCCTAATGCCAGTTCCCAAGGAAAGGAAGTATATGCCAGAACAACGAGTTTGAGCAAGTGCCTGCCCATACATATGTAAGTAGCATAGATCCTCTCAAGCAGAAGCTCAGTGTTCGAAACAAGGTAAGGGAAGGACGTCTTCCACACAAATTCAGGTCTGAGAATCTAATAAGGAGAGTGGTGTTGCTGCATCTAGCATCAAGGTCTTAGGGACATCTAGAAACACTGTCTGATATATCACCATGTTTCCTAGAGCCGGTTTGCAAGGAAAGGCAGTTTTCAGTGAAAAATCGAGTTGCAGCAAGGGCTTCCCCATAGATATGTAAGTCACGTAGTTCCCCTCAAACAGAACCTCTGTGTTCCCAACAAAGTATGGAAAGGCCAGCTTCCACACACATTCCGATCTGAGAATGATAAAAGAAAAGAGCTGTTGCTGCGTAAAGCAACAAGGGCTGGCAGATAGCTAGAAACAGTGGCTGTGATCTCTGCATATTTCCTTGAGCTGGTTTGTAAAGAAAGGCAATTTGCAATGACAACTAAGTTGGAGTGAGTGTCTTCCCATATATATGCAAGAATTCTAGTGCCCCTAAAGCAGAAAATCTTTGTTCCCAACAAGGTAGGTGAAGGACGGCTTCCACACACATTGAGATCTGAGAATGGAACAAGGAGGGAGGTGTTACTGCATCTAGCATCAAGTGCTAGGGGACATCTGGAACTCTGATTGTGATATCTCTACATGTTTCCTTGAGCCAGTTAGCAAGGAAAGGCAGTTTGCACTTGAAATCTAACTTGGAGAGAGTGCTTCACCATTGATATGTAAGTAGCATTGCTCCACTCAAGCAAACACTCAGTGATCCCAACAAGGTAGTTGATCGATGGCTTTCACATATATTTATCTCTAACAATGGAAAAAGGAGGGAGGCGTTGCTGTATCTTGCTTCAAGGGCTAGGGGACATCTAGAAACACTTACTGTAATTTCTCTGCATGTTTTCTAGAGACGGTTTTCAAAGAAAGGCAGTTTGCATTGGAAAAACGAGCTGGAGTGAGTGACTCCCCATAGATATGTAGTTAGCATACTTCCCCTCATGCAGAAACTCTGTGTTCCAAAGAATGTAGGTGAAAGATTGCTTCCACACACACTGTGATCTGAGAATGGAACAAGGAGAGAGGCATTGCTGCATCTAGCATCAAGGGCTTGGGGACATCTAGAAACACTGACTGTGATATCTCAGCATGTTTCCTAGAGCCAGCTTGCAAGGAAAGGCAGTTTGCTTGAAAACGGTGTTGGAGAGATTGCCTCCCTTTTGATACGTAAGTAGCGCAGATTACCTCAATCAGAAACTCTGTGTTCCCAACAAGGTAGGGGAAGAACGACTTCCACACACATTCTGATCTGAAAATAGAACAAGGAGAGAGGCATTGCTGCATGTAGCATTAAGGGCTTGGTGACACCAAGAAACAATGACTGTGAATGCTCAGCAATTTTCCTAGAGCCTGTTTGCAAGGAAAGGCAGTTTGCAATGGAAAGCAGAGTTGGAGCGAGTGTCTTCCAATAGATTTGTAAGTAGAATAGTACCCCTCAGGCAGAATCTAGCTGTTCCCAACAAGGTAGGTGAAGGAAGGACTCCAATCACATTCAGAGCTGAAAATGGAACAAGGAGAGAGGCATTGCTGCATCTAGAATCAAGGACTGGGAGACATCTAGAAACACTGACTGTGATTTCTCAGCATGTTACTTAAACCTGGTTTTCAAGAAAAGGCAGTTTGCAATGGAAAACTGAGTTGGAGCGAGTGCCTCCCCATAGATATTAAAGTAGTGTAGTTCACCTCAAAAAGAAAGTTGATATTCCCAACAAGGTAGGTGAAGGACGGCTTCCACACACATTCAGATCTCAGAATTGAACAAGGAGAGAGGCTTTGCTCCATCTAACATCAAGGGCGAGTGGATATCCAGAATCACTGATTGTGATTTCTCAATTTGTTTCCTAATGCCGGTTGCCAATTAAAGGCAGTATACACTAGAACAGCGAGTTTGAGCAAGTGCCTCCCCATACGTATGTAAGTAGCATAGTTCCCCTCAAACAGAAACTCAGTGTTCACAAAAGGTAAGTTAAGGACGGCTTCCACACACATTCAGATCTGAGAATGGAACAAGGAGAGAGGCAATGCTGCATCTAGCATCAAGGGCAGAAAGACATCTAGAAACACTGATTGTGATCTTTCTGCATGTTTCCTAGAGCCTGTTTCCAAGAAAGGCAGTTTGCACAAGAAAACAAAGTTGCACAACAAATATTTAAGTGGAGTACTTCCCCTCTTGCAGAAACTCTGTGTTCCAAAAAAGGTAGGTGAAGGACAGCTTCCGCACACATTCAGATCTGAGAATGGAACAAGGAGGGAGGCGTTGCAGCATCTAGCATCAAGGGCTGAGGGACATGTAGAAACACTGACTGCGATCTCTCAGCATGTATCCTAGAGCCGGTTTGGAAGGAAAGGCAGTATCCGTTGGAAATGCGAGTTTGAGCGAAGGTCTCCCTCTAGATATGTATGTCATGTAGTCCCCCTCAAGTAGAAACTCTGTGTTCCCAACTAGATAGCTGAAGGACAGCTTCAAAACACATTCAGGTCAGAGAATGGAACAGAGAGAGGTGTTGCTGCATCTAGCATCAAGGGCTTAGGGACATCTAGAAACATTATCTGTGATCTATCATGTTTCCAAGAGCTGGTTTACAAGGAAAGGCAGTTTTCAGTGAAAAATCGAGTTGCAGTGAGGGCTTCCACATAGGTATGTAAGTCACGTAGTTCCCCTAAAGCAGAAACTCTGTGTTCCCACAAAGTATGTGAAGGCCGGCTTCCACACACATTAAGATCTGAGAATGGAACAAGAAAACAGGCGTTGCTGCATCTAGCATCGAGGGCTGTGGGACATCTAGAAACATTGACTCTGATATATCAGCATGTTTCTTAGAGCCAGTTTGCAAGGAAAGGTAGTTTGGACTGAAAATCGATTTCCAGTGATGGCTTCCCCATAGATATTTAAGTCACATATTTTCCCTCAAGCAGAAACTTTTGTTCCCTACAAGGTAGCTGAAGGAAGGCTTCCTCACACACTCAAACCCGAGAATGAACAAGAAGAGAGGTGTTTCTGCATTTAACATCAAGGGCTGGAGGACAGCAAGAAATACTGACTTTGACTCTCAGCATGTATCCTGGATCTGGATTGCAAGGAAAGTATTTTGCGCTGGAAAACCAGGTAGGAGTGAGTCCCTTTGAATAGTTACGTAAGTCACATAGTTTCCTGCAAACCGAAAATCTGCATTCCCAACAAGGAAGGTGAAGGAAGGCTTCCAACACATTCAGATCTGAGAATGGAACAAGGATAGAGGCGTTGCTGCATCTAGACCAAGGATTGGGGGACATCTAGAAACATTGACTCAGATATATCAGCATGTTTCCTAGAGCCGGTTTGCAAGGAAAGGCAGTTTGCTGGAAAACTGTGTTGGATAGAGTGCCTCCCCATAGCTATGTAAGTAGTGTAGTTCCTCTCAAGCAGAAACTCTCTGTTTCCAACAAGTATGTGAAAGATGACTTCCACACACATTCAGATCTGAGAATGCAACCAGGAGAGAGATGTTGCTGCATCTAGCATCAAGGGATTGGGAACATCTAGAAACACTGACTGTGATCTTCTAGCATTTTTCCTAGATCCGCTTTACAAGGAAAGGCCACTTGCATGGGAAAGCCGAGTATGAGCGATTGCCTATCAAGAGATATGTAAGTTGCATAGTTCCCCTTAAGCAGAAACTCTGTGTTCCCAACAAGGTAAGTGAAGGACGGCTTCCATACACATTCAGATCTGAGAATGGAACAAGGAGAGAGGCATTGCTGCATCAAGCATCAAGGGCTGTGGGACATGTAGGAAGAACGACTGTCATTTCTCAGCATGTTTCCTAGTGCAAGTTTACAAGGAAAGACAGTTTTCACTGGAAAACCGAGTTGGAGCGAATGCCTCCCCATATATATGTAAATAGTGTAGTTCACCTTAAGCAAAATATCTATGTTCCCAACAAGATAGGTGAAGGACGGCTTCCACACACATTCAGATGTGAGAATGGAACAAGGAGAGAGTCTTTGCTGCATCTAGAATCAAGGGTTGGGGAACATCTAGAAACACTGCATGTGATCTACCAGCATGTACCCTACAGCTGGTTTGTAAGGAAAGGAAGTTTCTACTGGAAACATGAGTTGGAGCGAGGGCCTCCCCATAGATATGTAAGTAGCATAGCTCACCTGAAGCAGAATGTCTATGTTCCCAACAAGGTAGGTGAAGGGCTGCTTCCATACACATTCAGATTTGAGAATGGAACAAGGACAGAGGCGTTGTTGCATCTAGCATTAAGGGCTGGGGGACACCAAGTAAGAATGACTGTGATCTCTCAACATTTTTCCTAGAACATGTTGGCAACAAAAGGCAGTTTGCAATGGAAAGCCGAGTTGGAGCGAATGCCTCCCAATAGTTATGTAATTAGCATGTTTCCTCTCAAACAGTAAGTCTGTGTTCCCAACAAGCTAGCTGAAGGACACTTGCAACACACATTCATATCTGAGAATGGAACAAAGAGAGTGGCATTGCTGCATCTAGCATTAAGGGCTGGGGGACATCTAGAAACACTGACTGTGATCTCTCAGCATGTTTCATAGAGCTGGCTTGCAAGAAAAGGCAGTTTCTGCTGTAAAAGCAGTTAGAGCATGTATCTCCCAATACACATGGAAGTAGTGTACTTCCCCGCAAACAGAAACTCTGTGTTCCCAACAAGGATGGTCAAGGATGGCTTCCTCACACATTCAGATCTGAGAATGGAACAAGGATAGAGGCATTGCTGCATCTAGCATCAGGGGCTGGGTACATCTCACAACATTTACTTTGATTTCTCCACATGTTACCAAGAGCCAGTTTGCAAGGAAAGGCATTTTGCACTAGAAAACCGAGTTGGAGAGAGTGCCTCCCAATAGATATGGGAGTAATGTTATATCCCTGAAGGAGAAACTGTGTTCCTAACAAGTATTTGAAGAAAGGCTTCCACACACATTCAGATCTGAGAATGGAACAAGTACAGAGGTTTTGCTGCATCTATATGCATCTGTAAGCTAGATGAAACAATGCCTCTCCACATGCTTCATTTTAGTATCTGAATGTTTGTGGAAGCCATCCTTCTCTTAGCTTGTTGGCAACATGGAGATTCCGGTTATGAAAACTATGCTACTTATATATCTATAGGCATGCATTGACCAATCTCAGTTTTACAGCCAAAGTGCCTTTCCATTGTAACCTGTTCTAGAAAACATACTGAAAATTCATTGTAAGTGATTCTACATGTACCCATGCTGTTTATGCTAGATGATCCAATGGCTCTCCCCATGCTCCATTCTGGGATGCGTATGAATGTGGAAGACCTCCTTCACCTAGCTTGTTTGGCACTCAGAGTTTCTGTGTTAGGAGAACTAAGCTACATTCCTTTCAATGATGAGGCACTGACACCAAGTCTGTTTTCCAGCATAAAATTCCTTTCTTGGAAATCGGGCCTAGGAAACATGTAGAGAAATCAGAGTAATTGTTTCTAGAAATACTCATGACCTGTATGCTAGATGTAAGAACGCATTTCCACATGCTCCGTAATGGGACCCGAATGTGTTTGGAAGCCATAGATCACCTAGCTTTTTGAGGACAAAGATTTTCTGTGTTACGGGAAAAATGCCACATAAATATCTATGGGGAAGCACTTGCTCGAACTCAGTTTCCAGGGCAAACTGCCTGTCCTTTAAGAAAGGCACTAGGAAACATGAGGAGAAATCAGTGTATATGTTTCTAGATATACCCAAGAAATGTATGCTTAATGAGTGAATGCCTCTCCGCATGTTTCTTTCTGCAATCCGATTGTGTGTAGAAGCCGTTCTTCACCTGTCTTGTAGGGAACAGAGAGTTTCTGTGTTAGGGGACTGAACTGCTTCCATATATATGGGGAGGCACTCACTCCAACTCTGTATTCCTGCGCAAATTTCCTTAAATTTGAAAACGGCTCTAGGAAACATGCTGATAAATCAGAGTTTATGTTTTAGAGATAACCATTTCCTGTAGGATAGATTAATGAACGCCTCTCCACATGCTCCATTCTGGGATCCGAAAGTGTGTGGACGCCATCTTTCACCTAGCTTGTTGGGAACAGAGTTACTGGGCTAGGGCATCTATGCTACTTAAACACCCATGGGCATGCACTCACTCCAGCTTGGTTTTCCAATGAAAATTGAATTTCCCTTGAAACTGGCTCCAGGAAACATGCTGAGAAATCAGAGTAAGGGTTTCTGGATGTGCCCATGCCCTGTATGCTAGATGTAAGAACACATCTCCACATGCTCCATTGTGGGATCTGAATGTGTGTGGATGCTGTCCTCCACCTAGATTGTTGGTAACACAGAGTTTCTGGGCTAGAGGATCTACACTACTTGCATACCTATGGGTATTCACTCACTTCAACTTGGTGTTCCAGCACAAAATGCTTTTCCCTTAAAACCAACACTAGGGAACATGCTGAGAAGTCATAGTAAGTGTTTCTAGATGTACACATTCCCTATACACTGGATGAATGAACACCTCTCCACATGCTCCATTATGGTATCCGAGTATTTGAAGAAGCCATCCTTCACCTAGCTTGTTGGGAAAACATAGATTCTGGGTTAGGGGAACTACGCTACTTACATACAATTGTGTAGGCACCACCCAACTCTTTTTCCCAGCGCAAACTGACTTTCTTTTAACCCAGCACAAGGAAACATGCTGAGATTTCAAGGTAATTGTTCCTACTTGTACCCATGCCCTGTATCCTAGATGAATGAAGGTCTCTCCACATGCTCTCTTCTGCGATCTGAATGTGTGTGGAAGCCATCCTTCACCTAACTTGTTGGTAACACAGAGTTTCTGTGTTAGGGGTACTACGCTACTTACATACCTATAGGGAGGCAGTTGCTTCAACTCAGTTTTCCAGCACAAAGTGTCTTTCCCTTCAAACCGGCTCTAGGACAGATGCATAGAAATCAGAGTAAGTGTTTCTATATATAACCATGCCATGTATGCTATTTGAATGAATGCCTCCCCCACATCCTCTATTCTTAGATTGCAATACGTTTGGAAACAATCCTTCACCTAACTTGTTGGGAAAACAGAGTTTCTGTGTTAGGGTAACAATGCCACTTACATATCTGTGGGCAGGAACTCGTTCAAACTCAGTTTTCCAGGGCAAATGGCCTTTCCTTTGAAATCGGCTCTAAGAAGCATCTTGAGTTTTCAGAGTATGTGTTTCTAGATATAACAATTAAATGTATGATAGATGAATGAATGCCTCTGTACATGCTCCATTCTGGGATCTGAATGTGTGTGGCAGCTGTTCTTCATCTAAATTATTGAGAACTCCAAGTTCCTGTGTTAGGGGATCTACTCTCCTTACATATCAATGGGGAGATAATTACTCCAACTCGCTTTTCCAGGGCAAACTTCCTTTCCTTTGAAACCGGCTCTTGGAAACATGCTGAGAAATCAGTATTTCTAGATGTACCCATGCCCTGTATACTAGATGAATGGACGCTTCTCCACATGCTCCATTTTGGGATCCGAATGTGTGTGGAAGCTGTCCTTCACCTAGCTTGTTGTGAACACATACTTTCTGTGTTATGGGAAATAGGCTACTTATATACCTATGGGCATGCACTTGATCCAACCAGCTTTTCCAATGCAAACAGCCTTTCCCTTGAAACCTGTTTTAGAAAACATGATGAACGGTCAAAGTGTTCCTACATGTCCCCATGACCTGTATGCTAGATGAATGAATTGATCTTGCCGTGCTCCATTCTGGGATCTGTATGGCTGTGGAAGACTTCCTTCACTGAGCTTGTTGGGAACACAGAATTTCTGTGTTAGGAGAACTCAGCTATATTCATACCTATGGGGAGGCACTGGCTCCACATCAGTTTTCCAGTGCAAAATGCCTTTCCTTTAAAATCGGGTTCAGGAATCATGCTGGTAAATCAGAGTAAGTGTTTCTAGATATATTCATACTTTGAATGCTACATAAATGAATGCCTTTCCACATGCTCCATTCTGGGATCTGAACGTGCGTGGAAGCCATCCTTCACCTAGCTTGTTTGCAATACAGAGTTTCTATCTTAGGGGAACTCCACTATTTACATACCTATGGAGAGGCACTCACTACACTCAGTTTTCCATCGCAAACTGCCTTTCCCTTGAAAACGGCTCTATGAAGGATGCTGAGAAATGAGAGTAAGTGTTTCTAGATATACCCATGTGATCTATGCTAGTTGAATAAACACCTCCCCACATACTTCATTCTTAGATCCCTATATATTTGGAAGCCATCCTTCACCTAGCTTGTTGGGAACACAGAGTTTCTGGTTTAGGGAAACTATGCTACTTACATATCTATGGGGAAGCACTCACTCCAACTCGGTTTTCCACTGCAAACTATCTTTCCCTTGAAACTGGCTCTAAGAAACATGCTGAGAAATCAGAGTAAGTGTTTCTAGATGTACTCATACCCTGTATGCTAGATGAATGAATGCCGTTCCACATGCTCCATTCTAGGATTCAAAAGTGTGTGGTAGTAGTTCTTTACCTAGATTGTTGGGAACATATAGTTTATTGGTTAGGGGATCTACACTACTTGTATTAATATGGAAAGGCACTCGCTCCACTCAGTTTTCCATCGCAAACCACCTTTCCCTTGAAAACGGCTCTATGAAAGATACTGAGAAATGAGAGTAAGTGTTTCTAGATATACCCATGTGATGTATGCTAGTTGAATGAATGCCTCCCCACATATTCCATTCTTAGATCCCTATGTATTTGGAAGCTGTCCTTCACCTAGCTTGTTGGTAACACAGAGATTCTGTATTAGGGGAACTGTGCTACTTACATACCTATGTGGAGGCACCCACTACAACTCAGTTTTCCAGTGCAAACTACAATTCCCCTGAACCCAGCTCTAGGGAACATGCTGAGTGTTTCTAGATGTACCCATGCCCTGTATGCTAGATGAATGAACGCCTCTCCACATACTACATTCTGGGATCAGAATGTGTGTGGAAGCCATCCTTCACCTAGATTGCTGGGATCACAGTTTCTGTTCTAGGGGAAGTAATCTACCTACATATCTATGGGAAGGAACTGGCTCCAACTGTGTTTTCCAGCACAAAATACATTTCGCTTGAAACTGGCTGTATGAAACTTGCAGAGATATCAGAGTAAGTGTTTCTAGACATATTCATGCCCTGTATGCTAGATGAAGGAGTGTCTCTCCACATACTCCACTCTGGGATCCGAATGTACATGGAAGCCATCCTTCACCTAGCTTGTTGGGGACATGGAGTTTCTGTCTTAGGGGAATTACACTACTTATATATTTATGGGTAGGCACACGCTGCAACTCGTTTTTTCAGCGCAATCTGTCTTTCCATTAATACCGGCTTTAGGATAAACGCTGAGAATTCAGAGAGTGTTTCTACATGGACTCATGCCCTGTATGCTAGATGAATGAAGGCATCTCCACATGGTTCATTCTGGGATCTGAATGTTTGTGGAAGACGTCCTTCATCTGGATTGTTGGGAACACAGATTTCTGTGTTCAGGGATTTACACTTCTTACAAATCTATATAAAGGCACTCACTCCAACTCGGTTTTCCAGTGCAAATTGCCTTTCCCTTGAAAACAGTTCTAGGAAAGATGCTGAGAAATCAGATAAGTGTTTCTAGATATACCCATGCCATGTATGCTAGTTGAATTAACTCATACCCACATACTCCAATGTTAGTTCCCAACATGTTTGGAAGCAATCCTTCAACTAGCCTGTTGGGGACCCAGAGTTTCTGGGTAAGGAGAGCAACGCCATTTACATATCTGTGGGCAGGCACTGGACCGAATTCAGTTTTCCAGCACAAATGGACATTCCTTTGATATCGGCTCTATGAAACATATTGAGAAATCAGAGTATGTGTTTCTAGATATAACCATTACCTGTACGATAGATGAATGAACGCATCTCCACATGCTCCACTCTGGAATCTGAATGTGTGTGAATGACATCTATGTCTTGCTTGTTGGGAACACTGAGTTTCTGCGTTAGGGGAAATACACTACTTACATACCTGTTTGGAGTCACTCATTCCTTCTCTGTTTTCCAGCACAAACTGCCTTTCCCTTGGAAACATCACTAGGCAACATGCTGAGAAATCATAGTAAGTGTTTCTAGATATACCTATGCTCTGTATGCTAGACAAATGAACACCCCTTCACATGATCCATTCTAGGATCCGAATGTGTTTGGAAGCCATCCTTCACATAGCTTGTTGGGAACACAGACTGTCTGTGGTTGGGGAAAAACTCTACTTACATACCTATGAGCATGCACTCTCTCCAACTCGGTTTTCCAGCACAAATTGCCTTTCTCTTGAAACCTGCTCCAGGAAACATGCTGAGCAAACAGGATAAGGGTTTCTAGATGTACACCTGCCCCTTGTGCTAGATGAATGAACGCTTCTTCACATGTTCCATTTTGAGTTTCTAATCTGTGTGGAAGCAGTCCTTCACCTACCTTGTTGTTAACATGGAGTTTCTGGGATAGGGGCACTGGCCAAATTGTATATATAAGGGAAGGCTCTCGATCCAACTCGACTTACCAGCACAAACTGCCTTTATATTGAAACCGGCTCAATGAACCATTCTGAGAAGCAGGGTATGTATTCAATATATATATTTCCATTTTGAGCTAGGTTAGAGAGTACTTCTCGTCATGTTCCATTCTGGGATCCGAATGTGTGCATAAGCCAACCTTCACAAACCTTGTTGTGAACACAGAGTTACTGGGTTAGAGTCACTGGCCTACCTATATATATTAGGGGATAGCCTCACTCCAAGTCATTTATTAGCACAAACTGCCTTTACCTTGAAACTGACTATAGGAAACATGCTGAGAAATCAGGGTAATTGTTTCTAGATGTACACTTGCTCTCTGTGCTAGATAAATGAATATTTCTCCACATTTTCCATTCTGACATTCGAATGTGTGTGCAAGCCCTCCTCACATACCTTGTTCAGAACACAGAGTTTCTGTATTAAGGGCACTAGGCTACTTATATATATAAGAGGAGGCACTCACTTCAACTCAATTTTCCAGCGCAAACAGCCTCTTCCTTGAAACTGGCTCGATGAAATATGCTGAGAAACCAGGCAAAGTATTTCCACGTGTAACCTTGCCCACTCAGCTAGAATGAAAGAATGCTTCTGTGATCCTAATGTGTGCAGAAACTGTGATTCACATACCTTGATCCGAACACAGAGTTTCTGGTTTAGGGGCACTGGCCTTCCTATATATATTAGGGGAGACACATGCTCCAACTCAGTTTTCCAGTGCAAACTGCCTTTACCTTGAAACCTACTCTAGGCAACATGCTTAGAAATGAGGGTAAGTGTTTCCAGATATACACTTGCCCTTTGTACTAGATGAGTGAATTCTTCTCCACATGTTCCATTCTGGGAACTGAATGTGTGTGGAAGCTGTCCTTTACCTAGCTTGTTGGGAACACAGAGGTTCTCAGATAGGGGCAGTGGCCAACCTATGTATATTATGGGAGGTACTCACTCCAACTCATTTTTCCATTGAAAACTGCCTGTACCTTGAAACTGACTGTAGAAAGCATGCTGAGAAATCAGGGTAACTCTTTCTAGATGTACCATTTCCCTTTGTGCTAGATGAATGAACGATTCACCTAATGTTCCATTTTGGGATCCAAATGTGTGTGGAAGTCATTCTTCAACTGTGTTGTTTGTAGCACAGAGTTTTTCGGTTAGTGACACTGGCCTACCTATATATGTAAGGGGAGACAATTGCTCCAACATGATTTTCCAGTGCAAAAGCCTTTACCTTGAAACCTGCTCTAGGAAATATGCTGAGAAATCATGGTTAGTATTTTCAGAAGTACTCTTGCCCTTTGTGCTAGCTCAATGAACGCTTCTCCACCTGTCACATTCAGGGATCCAAATGTATGTGTAAGCCACCCTTCACCTACCTTGTTGGGAAAAAAGTGTTTCTGGGTTAGGGGTAATGGTCTACCTGTAATAAAAGTGGAGTGAATCACTTCAACTCGGTTTTCCAGCACTAACTGTGTTTACCTTGAAACCATCCCTAGAAATCATGCTGAAAAATCAGGGTAGGTGTTTCTTTAGGTACTCTTGCACTTTCTGCTTGATGAATGAACACTTCTGCACATCTTTAGTTCTGGGATCAGACTGTGTTTGGAAGCAGCCTTTCACCTACTTTATTCTGAATGCAGTGTTTTTCGGTTAGTTGCATTGGCCTACCTATTTATAGAAGGGGAGGCACTCACTCTAACTTGGTTTTCCAGAGCAAACTGCCTTTACCTTGAAACCCACTCTAGGAAGCATGCTGAGAAGTCAAGGTACTTGTTTCTAGATGTACATTTGCCCTTTGTGCTAGCTGAAAGAAAGCTTCTCCACATGTTCCATTCTAGCATCCGAATGTGTGTGTGTAAGGCAACCTTCACCTACCTTGTTCAGAACACAGAGTTTCTGGTTTAGAGGCACTGGCCTACCTCTGTTTGTAAAAAGGGGAGTGACTCTCTCCAACTTAGTTTTCCATCAAAATTGCGTTTACTTTGAAACCCTCTCTAGGAACCATGTTGAGAATTCAGGGTGTTTCTAGATATGTCCACGCCCTTTCTGCTGCAAGAATGAACGCTTCTCCACTTGTTCCATTCTGGGATCTGAAAGTGTGTAGAAGCAGTCTTTCACCTACACTTTTGTGAAAATAGTTTCTGGGTTAGTGGAACTAGCCAAACTTTATATATAAGTGAAGAACACACTCCAACTCGGTATTCCAGCACAAACTGCCTTTACCGTGAAACCAGCTCAAGGAACATGATGAGAAAGGGTAAGTGTTTCTAGATGTAATCTTGCCTTTTGTGCTCGGTGAATGAACGCTTCCCTACATGATTCATTCTGGTATCCAAATGTGTGTCGAATCCTTCATTCACATACCTTGTTCTGAGCACAGAATTTCTCGGTTAGTGGCACTGGCCTGCCTATATATAAAAGGGGAGTCACTTGCTCCAACTCGGCTTTACAGAGCAAACTGGCTTTACTTTGAAACCAGCTTCAGGAAACATGCTGAGAAATGAGGGTAATTGCTTCTAGATGTACCCTTTTCTTTTGTGCTACGTGAATGAACGCTTCTTCACATGTAACATTCTGAGATTCATCTGTGTGTGGAAGCCTTCCTTCAACTACATTTTTATGAACACAAAGTTTCTCGGTTAGTGGCACTGGCCCACCTGTACATATAAGGGAGGCACTCTCTCCAACTGTTATCCAAAGCAAACAGCCTTTACTTTGAAATCGGCTGGAGGAAACATGCAGAGAAACCAGGGTATGTGTTTCTAGATGAACCCTTGTCCTTTGTGCTAGATAAATGAACACATCTCAACATGTTGCATTCCGACATCCCAATGTGTGTGGATGCTCTCATGTAACTACCATGTTGGGAAAACAGAGTTTCTGGGTTAGGGGGTCTGTCCTACCTTTATATATAATGGGAGGCACATGCTCCAACTTAGTTTTCCAGAGCAATCTGCCTTTACCTTGAAACGGCTTGAGGAAACATGATGAGAATTCAGGGTAAGTGTTTGTAGATGTACCCTTGTCCTTTGTGCTAGATGAATGAACGTTTCCACATGTTCCATTCTGGTATCCAAATGTGTGTGGAAGCCATCCTTCAACAACCTTGTTGGGAACACAGTGTTTCTGGGTTAGGGGCACTTGCCTGCCTATATATATATAAGCAGATTCACTTGCTCCAACATGGTTTTTGAGCACAAACTGCCTTTACATTGAAACCATCACTAGGAAACATGCTGAGAAATCAGGATAAGTGTTTCTAGATATATCCTTGCCCTTTGTGCTACATGAATAAACTCTTCAGCATATGTTCCATTCTGGGATCTGAATGTGTTTAGAAACCGTCCTTCAACTACCTTGTTTGGAACACACTGTTCCTAGGTTGTGGACACAAGCCTATATATATATATATATATATATATATATATATATATATATATATATATATATGGCAGGACATATTCCAGCTCTGTTTTCCAGGGCATACTGCCTTTTCCTTGAAACCTGCTCTAGGAAACATGCTGAGAAATCAAGGCAAGTGTTCTCAATGTACTTTTGCCCTTTCTGCTAGATTACAGAATGCTCCTGCATATGTTCCATTATGGGATCCTAATGTGTGTGGAAGCTGTCCTTCACCTACCTTGTTGAGAACACAGAGTTTCTGGGTTAGGTGCACTGGCCTACCTGTATATAAAAGTGGAGTCACTCGCTCCAACACGGTTTTCAAGCACAAACTGCCATTACCTTGAAACTGTCTTTAGGAAACATGCTGAGAAATCAGGGTAAGTGTTTCTAGATGTACCCTTGTCCTTTGTGCTAGATGAATGATCGGTTCTACACATGTTCCATTCTGGGATCTGATTGTCTGTGGAAGCCGTCCTTCAACTACCCTGTTGGTAACACCTAGTTTATGGGTTAGTGGCACTGGCCTACCTATATATATAAGGGGAGACACTCACTCCATCTTGGCTTTTCAGCACAAACTTCCTCTCCCTTGAAACCAGCTCTTGGAAACTTGCTGAGAATTCACATTGTTTATACTTGTACCCTTCACTTTCAGTCTAGCTGAATGAAGGCTTTCCCACATGTTCCATTTTTTGATCCAAATGTGTGTGCAAGCTGTTATTCACCTACCATGTTGGGAACAAAAATTTGTTGTGTTATGTTGACAGGCCTTCCTAAATACATAATGAGAGGCACTCTATCTAACTCGGTTTTCCAGCTCAAACCTCCTTTAGCTTCAAACCATCTCTACAGAACTTGATTTTTATTTCAGGGTAATTGTTTCTAGATATACCATGCCTATTCTGGCTAGCTGAATGAACGCTTCTCCACATGTTCCAATCTGGGATCTGAATGTGTTGGAAGCTGTCCTTCAACTACCTTGTTGGAAACAGACTTTCTTTGTTAGGATGACAGGCTTACCTATGTACATAAGGGGAGCAATCACTCCAAATCAACTTTCCAGCACAAACTGCCTTAATTTGAAACTTTCTCTAGGAAACATGCTGAGAAATCAGAGTATGTGTTTCTAGATATATTTATGTTTTACATGAAGTTCTATGATTCATTTTGAGTTATTTTTACATAAGGTGTAAGACTTAGGTCAAGGTTCACTTTTTTCTATGCATATCCAATTGTCCCAGTACCTTTGGTTGAAAAGACTTTTCAAAAGTTGCTTTTTGTATCTTTGTCAAAAATCAGTTTCCTGTTCTTGGGTGGGGGCTATTTCTGGGTTTTCTATTCTGTTCCATTGACTTATGTGTCTATTGACTAATATAAATTTTATTTAATGGTTCTAAATATTTCCTACTATACAATCTAGTCGCCTGTCTACTGTAGTCTCCTGTTCATTGCTGTCCTCAACCAGGGACTCTTATCATTATGTTCCTGGTGTAAGTTTTTTGCTTTGGGGTTTGTTTTTTATTTTTGGTCTATAAAGAAGATATAGAGAATCTTGAATATTATTCTATTTAATGGTATTTTGTGAATTTCCTTGTGAAGAATTTAGTCTCTTTATTAAGCTTTCTTAGAGGGAAAGCCCTCAGCCTCACCATTGAGTATATTAGCTGTGGGCTTTTCATATGTATCATTTATTATGTTGAGGTAGTTATCTTTTATTCCTAGTTTGTTAAGGGTTTACATAATTAAAAGGTGTTAAATTTTGTCAAATGCTCTTTCTGCATAAATTGAGATGATCATGGGTTCCCTTCATCTTTATTCTGCTACTGTGGTATATTAAATTGATTAATATTTGTATGTTGAACCATTCTTGCATTCCAGGAATAAATTTCCACTTGGTCACAGTGTATAATACTTACAAACGTGCTGTTAAATTGTCTGCTGATATTTTCTTGAGAATTTTCATCAGGGATATTGGTCTGCAATTTTTATAGTGTCCTTGTCAGGATTTGGTATCAGTGTAATGCTGACAGCATAAAATGAGTCTGGAAATGCTCCATCCTCTTCAAATTTTTGGAAGAGTTTGGGGGAGAATTAATGTTAATTCCTCTGTAAATGTTTGGTAGACTTCACAAGTGAAGTCTTCTGGCCCTGAGCTTTTATTTGTTGGAAGTTTTTTGATGATTGATTCAATCTCCTAAATAGTTTTGGATGTTTAGATTTTCTATTTCTTTATGGTTCAGTCTTGGTAGGTTTTGTGATTCTAGGAATTTGTCCATTTCATCTGAGATATCCAAATTTTTGGTGTACAATTTTTCATAATGCTTTTATAACACTTTTTATTTCTGTAATATTTATTGCAATATCCCTTCTTTCATTTATGATTCTAGTTATTTGAGTCTGTTTCCTTTTTCCATAGTCAACCTAGGAAAAAGTTTGTCAATTTTGTTTATGTTTTCAATAAAGCAACTCTTGGTTTTATTGATTTTTCTCTGTAGCTTTTCTATTCTCATTTTGAGTATCTCTGCTTGAATCTTTATTATTAAATTTCTGCCACTAGTTTTGCATTTAGTTTGTTCTTTTTTAGTTTTTAAGTTGTAAATTGTTGATTTTGGAATTGTTCTTTTTTTAATATAAGCATTTGCAGGTATAAATTTCCTTCTTAGTACTACTTTTGCAGAATCCCTAAGTTCTGTATGCTCAGTTTTCATTTTCATTTGACTCAGGTTTCCTAAATTTTCTTATGGTTCCTTGTCTGACCCATGGGTTGTTTAAGGGTGTTAATTCCTCACATTAGTGGATCTTCCCAGTTTTTTTCTGCTACTGATATCTAGTTTCATTCCATTTTGATTTAAAAGATTATTTGTATGGTTTCAATCTTTTTAAATTTATTGAGACATTTTTGTGGCCTGACATATAGTGTAACCTGGAGAATATTCCATATGTATTAGTGAACAATGTGTTTTGTTGTTTTGTGAAGTGAAGTTTTCTATATATATTTCTCTTAGATTCAACTGATGTATAATGTTGTTCAAGCCACCTATTTCCTTATTGACCTTCTGTCTTGTTGTTCTACCTATTATTGAAAGTGTGTTATTGATGTCTCCTACTATTATTGTAGAGCTGTCTACTTCTCCCTGCAATTTTGTCAAAGTTTTCTTCATATATTTAGGAGCTTTTATGTTTGTTACATATATCATTATAAATTATATTTGTATAACAACTCAATTGAAAAATAGGCAGGAGACCTGAATAGACATTTTGCCAAATAAGACATACAGATGGCCAACAAGCACATGAAAAGATGCTCACCACCACTAATAATCAGAGAAATGCAAATCAAACCCACAATGAGGCATCACCTTTCACCTGTCAGAATGGTCATCTAAAAGAACCCAAATAACAAATGTTGGCAGGGATATGGAGAAAAGTAATCCCTCATATGCTGTCAGTGAGAATGTAAATTGGTGTAGCCATTGTAGAAAACAGTATGGAGGTTCCTCAAAAAGCTAAAAATGGAACTACCATTTGATCCTTGGTGTATATATATAGATACATATATACACACACACATACATACAATGGAATACTAATCAGCCATAAAAAATGAAAATTTGCCATTTACAACAACATGGATGGACTTGCAGGGTGTTATGCTTGGTGAAATGAGGCAGACAGAGAAAGACAAATACTGTATGATATCACTTATACGTGGAATCTAAAAAATACAACAAATTATAAACTAGTGAATATAACAAAAGAAACAGACTTATAGAGAACAAACTAGTGGTTACCAGGTTACATTGTTTGTCTTTGTGTTGCTTTGTTAAGTGACTGTGCTAGTTTGTCATCATTCAGGATCATCAGGGTGTGCTTAAATAACACATTTCTCATAATAATTGAATCATCTTACTTTTTGGAACTCTTAAGAGTTTCTTCATTTCTAACATATGAGAGTTTTCTCCTGCACAGTGAAAAAAAAGTGACAATGAATATATGTATGTTCATGTATAACTGAAACTTGTGTTCTAAACTGGAATTTGACACAACACTGTAAAATGACTATTACTCAGTAAAAAAAAAAAATTAAAAAGAGAAAAAGAAAAAAAAAGAAACTTTTTTAATACAAAATAAAGCACTAAAATATAAAATAGAGAAAAAAAAAGAGTTTTCTCCTGGATCCATCTCCCTGTACTCACTTGAAACTCTCATTTTAAAATGTTGCTTTATGGTTTGGTTTGAAGTTTCTAACACTAGTCTGTATTAACTTTTATATCTTTTCCTTTTTAAAGTTTATCTGAAAAGAAAACTAGAAAAAAAAACCCTCTTGCAGCTGTGATATCAAACAGAATTATATTACAATAAAAGTCTTATAAATGATGAAATGCGTTTTTAAACACCTGTAAACAGAACTTACCTGCATGAGGTATGGTTACTAAGCCTAATGTATGGATTTTCCTTGCTTCTGCTTTGAAGTCCATGATGCTGAACCAGCAGAGGGTGTTGTTGTTTTGTCCCTCCATGGTGTCATGCAGGTGGTCCCCCTATGGTGGTACAAAGAATGACCAGCAATACACCAGACAGGAGATCGTGTCTGGTATGAAAGAGATGACCATGGCCTATGCTGGGAAGAAAACAGTAAAGGTAGGTTTAATTTAGAGCCTTTTTATTTATGGTCAACAGACAAGCCAGAATTTCACTTTCAGCAGTAGATTTTTTTAAGATTCAGAAAACTTAATTCTTTCCTGTAAACTGAATATAGATAGTGAATGCCTTAAAATCTTTGAGCAACTGCTTTAAAGTAGAATAGTTACTTTGCTTTTGGTCTTTAACTTAAGGGAATATCCAGAAGTCCAGTGGCATTTCAAAAGCAAGGGCTTGATCCTTGCCTATTACATTTTTTAAGCACAGTAAGAATAACTGTAGACTAGGGTACTGTGGATAACTCAAGAGCTACTTGGATATGTTATATGAAAGTTATATTATCAAAAATTAGAAATATCATGAAAATCAATCAACCTTGGAGGTCAATTTGGTATAATTTATTCTTTAATAATGTAGATTTAGATAGCCCTTTTGTATTTGTAACACTTATGAAGATAAGTTGGCTTTATATAGCTCCTTTGTAGATAAATGATTAAAAATTTGATTTTTTTATCATTTGCTTCTTAAAAATAGAATATTAATTGCATAAAATATATTTTCCTTCAAATTCATAATTTTTCCCTATACTATCTTCACTTGTTTAGATAATTGAACCCACAATCTGATTTATTTTAAACACTCAGTATTGCTTCTGTCAGTTGCTTTATTAGATAGCAAGAATTCTTTATTATTTTTAATAAAATGCACTAGCAGGAAACTATACTGGGATTCTTCCATTCACAGAGTCAAGCAATGATACCTGTTTTGTTAGATCAAGTGTCTAAGCCTCTCAACTTCCAAAAGATTACATGGACAAAGTTAAAAAAGTCATAAGTGATCAACTAACAAAATTTAACATGTTCCTTGATTAAAAGTATAAATATGGGTCAATCTTAAATTCGGATGTAAAGCTTTTATGAATTACATGAGTTTTCTCCAAAATTCTTTAATTTGGGCTTTAAACCCTCCAGTAAAAAACTGGTTTGAAGGAAGAAGAAAGTCGAAAATAGATTCAATCCAAATTCTATGGGAATAAACAAAGCTAAATGTTTCAGTCATTTTTTGAAGCAGAACAGATATGTTTTCTGCACCATATGATTTTAATAGTATTCATCTTAACATACAGTTTAGACACCATGAGACCACAAGCCAACAAACAAGATCTCAGGCAAATCAAGAAAAACAACTAAGGGGATTTTCTATTGCAAAATTACCCCCAACTAGAACTGTAATAGAGGAGAACGAATCTGACGCCATATTGGATCTGTTCCTTTACTTTGAAGCACTGTGCCCTGTTTTCCAGGCTTAATCTTGCTGGCTCTGCATCTTTTGTAAAACAACGTTGCCTTTAGCCTAAAACCTACAGGAAAGCCTATTCTTGGGGCTCTGACCTTTAAGGATGTTAGCACTTCTGCACTTAGGCAGAGATGGCAAGTTGCAAAATAGAGAATAACCATTGTTTTGTTGGAGGTTTACAGGGACACCATAGCCTGACCCACATGGATGGCTACGAGAACAAAGAATGCCTGCAGCAAGAAGTTTGCACAATCAACCACACCCCCTCTCCTTTTTAGTTTAAAAGGAGCCTGAATTCTGACGGGCAAGATGGTTCTCCAGGACATTTGTCCCCCATCTTCTTGGTCTGCCAGCTTTCTGAATAAAGTTACTATTCCTTGCCCCAAAACCTCATCTCCTGATTTATTTATTTATCACTGTTGGGCAGTGAGCAGAACAAGTTTGGCCTCGGTAACAGAACCAGCTTTGTCATTTCCTCTGATGTGAAATCTCTCTGGGTGTACACGTGCTTGCCTGGTGGTGGTGGTGGTGGTGGTGATGGTGTTGGTGGTGGTGGTAAGCAAAAATATTTCACTTCTCCTAGATTTCAATAGGCTAAAATTTCCTGTTATTTAATTCAACTCTAGACTTTTACATAATCACCTGCAGATGTGCTTCTGGAAGCTACAAAAATTCCAACAAGGAAAACAATTCTATTGTCTCCTGACAAGATACTTTTCCTCAAAACTGAGCAGCTCTGAAATACACTGCAGGAGTACAGATAGATGAAGTGTGCTTCATTTCCCATGTTGTTCCAACACAATTTTCCACTTATATCAAAGTAAATTAAAATCAGCCTTCAATAGCAGATGCTCTAGCATGATACAATAATGTCAATTTCACTTATTTATTGGGCCAGAGCAGCTTTAGAATAAATTATTTGATACCAAACTCCTGCTTGATGCCCTGTCTTCTCCCTGGTGGCTAATTTCTTCTTCTTACTTCCTTAAAGTTCTACTGTTATGGGAAGTTAGCCTTTACTATGCACATTTGATTGGGAAGGCACAAATTAAATATGTGAGGGGATGACATACATGTTTAATTCTTACTTATACATATATACAAGCACACAGGACCTGTGTCTTGGAAGATGTCATTTCCTAATGTGGGCAAGAGGATGGTCTATAGTACAATCAATGATCTAAAAGCAGTTTTCTAGGGTAAAATAAAGCAATGCCTGAGTTATAAGGCAGAACAACTACTGGATATGGATCAGTGGCACCAATCAGTGGGTGCACGTGTGTACACAAACACGCCCATGCACATGGAGCAGCCTTGGAGACAATCCATCTGTGTTGATGGAGCCAAGCCATGCTAGGGTGATGAGGAAAAAGTGCCTAATACAATCAAACCAGGACACCTGAGTAATGGGTAATAGGAGTCAATTGAATTTTCTGGTTAGCTGAAGGTGAAACAAAAACACTTTTAGTTACAAATGTCATTGCTAAAAATTTCCTTAAAGCACGGGAGCCCGCTTTCCTGCCTTGCTTAGTGTCATATGACATATTAAACATGACAGATTCATACTTCTCTGAATGTGGAACTGGAAAGGCCTCGCTGTCATATTTCTGAACATTAGTCTATGTTTTGCAGCACAGTGGATACTGAAAATGGGGCAATTTGAGTGAATGGAAATGGACATAATCTAGCAGTCATTGTCTGTGTGTGATTTGCCAACTTTCTCCAAAAAGTAGGGGTAGCAAGCAAATCAGATAAAGTGAGTGTTTTTGGGGTGGGGAGTCAGGTGGGCTGACAGCTAAGTGGTCCCAGGAATCTTGTTTTACTGTGTAAAATTGTGACTATGATCCAGACAGTGACACATTGTCAAATTCTTGTGCCTGTAGCTTTGATACCTGGCCAAGTCTGTGCAGCCAATTTTATCGATGGTGCATAATGAAGATAACTAACATTCCCTGAGGACCAGGTTGTGTGACTTCCATGCATTGACTCACTGAATTCCCTAAGCACTCTTTGTGGTACATAACAGTCTTAAAATATGCGGCAGGGAATTATTCTGTTTACAGATGATAAAATGAAGCTGTGAACAGTTGAAGCCTGGCCCGAAATCATGCAGATGGGAATCTGCCATGCTGGGAGCTGAGCTCGGGCCAGACTCTAAAACCTGAAGTGCCCAGCAAGTCCCCTAACCCAGGAACCTGGCCCACAGCCACTGTCAGGCCCTGTTCTGTTTCTATGAATGCTCATGGGAAAATGCCAGGGACTCAGGGCCAGTGTGACTTGATTAAGAAATTCACACTGCAACAGCCTTTTGTTGGGGACTGTAATCTGGGAGTGAAATTGGCAGTGTAGTAAGGGAGGAAACAGCCCTGGTTGTAAGGGTATTTCTAGGGAAGGAGGTTCCCTGATGGGCTGGCATGGGAATCTGTGGTTGTGAGCCCCCAGTTGCCCTGTGGGAGTGGAGGCAGGGAAGGAGAGAGATTCTTCAGACTGGTCATAGTCAATACAGTTTGTAAACAGCTGAGTTCTGTTCCCTCACAGCTCAGACACATTCAGGGCATGAGGATGCTTAGCTAATGAACAACAGTGTGTAGTAAAGGCCAAGAGTGGGGTGGGGAGGAGATATGTGACCACCCCCTGGAAGGACCTCTGCCCCAGGGGACCAGGAAGGTAATGAATGTTTGGGGATGCACAAAGTGTTTATATGGCCTCATCAGGTAGTTCCCACTTTAAACTGATAGTCTGGACTATATGGTAAAATACGGTGGAATGACTGCTCTTATTTTAGGTTCTACAAACTCTTAAACAGATAGATTTGTATCTCCATTATACAAGCACTGCTGGGTAACCTTTATATTCATGTTAGGATCAAAAGAGTGAGTACTTATTAATATTATTATCATGCTTCTACTGAATTAACACTCCAGCAACAGTATAATGGTCCCACTTCTTAACAACTGCTTCTGTAAGAGCCCTTGTAAGTCACAAATAATAATTATAAAGAAAATACATTAAAAATAATAATTACAGTTACAACAACTATGTTATTTTTAACGATGATAGTGTTAGCATCTCCCTCTCATATTAAACAATACCCAACACTGGATTCCTTAGGAAGGACCGCTAATGCATTTTTGGACTTTTCAAGGTCTTCACCGTGTGAAGCCTTTTTACTCACATTGGTCCACCAGAGCCAGAATTGCTGTTCCTTGCATGATGGGCAGCCACGATCTGATGTCCTGGCCTTTTTCTGGCACCATGCATCTCTACTGGGTAGTCAAGTTTCCACGTGTCCACTCTGATTTCCAATATATTGTTCCCCAGAGCCAACAGTGGGGCCAGTGGAAAAGAGGCCACAAATAAGGTGGTGAATCTAAGTTGAATAACTGTTGAAGGAATGGACACACATCATGGAGTGGTGGATGGATGGAAGGACAACATATATTCCTTTACTCCTGTAAAGAGAGGGAGGCATATGGTGAACAAAATCCCAAAGAGAAAAGACGGTCATGGTAATAATAATGTTCAATAGTGAAAGAATCCAATCAAAAGACAAATATAAAATCTCTGGGAAGAAGACTAATTACAACCTGTTTCTTTCACGTATATACCCTTAAAAGGAATAACATACTTAAGAATCTTTAACCAACCATAGTTATTTGCTGATAATAAACTTGGGAATCTTGAAGCATATTATTCATTCTCAGTGTTGAAATAATACAATCTTGGAAGATGATTTGTAATTGAGGATTAAAAAAAGAATATTGTGGAAGTATCTAACAATTTAAATAGAAATAAGAAATGTACCTTTGGGAAAGCTATGCATAGAGAATGTTGGAGGAAATATGCTGCAAATAGGCAAGTGAGCAAGCTCCCTTGAGTCTGGGAAGGTGAGTGCAGCACATCCAGAGAGTCTATGAAGTTGTTACAAGTCACAGAAAGGTATGCAATTAAAGTGTCTTCATAAGCAAAATATCCTTCTTCAGGAATTTTTATATTGATATTTCTATGGTCTGTGTGGTCACAGGAAGTGAAAATTATGGTGGTGGCTTGGAAGTTCTTTTCTCTTTGTCTGTAATTTACACGGCATTGTTACAGGTGGGGCAACAGAGACCTGTGGTAAGCTGTTCCATGGGGTGGGGGAGCAGTTAGAAATGATAAGGCCAGAGATCTAAAAGACTTTTAGACCCTCCCTTCCTAACTGGCAGACCTTTAAAGTAAACTAGCACAGGTATGTAACTAAGACAGTGGATGAGAGGCAAATTTATGATCCCTTTAGGGTTACTGCTCAGTCAAGGGATAGGGACTTCTCGTGCCAGGAACGGCAAGACCGTGGATGGGGTGGATGGGTAGGAGGAGCTGACATTTGCTTCTGACCTGAGAGGCAGGGTTGTGTTGCAGAAAAGCAGACAGTTTTGGAAAGATACAGCAGCTCCATAGCCCAGAAGGAGCTGTCATATTCAGGGAGGTCATAGAGGCAAGAACCAGAGTTAGTGATGCCACAAAGTCAGCAGCGTGGCAGCAGTGATGTCAGTATCTGTGTCCATAACCCACCTAACCCTACATGAACTCATCTGCCTACAGGGGCCAGGTAAGTAACAGAAATGTGTGAAGTGGGTGCAGTTACTGGCAAATTGGCAAGTGGATATCCTAATGAAATGCACTGCTCACAATCACCATATTGGAAAGTGGGCCCCACACTGTCAGATCTCCTTCTCATTCAAGAGAAGCTAGAAATTAAGACTTTATTAGAAATCAACCCAGTTCAAATCCCAGAAATCATTTATAATGAAAACAAAAGCACAGACTATTTAGAAATAAATTAGTGAAAAATGTTAAGATGGTTCTGATAAATGAGTTAAAAAAAAAAAAAGATGATTGAATGAACATTAGAATGCACCATACTCTTCATTGGGCAGACTCAAATTTGGGAGACATAGCACACTTTTTCTGCAAAATAAATTTAGAATCTGAATGCAAATTTAGTTAATAATCCCAAATGGATTTAAGAAAAAAAGCTGAAAGGTGATGCTAAAATTCTTCCAGAAAAATACACAAATATACAAGTAAAATAATGAGGAGGGATGGTTGAATTGGTAATATTAGGGACCTTCTGGAAAAGGATAAAGTAGGACCAACTCTAGGAGGTATTAATCTATGGTCATGGAAACAGTTTAGAAATAGTGCACTGAGATTATGAATGAAATAGAATACATTTCAAGAACAGATGTGGATATTTATGAGATTTCAGTAATATTATAAAACTGACACTTCAAATCAGTGGATTACACTATTGGAGTAATTAGCTAAATCATTGGAAGTCCTGGTAGAGTGTCCTCACTTTTGACATTAAAATAAATTCCAGATAGCTTTTTTTAATTAAAAACTAGAACACCAGAAAAAAAAAAACCCAACATGATTTAATCTGTTCAGATATTCAAGCGAGAAGAACTTTCTAAAAAGCTTTTGGAACAAAGACCAACAACAACAAAGGCCTAGCAACTCAGCAAGGCCAGAAAAGCCCACTGTAAAACAAAACTAACCCTCACCTGACCTTCTCTCACAGCCCTGTATTGCTCTCTGATACTTTATACACTTTATTCTTCCCTTTAAATTCCAGTTTCTTGGGGAAGTACATGCGCTGATAACTCCTCCAGGGCTCAGAGCCCTGCATCCCCCATGGCCCTCACCATGGCACTGAGAAGGATTTGCACTGTCGGTGGCTGTGAGTTCCAAACCAGTGGGCGTTTTCAGTAACTGTTTATTTGATTACCAGGTAGCTTTTGCTGTGGACAAATATTTTCCTCTCTGTGGAATGTTCTTTCCCCTTGAATTTTGTTTTACTTAAATAAAATTAAAAAGCCCAGGCAGATATACACAGATCAATTTTTTAAAGGCTACCTAAGTATAGTTCTCCTCCTCCATTTCCCCAGTCTTGGCAATTAAAGGTGGGCTTTAGCTCTTGCTTTTTTGCCCCACACACCCACCTTTCTCACTATGCTTCTTTTAGTCAGTGTTCAAATCCCTCTTAAACCAGGTTACAGTCTTCCCTGTGTTGCTTCAACTAGTTTTCTCCCAACTGCTCTGCTATTCTTCTTTCTCTTGGTGGATTTCTCTTCTCCCATTTGCCATGTACATGGCCATTTTCCCCAGGGCCTCGTCTTCAATCCTCTGCCTGGGAGGACTGAATCACCCCCATGGCCTCACCCACAGCACCTCTGAGATCCTGACTGGTGAATCCAGCTTAACAATGGACATCACCCCTCAGATGTCCCATAGACACTTCACACTCAAAATGCCACACACAGAACCACCTCCTCAAAACCAGCTTCTCCTCTTGTACTCCCCCTGCAGACCCACTCTCCGGATGGGTCGCTGGAAAGTCATCTCAGCAGCTCTGTGCCCCGCCGCCATGCAGTCACCTCTAGAGCAGTTACCACTTCTGCCGCCCATGTCACTATCACTCTGCCCAGGGCCTCTCTGCACGTGTGTGCCACTTGTTGTCAGGGTTACCTGGGGTGGCCCCCTGAAGTATCATTTCCCCCAAATATGGGCCTCCCCCCAAAATAGTATCTTCCATTCTGCTGCCAGAATAACCAGATATTCTCTAACATAAACATTATGCAATTCTCTTGCTTACAAATATTCCAATTTATACCTGTTTCTTTAAGGATACATAAAGTATACTCATCATGACAGAGGCCTTGTGTACCTTATATTTCCACCTGTGGATACTTTGTTCTAGCCCTACTTGTTCTTCAGTCTGGCCAAGCTGCTTCATGCCCGTGTACTCTTATATGTCTCCACCTCTCTGCATGAAGTGTCCACTTTCTCTACCACATGTTAGAGAACTAACTTCCATTCATCTTTCAAAATTCAGTTCAAATATCTCCAGGTCTAGGAAGTCCAATTTGCGTTCACCTGCTTAGTAATCCATCAACTACCCGCCATGCCTCACCTGGCCTGGGGAGTGCAGACACCAAGTCTTACCTGTCTTGGTCTCCCCAGCAGTTGATACAGTTTTTGGCATAGCAGGTGCTCAATGTTTGTTGGGTGGATAAATGAATGAGTGAGTAAAGAGATGAGCGGTCTACAATCCCCCCAGTTACTCAGCTGCCATTTTGGAAAGTTCATTCTGCAGAGACAAGGAAATCTCAGTGCAGGTGGTGGGCAGACAGAGCAGAGGTGAGGGCGTGGGGGAGACAGGCCTGGTCCTGGAGAGCGCAGAAGAGGTGTGGATGGGATAGCACTGGAGAGAGGGGGAATGAAGGGGGCAGGTGCAAGGAGATGTTGAAGAACAACTGATATTAACTGTAGTAAATTAAAAGGAGAACATATTATATGAAGGGAAGATCAAGTTAACACAGCACAGGTGGAAGAGGCAGTACCAGAGACAAAGAGGTCTCACTTCATCATTCACTGCATTTCACTTATGGCACCTGCCCTCTGGGAAGGCATCACCAAATTCTTGACAGACTGGTGTTTGTGTTGTGGGTGCTCTAAGTACAAAAACGTATCTTATGGCTTCCAGATTTTAAGAATGATAGATTATTTCTCTTATGTCCCATGTCTGAGTTCTCAGACAGCAGGATCATTTGCTGGTGGGGGGAGAGCTATTGTGGTTAACAACTCATGGTTACTCTAATAATCTCAAAGGATGGTAGGGAATTCACTAAAACAACTAAAAGAGAAATTTCACTCAGAAAAAAACATATGCCATATAGAATCTTGTGGGGGCCTTGAGGGCAATGTTACCACCAACTCATCTAAGAGTTGTACATGAGTGTGTTGAAACTCCAAGCTCAAGTCACTTAAACACGTATGAGAACCAGGGTCCAGGCTGTGGTGCTCTGGACATGGACAGGAAGATGCAAAGCCTTACTACTGCCTCCAACAGGATCAGTCCAGCTGAGGAGCACAATGGACACGGACACAATCACACACCATCAAGAGAAGAATCAAGTGCAATTCATGCCTAGAGAGGAGAGCAGAAAATCTCTAAAAAGTGGAGGGGTTCCTGCCAAGGCTTGGCAAGAATCCTTCCAGGTAGAAAAGCAGAGAAAGGTACTTCAGGAGAAGGAGAATAGGGTTGATGTCTGGGTGCGAGGCCTAATGAAGCACAGGTGGAGGGCTCCAGGATCACCTCTCAGAAGCTGTTCCCCTTCAGCAGCTAAGAGGTATAACTAAAAAGGCAGGTGGGGTGTCATTAATGATCATGGGGAAAACTGGGAGAAGGAAACTGAGGTCAGGAGATCATCACCAAAGGCACTTTATTTTAGAGGAACAAAAATAATTCAAAAAGCAATTGGAAATTCTATCTCCCATGAACCAAAAGAACAAAAAATAGGTTTCACTCCAGCGTTGAAAACAGAATAACAGACTGCCTACTCTCAGAAATGGATTGAATTTTCTAATTCATTATGGATTATTTAGATAATAGGAAAACTAATAAATCTGAAAAATCTCTCTAGAATTGATGTTACTCCATCCTGTTTTGCAGGGTAGGGGGAGGCTGAATTATTTAATTGGTATTTTAATGAGACTATAAAGTTCTAAAAATCCTATCAATTTCTCCCGAAAGCCTACAACTTTTCCTTTCAATTCCCTTTATTTGACTTAACTAGAACAATACATTATTTCCAAGGCTTTTTCTGTGTGTGTTAAAATAATAAATGCTATGCTGCCCACAGAATGTTGTTGTTATTATTAATGCTGATAATAGCTCCAATAAGAAATATTTACAATTATGACTCATTTTGGAATAACAGATCATTGTCTTATATTCCTTTTGAAAATAAGCAAAATAAACGAACATAACTTCTACACCAGGGACTGCAGCTGCACCCTTAATGGAACCTGGTCATGAAACACAGCAAAAGCAAAAATGTAACTCAAATCAGTCCCCAGGCCACAAAGCATCACTGACTGAAGATGCCACAAGATGACCTTTCACTCACTGAGGGAACCAGATGCGTTTCCATGTATAATGTATATTTTTTAAAGCAATTATTTTATATATAGAATGTGATTTAGGAAAAAAACCTTCCCCTATCTCTAGACTTATAAACAGGAAGCACAAAGTGGTGCCTTTGCAGACATGAACCCTCATGCATAAATGCAAAGCTTATTGGCCAAAATCCTTTTCTGTCTCCTAAGCTTAAAAAAAAAAAACTAATTCAAGGCAGTGGTGAGCTGAAAGGGCTCAGATAGAAAACGTGCACATCATCAGCTTTCTAGTAGATAAAAGTGTCCCATGCATAATAGAAAAGATGGCTTTTCCTATGGAAATCTATTTTAAGATACAACCATTTAAAGGCAACTGAGATCTCAAAGCCAAGCTCAACCAAAGAGAAACAGAGCCCAAGCAAATGTACAGAAATGGACAAAGATATTGGAGAAGGAGGGGATCTGTGCTTAACCGATATATGAGATCAGCAAGTTCATCCTGAATTCAAGCCAGTGATGTGCCATGAGGTCACTCAAGGAACCAGGCAGAAACCATCGGTCAGAAGAATGTGAAAAGGAACAATGTGAAAGGCAGGTGTGAGATGTTTAAGGGGTGACACTGTGAACCTTGCTGCCATGACACAGGATGCTCTTGCAGGCTTTCTGCACAGGCTGGCGGGCTCACATGACTCTGTTTAGAAGGATATCAGCCAACAGCTGTGCCACACGGGCTACATGAATATTCCATTTCATTCCTTTGCAGTAAATCTTCAGCTTTGTACAACATAAATATTGACAAAGATACACAGAGGCACCCTGTGTTTGAAAGCCTGACTGCATAATTGCATCTAATGGAGAAAAGCGGGCTCCGTTTCGGTATGATGGTCATTGTTTGGCTCAGTAACCGATGCTTCTGAGACCCAAAACATACTCTAGTATAACTGACAGCACTGAAATCTCCACTGATGACTTACTCATTTCAAGGTATTCATAAAATAACCCCAGTTGGCCCATGGGCTGCAGATGGCAGTACCGTTCCCATCGTGGGGTGGTCTGTTCTGCTTCCGAAACTGCAGCACCATTAGATTCATGACCCAGATGCCAAACAGATCAAATTATAAAGCAGGATATTATCAGACGAAGGTCATAAAAGTATTACTGACAGTCCAAGCTGAACACATCATCTTCCCAAGAATTTAATTTCTTGTTTTCAGGATAAATTTCTTTTTATTGCTGCCACCCTACCCCCAAACATTGTGAAAACTAGTCCTGACTACGTATCTGTGTTTACCAAAACTGTAATGACTGCTAATTTATCTCCTACCTCCTTTTCAGGTGGGCATTTTAGCTTTTAGAAGATACCTTCCCTCATTTGTCTTTTTTCCCCCATTTCTCTGCTATTATCCACCATGGCCTTTCCAGTCTGAAAATCATCGGAGAAAATAAGTAAAAGAAAGAAAGACAGGGTCTGTGAGCTGGTGATAAGTGCTGTGGAGGAAAATAAAGGAGGACGAGGAATTTGTGGTAGGGAGGATTGGGGATGGTGCAGTGACCTTTGAATAAGGCAAAGAATGAGGCAAAGGGGTGGGCAGAGAGAACAGTGATCACGGGCCTGGAGGTCCCTCACGCTGGACAGACAGCATGGAGACTGGTGTGGGCCAGAGCAAACAGGAAATCAGTGGTGGTTTTGGGGGTGGAGCCTAAGAGACCACAGTGAGGATGTGGGCATTTTTCCCTCTGTAAGAATTGGAGAGCCATGGAGGGTCACCGAGCAGAAAAGTGCTACTCTAACTTTGGATCAAACAGGTCCAAGGCCCTAATTTAAGCAGAATAAATCAAGGGTCAGAGAAGTGACATGCCGCCTCAAAGTCAGTGCAGAGCTTAAAAGAAACACAGCCTCGACTTACAGCCTAGTGCTCTGCCCCCTCCTGGATGCTGTCCCACAGAGCTGTCTCTAAGGTTACCATTTTTCCTCACTCAGAGGCTTGTGGGCCAACTGAATGCTTCCCCCTATTTCAAATGGCAATTTGTCCTGAAATGAAATTGGGGTTGGCAGTGAAACAAGGCATGGGCCTGTAGCCTACAGAGCTGTTGTCCCTGAAAGCAACAGCTGGCACGTGGCTTATTCATGGAATTCAGGAGAAGAGACAGAGCAACAACAGACAACTTAGCGTCTGGCAAAGCTTCGGCTGACTGCACTGCACGTTTGGATGGATTTCAAATTTGGACAGAGTGGCAGCTTCACACGAAAGGCCGGTGTATACACCGTACATGCACACACGTCTATATGCACACACACACGGACACACACAGAGTATGTGATGTGACTTGTAAAGAGCTGCCCCTGCTAGGTTTCCCACTGCCTCTGATCTCAGCTTTAACCTTTCCCTGGCCATGCTCCCAGGTTTGCTACGAGATTTCTTTGCAATGGAACATGCCCTTCGCTTCACAAACTTTCCCCACTGCTTTCAATGACATTAGGGGAAGAGCAGGGAGCTCTGGGAAGTGGTGGGGATATGGACTGAAGATACCCCTGAATCTGAATTCACACTTCATGGCTTATTTGTTATTTAACTTTATTTACATTCAAAATGCAATTGTTGCAGATCTCAGAAGATGATTTACACTCACTGCTATGGCAGAAAGTTGCGGTTAGTAGACCCACCACTGGATCCTCTTATTCAACACGTTCTTCCAATAATTCAGATATTACTGTATCACAAATGTCCATTTCTATATTTTGATATCTGCTTTTCAGTATAATTATCTTCCTTCTTTATTCTCTAAATCTTAAGATTTTAAAACATTTTTCTGAGAAGTGGTCCACATGCTCTTTAATTATGATAAGTAGATAAAGAGATCCTGGAGATCAAAACCACATTTAAATCCTGAGATAAACTCAACTCTGTCATATACATGGCTAGGTTTAGTCTGCAAATACCTTGTTTAGTAATTTTTGCATCAAACAACAAGGTCCTACTGTATAGCACAGGGAACTACATTCAAAAAATTTTAATAGCCGATAGTGAAAAAGAATATGACAAGGAATATATATATATATATATATATGTATGTATAACTGAATCGCTATGCTGTACACCAAGAATTAACACAATATTGTAAACCAACTATACTTTCAACAAAAAAAAGTTGAAATAAAATTGGGAGATGAAACTTCCACTGCCCAGGCTGCTGTCAGGATGAAACGATTCAGAGCAGGCCAGGTATTAGCAACCTCCCTAACACATCAAAATGCGGGATCTTCCTTTTGAGCAGCACAGGCTAACTGGCTGTGGCCACCTGTAAATAAGGCTGAAGTCAGTTAGACCCTTGGTTTGGGGACACTGTGGCCACAGGGTTGGGGGTCACTGCAGCACCTACGAGAATGACGGGGACAGCCTGCTGCTGAAGCTGCTCCCCAGTATGCAGCCCAGAGTGCTGCAGTCAGGTCTGAGGTTCGGCCAGGAGCACGCAGCTCCACAGCCACTTGGAGCCCTGCGGTGCGGGTGGCCCTGGGACCGCGCTCGTCCATCACCCTTCCTGGCACCCAGACTCGGGAGTCTCTTGGGGGAATTTTTCTCTGCCTCATACTTCCTGTCTCAGCCTCTTGTGGAATCCGGTCCATGTCCCACGGAAACAGGGCTTTTACCCTCCAGGACCTAAATCCATCACGGTTTGGATCCAGGATGAAACTTCCATGCTAACTCATCTGGCAATAACTTCTTGTGCTGAAATGCTCTCCCCCGCCGATGGTATTAGGTCATATTAGAAGTCCCGACTTGCTTGTCCTTAGCTAAGACTCTGACCCTCTTTCTCAGTCTTCCTGAGTGGAACCACTCATCTGTTGCAGAAAATCTTGGGCTGTCGTCTACCCATCATTGTCCTCGGTCTTTTGGGTTTTCTGTTGGGTTATGGTTCTTGTGCAGGGATATCAATTTGCACATGCGAAGCACCTGTAGACATTTTAAAAAATACAGGCACTGGATCCTCCCCCCTCTCTGGCCAAGGCTGGAAGCTTTCTTCCTCTAGCAGGGGTTACACAATCATTTGCTTGGGAATTGACCACAGATTAGCATAATCATAGTAAATTGCCCTTTACTCAGTGCTTGCCACGTGGCACTTTCTACGTCATGTTGTCTTTGTACCTTCATTATCACATTTAATCTCTGCATTATAGATAATCACCATTTCTGTTGAGGACACTCCCACTTGCTAATCTTGAATAAAAGTATCTTTGATTCTCTGAATCTATTTCATTCCTGAGTTTCCTGTTCCTGAATTTAAAGAGTGAATTACAGACACATGTATTTAAGATTCTCTTATTATATGTCTCTGCCTCATCCTCTAACCAAATCATATCTGGAGAAGAGAGATTTTCTTATTATATAGTAGTGCATACCCGTGGTGGAAAATGTAGAAAACATAAAGTAAGAAAATTACAGCCATACATTATCTAAACACCAAAGGACAATGCTATGCCATTTTGGGCATTTAACTATTTTTCTTAATATTTTATCCTAAAATTTCTCCAGGGCATGTTGCTTAACCCTGGAGTCATACTAGCCTTTTGTCAAGTACAGAATAACATTCCCAGAAATGATCCCAATATCAAAATAGTATGTGAGGCTGGGAAGGCCACAGGGCTCTCAGCTTATTCTCTGAGTCCTACAAATAATGCTGTTAATTCACTGATATTATGCATTCGATGCCTGTGAGTCACTCACTCATCAGCTGGCTTGGACTGAGACCTACTATATACCAGGTGCTGATCCAAGTGCTGGGGAGACCCCAGTGGGAGCCTGGATCATGGCTTCACTGTCCTTCTTCATTTGCTCCCAGAATCCTACTCAAGAGCCCCACATGGAATTGGGGGGTGTAGGCAGGTGAGTTATTTCATTTCATTATGTTCCTTTGGACATATTTAAATAGCATGAAAATTGTCGCTAAATTTGATAAGTTTTCTTTTCCCTTCCTATGTATTTTTGATGATGGGTGTAGTTTTGGCATAGCAGGAATTACTGATAGATATTTGGTATGTTAGGATTTAATATGAAAAAGTAAGAAGGAAACTGTCACCTTATACAAAGAGAAGAGGCAGTGAGGAAAACACAAGCCACCTTCGAACTTGGCTACCACTCAGCATTCCTGGTTTTCAAACAAGGGAATTATAATTCAAAACATATTCCCTAAATATTTTAGCCCATAGTAGAAATACATGGAGGCAAAGTTCAGCTCACTGGAACCTACAACAATGAGCTTACTTAAGCAAAAGAATAAACAGACCACAGATACTATAATGCATCCTTTACTTTAAACTAGTTCATGTGAGCAAGTTTCATTTCACATGAATTTCTCAGTACCAATTTAGGAAATATATTCTTCTCCTTGATTGGTTAAAATAGCTCACTGACAACCAGGTTCAACAAAATTTAGTGTTAAATAATTAACCTATTTCCTTAAGGAAATGCTTTTGAGTAACCTGAGTTTAGTATTTCCTCTATCTGATCTATTTCTTTTCACAGAGAAAAATAGTATTATTTGCACATGAGCTACATTTACTCCTCTGGAAAAATCTGACTGTGGGCTCAGTGTAAGAGTTGTGCACTGCACAGTAGGGAAAAAAAAGATTCATTTCACAGCAAAGATCAGAATCTTTTTTTGAGGGGTGTTGTGAGATGGGGGACAAGGGAAATGCCTTTGTTTAGAGACAGGCCCCAGTAATCCATACTGAACCATACTGAACCTTGTGAAGAAATGTGGAAGGACACGCTGACACCCAAAGTTGTTCACTCTGCAAAAACAGAAAGAAAGAAAGAAAAAATAATTTAACTGCCCTATAAAGAGAATGGACAGAAACTTGGTAATAAGGGAGAGAGAAGGAAGGTTTAGGGAAGGGAGGAGAAACAATGAAAGGGAAGTTGGGTGTGGTGGGCAGAATAGCAGGTTTCTGGAGCTTACAATGAAGGATGATAAGAAAAAAAGTAAAGTTTTAAAAAAGTAACAAAGTTTAAAATAGTTTAAAAATTAAAAAAAGAAGTTAAAAAATAAATTTTTTATAGTGGCATGGAAGATTTTAAAATGATGGATGTTTTTTATTTCAAAATTCAAGTTGTTTGAGTTTCTCCTCCATGCTCCAAACATCAGTAAGGCTTGCTTGTGTAAGTGGTTTTGGGGGACACCACAGAGAGGGGTGAGCTCTGCAGTTAGGTTGACCAGGAGAAGAATGCTGGTGTGGAAGGCAAGACAGAAGAGAGATCAACAGTTTTGTGAGAACAGAAACTGAAAGCCAAACATTATCCTAAAAAGGTTAGCATGGTAGGCAGAAAAATGGTCCCCCCCAAAGATGTCCATGTCCTAATCCCCAGAACATATGAAGAGGTCAGGGTCCCTGGCAAAGGGGGACTATGGTTGCAGATGCAGTTAAGGTTGCTAACCAGCCAACTCTAAGAGAGAGGTGGGCCCAGTGTAATCGCCAGGGTCATTAAAGGAGGAAGAGGGAGGCAGAAGAGGGGAGAGAGGAGAGGAGATATGACCACAGAATCAGAGTCAGAGGCACACCGTGCTGACCTTGAGAGAGAGAAAATAGGTCACAGGCCAAGAGACACAGGTGGCCTCTGGAAGCCAGAAGAGGCAAAGATACAGGTTCCCCTGGGGCCTTCAGAAACAGCCCTGCCAACACCTTGACTTCAGCAGGCTTCTGCATTCAAGAACCCTAGGAGGTTTAATTTGTGTTGTTTAGTGGAGACTTTTTCTTTTTTCTTCCTACTACCATGACGCTTGGGGATACTTGTTACAGCAGCAACAGAAAGTGAATACAGTAAGCTCCTTGAATTGTGCAGAAATTGCAGATAACACTGGACTGTCCACCTTGATATGGGATTGGGCTTATGTGAAAATCTAAAGGACAGTGTGACCTTAGCTAATATCTGCTTTTCTCATTTTTAGGAAGAGAACAGTAAGTCAAAACCTCTGTAGTTATTATTTTAGACAAGTGTCTCTTAAAACATTATGTAACCCTGTGCCTTAGGACCCCAAGAGAGCCTCTGTTCTTAGAAGAACATGGATTCAGAGAGATAGGGTCTTACATCTGAGTCCCACAGTGGTCTCTTATTGGCAATGAGAGCTTGGGCAAATCACTTACCCTCTTTAAGCCACAGGATCTTCATTTGCAAAAGGGAGATAAGAATAAGGATTGTTTGGGTGATTAAATTATACACACACACGCACACACACATATATGTACAACACTTAATACAGTGACTAGCACATACTAGGCACTCAACAAATTCCTGTTATGGATTTTTAAATGCATGTATAAAAGGAGGAGAAAGTTGTGGGAAGTTGTGGGAAATCTTAGCTCACAGCCCCAACAAGGGCCATCTCTCAAAGGGCTCTGATCAGTCAGCCCCCAGTGATGGGCTAATAAGCAGAAATTATAGCACTTGGGGATTTAAGTTAAACATAAAAAGAAGGTATTTAAGCATAATTATTAAACAGCAGGTACGTTTACACTGTTGGATGGATCTTCTTATCTTTAATAAGCAGAGTCTCCCCTGTTTTAGAGATGGGCATGCAGGAAAATGACTTGGATGGGTGGGCCGTTCTCACCCCAAGATCACATGACTTAGTATTCATGGAAGTAACACCTCTTGTGTGTTATTCCAGATTGACTGTCCTCCCATGATTATTGTCAGCTGTGTCATCAGTTCAAGGAGACAGCCACCTGGGTCACACTGGAATATTAGAAAGAAAATATCATTTAAATTTTAGATAGCTATAACATGAAATAAAGTCATTATTTTATGGCTAAAAAAATCTAAGGAACAGACAGTAAAGACACTCTTCTTTGAGCAACTAGGGGAAAACATGAACCAGGTTAGACTGTCAGAACACAAAGCTGTATTCACAGCACTTCATTTCTGTATTTTCACAGCCAATACATCGGATCTCCTGGATAAGTCACAAATCTGCCCTTAAAGAATGTGATGTAGAAACACGAAGAGTAGTAGTTGACAAACTGGAACAAGAACACCTCCATGGCTAGGTTGTTCTCATAGTCATTCTGGTCCTTGGGAGCTCTGCAGCTAGAATAAAGAAAAGTTAAGTCTCTAAAGCTGTAAACAGCTTTGAGACTAATCAAATCCACGGATACATGAGTTAACACGGTAAATATATATATATATATATATATATACACAATTCACACTGTTTTCATTTAAGCTGTTTTGAATTCCTTAACATAGCTACTATGTTAATTCCAAGTGTACACACTGTTGTAAGAGTTTCTCACACTATGAACACAATATCCCACAAGGCAAAAAAAATAGTCAGCTGTTCCTTAAAATTTGTAAGCACAACAGTATCCAATGGGCAAGAACTGTCCTCTGTCAGGTGTAAGTTGATAGAAAACTACTTCTGAACATCCTGCTAAATGATATTCTCTTGTCTCCCTGAACGGCAGGAAGGTAGGACTATTGAAGAAAACAAACAAAACACGGGCAAACTTGCTAGAAGAATTTGGGGAACATAAAACAGGTCATCCTCCTAGTTTAGAATTTAAATTGGTCTTAGTGTTTTCAGAAGATGACTACTGAGCAGACCACTGGGAGAACGACCCAGCCACATGCAGCTTGTGGGAAGCACTTGGGCCGCTAAGCCGCTGGCTGGGATAAAAGCCAGAGAGAAGAAACATTTTTTATAGAAGCTATAGATGATGAGAATGGAGCTACACTAACAGGAACAGCATCGGGGAAAGACACATAACACTGTGATTACTTGTCCTCTCCGTAACACATGAGCAAATCTGCCACTGGAACCATGACCCTCTTCCACTTATTTGCAATAAAGAGACTATTTACTTTCAACAATAGGGTACATGATCTAATGTAATTGAAAATACTATTCAGCACTGACCTCTTTACACAGAGCTTGGACATTCTAATGCTTGCTTTGTCCCTTTAACTAATGCAAAGCCGGAGCTAATTCACTTCTCATATAGGCTAGAGAAAATACGTTTACACTTGACGTTTTCTAAAGACTGTAATGTACTGGAATTGAAGTGCCCAAAAGATACAGTTTCTGTTTTGACCTGGTTCTAAAAGTGGTGTAGAAATGACCTCAGCTGCAGTAGGAGCTTACCAGAGTCAGTCCTCATGATTGCCACTTTCTCATATACTGCCTTCAGGGTCACAATTATGATAAAACTGATGAGAGAAGCAGTGATGGGCGTGGCCCATCTGCACAGTCAGGTACTTCTGGATTGGGTCTCTTCCATGCAGGTTCTTGGGAAGTTTTGCAGAAAATACAATGAACACTGAGAGTCCGTAGACAATGATCCCAATAACTGAAGCAATGGTGAACAGGACCTGACAACCCAAAAACCCAGCAGCATGAGACTCACTAATGATCATATTTTTACACAGAAAACTTGCCCCAACCCACGCTTAAACAGACAACATGCATGTGCTCTAAACCTCAAATAAACATGAGAAGTGATGTAAATCACACATAAATGCCACAAGACATGTGAATATCAGGTACGTTAATCTTTAGGGTAGGAGGAATGAAGGATGTCAAAAAGAATGAGTGCATCCACTAATGTAACATGCTGACAGCAGGAGCAGCTGTGTGCAGAGCATAGGGAATATATGGGAACTCCACTTTCTGTGAATTTTTCTGTAAACCTAAAACTGCACTAAAGAAGGAAGCCTGTTAAGTATATCTTTAAATGGGTGAAAATGGAGTAACTGGTGACATGTTCTTTTGGAGACAAGTCTGTGATAGCAGAACCAATGAAAATATCCCTTCTACATCTATAGAATTACATAGGTCATGAACTAGTTGTAACCCGTGAAGGGGATATGCTTCCTTTAAAGGGAGAACCTATCACTGATTCAGGGGCCAGCAGGTGCTAGCTGTCGTCTTCATTCTGAATAGGACCAGTGAAGCTGTGGACATGTCCTGAGGGAAACACTGGAAATGACAGCAGATCTCTGTTGATGAAAGCTTCACATGCTTTTCATACTCCTTGAGATTTTAAAATGGCAGGTATTCATACTCCCTGCATTTGCACAAGATTCATGTCCCTGATCCATTGTAGTTCTGACTGTGTGGACCCAAGGGCAACGGGGGTGTGAAGCATAATTTGCACGTGGCTGATAGGGTTTCAGTTCCTCACTAGGCAGGTTTTTTTCTGGCCATTGAAGAATGCACATTAAAGATCCCATTTTTAAACTGTTTTCCTTCCATCTATCTTCTTGGTCATAGTCCAGAAGCATGTCTCAGTGTCCCTGGCTGCTCCTGATGGCTTCCCCAGAGAGAAAGCTCCAAAGAATGTGAATTTCAAGACTAAGTAAACCACATCATGTTATTTACAGTAATAGCGGGAGGCTGGCTTGCACCTGCAGGAGAGAGCAGAGGGAGTGTTTACAAGCCCCTCCTGGAGCCACACTCCTGCATCTGGATCCCAGCTCTGGTGCTAGCTGTGGGGCCTTGTGCAAATTTCTTAACCTCTAGGGGCTTCAATCTCCTCACCCATATAATGGGGGGATAATAATAGCAATTTATAGGATTATTGTGATGAGTCAATGATTTACTAATTGTGAAAACAATTAGAACATTAATCACAGGCATGTGAAAAACTCTACCTAATTATTAGCTATGAATATGGTGACCAAAGTCTTAAAAAGGTGTTTTTTTTCTTAGTTTTTAAGCCATCAGTTTGTAGAGAAAGCATTTTATTTCCTCCTCTACTCTCTTTCATTATCCTTTTCTTCACAGTTAAGGCTTCATGCTTGTGAAAGGAATAACATTTTGGTGTGTGTGTGTGATTAAATGTGAAAATTAGTTAAGGCTGAGAAAAATGTATTATAGAAGGTTTATTAAGCTTTCCTCTCTTGTACAACACATATAGGCCATTTAAATAGTATGCATTTTTAAAAAGTCTGCATAATAAATTTTTTAATTATGTATTAAGTAATCAAAATAGTTAAATTCTTTAAATGCTTACTATTGCTTCAGCACAGATCTATTTTTCTAAATCCTCACAATCACCCTGTGGGAAAGGTAATATTATATCTCTTTTACAGACGAGGAAATAGATCCACGTGGAGATGATGCAATTTGCCCCAAATGAAACAACTATTAAGTGAAAGAACTGAAATACTCAAAGAGCCCAAAGACACACTAACCGTTTAGCACTGCCTCCTAAATGGACTGTGAAATCAATTCTAATTCATTTCAGAACTTATACAAACTTGACACATTTCCATTTTTCTTCCAAGAACTTAATGGGCTCAATATTTCTTAAGAAACAGGAAAGCTTTCCATTCTCCTTCCTCAAGTTTCTTCTTACTTATCATCTTTTCTGATCATAACTTTAATATTTGCTCATTAATGAAAATTTGAAAGTACTCAGTAGTGGACAGAACTGCTGTCCTGGAGCTGTCCCCAGTCTTAGAAGAGGACCCAGATTTTGCTTTAGGATAAATAACTTCCCTTCTATCTTTAGTCCTGTGATTTAAGCTTGATTGACACACTCTTTCTGAAGCACCAGAGGTAGATCTCAGTTGGTTTAAGACAAATAATACCCCTCATTCTATTGGTCTCACACATGATTTGAGAATTGGCAAATAACACAGTAAAAGTCACTGTTATGTGAGGAGATACGTGCTGGTGCCCATGTGAATGATGAGCTTCCTCTATCAAGAGAGGAAGCTGCCAAAAGAGACCTCTCTTGGCTTGGACGGATGTGTGATCTGTGATGCTGAGTGCCTAGAAGCAGCATGCTGAGACATCCTTGGACACAGAATGAAGGCAGGTCAAAAGCAGCCCTTGACATCATCTGGGCTACAGTATCTCTCCTTGACTGAAGCCAGACCTCAGACCTGAGGTTTTCATTTACAGGAACCAATAAATCCCATGCATCCCCATTTTTTGGTTGTTGTTTAAACACATTGGAGATTGATTTTGTCACCTACAATCAAAAGACTCCAACTCTGAAAATGAATAAAAAATAAAATAAGAAAAATGCTTCTACCTATAGACATAATTCCTTCAGAACTGTGCATTGTTTGTATATTAAAAATCATTTTATATATTAATTTTATTCTCAAGCCTATCATAAGCATAACACTTTGACATGTCATAAAATATATTCATGGACACACTTTTTCATGACTGCAAAATATTCTACTATGTGAAGTGTTGGAAGAATATTTTGGCTGAGATTTTATATATATATATATATACATCTAAAAGTATGTCTGTGACTTTCATCCATACTGACTTTTCCCTGCCATTTTGAAATACTTCCTTATTAAAAGTTTTTCAAAGCTGAATTAGTGGATTAAAGCATATGAATATTTTTGACTCTTGATATGAACTGCCAGACTGCTCTCTAAGAAGGCTGGAGGAGTACACCAGAAACTAACACAGCATTGTAAATCAACCATACTTCACAAAAACTATCCAGTAGCCTAGGCATGGGATTGGTGATCACTGGCTCTTCATCCTCATAAACAGAGCTGTGTCACTTGAGAGGTGGAAAACTATTTCATTCTGATGTGCACTGACTGAATTACTATTGGAGTGTGACATCTATTTTTTCCTTTGTGAATATGTGTTCATCTTCTCTGCCTTCTACGCTCCTGAGATTTTTTGGTGTTACGTTTGAAGTGATCTGAACTCTCTGTGTATTGAAGGAATTAGCCCCTTGTCGGATTTGTAAACAAATAACATCCTCTGGTGTTTTGTTTAAAATTAGGATGCTTCTGATGCATGGAAATCTTTATATATTTTCCTCTGAAACTTACTGCTCATCTAGAGGTTGTATACTCATCCATATTTATTTCTAGTTTTTTTCTAATTGTGTTACTTTTTTAAATATTTCTGGAATTTCTCACAATATATGGTTCACTGTTTTATTTCAATCTTTTCTTTTCCCCTCAAGTAGCTATCATATGTTCCATTTATTGAATAACCTTTATTTATCTCCCTGATTTGTAATGCCTTCCATCTCATATATTAAATTATTATTGATATCAGAAACCATATCTGGACTTCCTGTCCTATTTTCTAATCTGGCTATTCTTGAGCTAGTAACACTCTCATTGTCTTATTAATTATTATATTAGTAATATGATTTTATTCACAATAAACCACAAATCAATTTTATAACTTCTGATATTTTGGAGATATGATCTTTTAATCTAGAATCATGTGATTAAAGCTTCTTTTATGTCTTTCAGTAGTTTTTATTTATTTAATTTTTTTTGACAGTTCCTACTATCCTTTTGTTAGGCTATTCCTAGACATTTTACCTTGGTTGTTACTCTTGGAAAATTTTAGAATTCTTAATGCCTCCATCTGGTCTCTTAATCAGAACCTGGAGAATCCTAAAGCACTGATCTGATTTGAACAAATGAGTTGAAAAGAACTGGGGGAAGCACTGTGAGCAGAAGAGACTCTGGAACCTCCTGATTGGAGCCCTGCATTGGCTGAGGTGTTCTCTGGAAACAGTTTTCTCTATGAGACTACATATTCCCCAGCTTGACTTTCAGTTTCCTCAGCATTTCACATTAGATTTTAAGAAGTCTGTGGCAGATTCTTACCCAGAAAAAGAGCACTTGCACAAAGGGTTATATGTATACACTTTCCCCAGGTGGTAAAAGGAACACGCTCTTCTTCCTAATTAAAAAAAATGTTTAGTCAATCAAGGGATTACACCAATGAAATGATTTTTCTCCTAACTGGTCACTAAATCCTAAGCATAATTTAAACAAAAAATAATTTTCAGACATAGCCTCCTTATTTTTTAACTGCATGGGTTTTTTTCCTTTTTTTTTTTTTCTTTTCTTTTCTTTTCTGTTAATGATGTCAAACACACAACAAAATACGTACAGTGTTCATTTTAATATTATTTTTTGAAAATGCACATGTGAACAGCAAACTGTTTCCCTGCCATGGTCTGAGCTTAGGGGTCTGGGTACCTGACGAGGCCAAGCTTTAAAGCTCTATTCCTGAGCTTGCCTTAGATTTCAGAAGTGACTGAAGTGACAGCTTAGAGTCCATGCAGGACAGAAAGTTTCACAGGTGTCTGCAGCTAACTGGTCTCCACTGTGTGTTTCTTGGTTGGGCTTTGTGTGTTAATTAGCTACAACTATGAAGTTTTAGAGTTTCCATTTTAGAGTTTATATTTAGATGTTTTTTAGCGATGATATCAGTAAGACTCAAGGTTTACCTGGATTATAAAAGCAGCAGGAGTATAATAATACCTGTAACTAAGTACATGGCCCCTCCTCTGTGCCAGGAAGTCTTCCAAGTAGATTCTGTACATTAATTCGACCCGTCCTTACCACAGTCATGAGGAACTCTCCTATTCTTATTTTATAGGAAACTATGGCACAGAGAAGTTAAGTTGTCCAAAATCACTCAGGAAGCAAGCTGCTGTGCTCAAATATGAATTTAGGCAACTTCATTCCCAAGGTCTCACTACCACAATGCTGGCCTCTCTAAAAAATGGAGCATGCATTTGCAATTGAAATAAAACACTTCAATTAAAAAACTAAAAAAAAATTAAAATTTTTTTTAAATAAGGAAGAATGATAAAGTGAAATGAATCTTCATCTTCAATTTTTCAACAAGTATGTTCCAATGAAAATTTAAACTTATTAGTTGGCAATTTTAAATTTAAAATTGGCAGTTTAAATGACCAAAAAACTTTTCTTCAGTATTTTTTGTATTCTGCCAATATGATACGTTTTTGTTTTTCAGGACTCAAAAACATTATGAACATCTAATTTTGTCTGTTTCAGCTTTCATCTCTGAATTTACAGTCTTTCACAAACATATGCTTTGACCGCCATCTTCAGTTGTAAACAATGGGAACTATTCATAATGGGGATTATTAGAAGCTTATTACATTTTAAAAGGCAAATGTCACTTTCTATTGGTAGCTGAACCTCATTTTTTTTCCATTTATACAAAGAGGAGTTTGACCTGCTCCCTCCAGACCTTTTCAGTGCCAACGTTCTGTAGATCTGTGATTCAATTTATAAAATCTATAGTTGGAGACATTTTCAGATGCTCCTAGTAAAAGCATTTTATTTCCAAGAGTTATTCATGCTCACAACCTGCTCTCCTGCTGCTGCTGACTGCAAGTACCATCAGCTCTAAATTATCTCAGCTGATGAAAAGAAGCAATAATACAGATGACTCAAAAAATCATCATTTCATAGCTCTGGAAGGTTGATACAAAGATATATAGTTTTATTTTTTTTAATTTTGCAGCAGGAGTGGCAGCAATAAATTTACATTTCCAATTATATAAAATGCCTAGCTCAGTGCACAAACACTGATGGCACCTCAACAAAGGTTTCCCTGCTTCTTCTACCCTTTCTCTGACTTTAGGATGAGAGCCACGCTGCTTTGTGCACATCCCAAAAGGAAGGGGGAGCAGTGATCAGGACTTAGTTCAAGCAAAAGGGCACCTAGTCTATGATGAAAAGGAGGCCGCAATAATGAAGGCACATGTGAAAAAATGGGAGTCAACTATAAAAACCAATGTGTCTTTCTTTCTACATCTATGTCATAGTGGCTAATTTATATTTTGCATTTTTTTTATTGGTGTTATGAAATGATGCAATTCAATGCCTCTTTTCTTATACAATTACCAGCCTTTTCCTTTTCCCCCTTTTTACTGTTATTATGAAGGAAGGACCACACTTCTCTTCTGTGTCCACCATTCCAGGCAGTGCTCCTTCACCTTGGCTGCACATTAGAATAACCAGAGGAGCTTTAAAAACTTCCCTATGCCAGAATGCACCCCAGGCCACTAAGTACCATCGGAGTTTGCAGTGATGGAATCCAAGCACCAACATTTTTTAAGGTTCCCTGGTGATTCCAACATGCAGCCAAGGTGGACAACTCCAAAAGTAAACAGACTAAAGTGCATCTAATCAGCGCCTGCTTTTCCTGGGTAATCTCATCTATCTCCACGTGGGGACACCACACCTCCTATTCTGACCAGACTTGTTCTTCCTGCTCAACCCTGTCCCATTTGTACTCAAGTTCTGCCTGGCGCCGCTTCCAGAACTCCAGAAGTATGGTGACTAACACAGAGAGAGAACAGCAGAATGTGGATCTTCAGTGAAGACTGATGCTTCAGAAATCTGTACTTAATATTTATTACACTTAACACTTTGGTAAATGATTAATAAAATCACATTTTATTTATAGGCGATACTAAAGAGAAACATGAGTTAATGCCTTTCTTTTAAGAAAAAGGAAAATGTAGATAATTTATTGAACTTGTGAAAACAGAATATCTAGCTCTCTAGCTCAGGGGAAAGGTATTAATGTGATGGTCAGAGGCAGGTGACTGTGTCTGATGCTAAAGTACCTGCTACAAGCACATTATGCCCACTACAAACACAAATATCGGGGGGAAGGGTGGGTATAGCTCAGTGGTAGAGCACGTGCTTAGCATGTACAAGGTCCTGGGTTCAAACCCCAGTACCTCCATTACAAAAGAAAGTTAAAAAAAAGCACAAGTAACTGTCATAATTTAAAAGCAGTGTATGGTCCACCCTCCAAGTCTTCTCCTCACATCACTCTGTCTCTTCTGTCCGAAGGACCTGAGGGTAGGGAAGGGGATGAGAATGCTTTAGTAGCCCCTGCATTTCTATTCCACAACCCCAGTCACACAAAATTTAAATAATATTCTTAAATATGGGAAACTGCCATTTTCCTCAATCTTCGGTAAAGTAATTTTTAGAAATCGTCATTCTGTTTTAAGACTCAACACTTCAAATAGTAGACAAAAACAACATGAAATGTTAATTGAAAATGTGGCTTCAGGGTAAATCACCTAAGCCCTTCTTCCAACCAGACTGTTACCCCTAGGCCCCAACTACAGAGAAATTTCAGAATAACCACTGTTCCCTCCACCATTATACCTGAGTCTCTACCATGCCCTGAGAATAAAGAGAAAAGAGACACAGTCCCTGCTTCCGGGAGCTCCTAGGTGCACAGAAGTCATCATGAAATGAAGGCTGAGGAGGCGTGTTAAGAGGTCTTGGATAACAGTCAGCAGAGGGTGCTCGGGGCAGAGAGCCAGAACTGTAGCCAAGGCTTTCCCAGAGGAGGGAACCACTGTGGTGAGTTCTGAGATTCCCTAGAAGTTATCAGGTGAAGGTATAATGTTAAGGCAATTTCTCCCTGGGGAGCTGCACATGCAATGGTGGGAGGCCAAAGAGAGCCAGGTCCCTTCCAGGAACTCCAAATAGTCTAGAAGTGAGCACAGGGTGTGGGAAGCAGGTGAGGCAACCAGGTGGAGAGATCACAGGTGCACATCACAAAGGACTCTGTGTGCCTCCAAAGTAGAGGAGACATGCAAAGTGATCAAGAAAGAGACAAGATAGAGGCAGGGAGACCTATTGGCAGGTTCATGTGAAGGCCTGCTGAGGCCCCGCCAGGAGGAGAGAGAAGAAAACATTTAAGCAGGTGGACGGATTGGCCACAGGTGTGATGGAAGGGAAGGAAGAGGTCAAAGATGCCGGGCAGCTTTCTTGCTTTGGCAGTGTCTTAAATTATAGTGCCATTCCCTGAAATAAGAAGGGCAGGAAGAGGGGCAAGCCATGAGAGGAGACAACTGATTCAGTTCTGGGTGGGTGCCTGTGGGCTCCAGGAGAGATGTCCAGTAGGCAAATCAAAGTCTAGAAATCAGGAGAAAGTTCTAGGCTGAGCCAAGTAGTTTTCCTGTTTCAAGAGGATAATGGGTGTGAGTGGACAAGCTCAAGAGAAGAGGTGTGGAGGGGTAGCTCTCACCCTCCTGCACATGGGAAGCATCTGGGAGCCTTTAAAAAATAGTGTGCCCCAGCCTGGAGTGGGGACTTTGTACTGTTTATTGTTTTTTAAATACGTCTTTCCTTTTTTGGGAGGTAGTTAGTTTTATTTGTTTTAATGGAGGTACTGGGAATTGAACCCAGGACCTCTTGCATGCTAAGCACGGGCTCTACCACTGAGCTGTACCCTCCCCACCTTTTTTTGTTTTTAGACATTAGCTCTACTGAGCAGTCAGGGTTGAGACTCAACCTGTAGAGAGCAGAGAACCTTGGGGTAGAGATCAAGGAGAAGATGCCCAGATCCCTGCAGACCCCACCAGGGGCAGCCAGAGACACAGGGAGCCTCGGAAGGGCTGTGAGGAACATGAACTCAACACTTCCCAATGGCGAAGACGACAAACATGTTTCAAGCACCCACTTCCCAGCAGTGTTTGTTCTGACTTTACTAGATTTCCAGTAATACTGAGTGAGAATAGAAATAATCTGGACACAGGGATCAAATTCAAATGCCGGCTCTGACCATTCTTAACTGCGTGATTACTGATTAAAAAGCTACCCATCTGCCACGTGTAAAATGGGGGACCTAGAACCGTGCATGTGGGCTGCTGTGAGAGTAATGAAATGACATCTATAAATGCCCTCCTGACTCTCAGAGGTAATTGCTACTATTGTCCCTATTTGGGACACCAAGAAACAGAGGCACAGAAAGCTTCAAACACTTGCCCAACATGAGGGTTGGGGTCAGGAATCAAGCCAATGACTTCTTGGATCCAGAGCCCAGGATCTTCTTATGAACAACACATCACTGCCCAGGCTCCCTGCTCCAAAACCCGCCTCCCTTTGGCTCAGTTCCATGGCACCTGCACTGCACAGATGTCGTCACTGCCTGTCTGCCTGCCTGGTGTCTGATCCTGGCACTCCTCCCTCCATCCCACACAGCATTTCCTTGGGCACACCAATCCTCACAAGACCATTGCTGTGGCTACTCGGATGTTTACATGGAAACGCAGGTGGCAGCCCAGCTTTTTGCTATAGATGCTGCTGTCAGTGGAGGCAAAGAGCTCACAGTTTGTGGGGGAGGCCAATTCTGGTCTCCTCTTTGGCTGGAGAGCTGGATGGAATCTAGTTTCCCTCTGCAACTTAGACATCCAGCATGAGAGATACGTAAGGCCATCTGGCCTCTCAACATAGAAATAATGCCCCCACAGTTGTACTTAACATTGTAATCTCCTGGCTCCACCAGAGAGCAGAGGCCATGGCCTGTTGTCCACCAAGTTTTGTTTCCTTGCATGACAGCTACAATGGGGTGAGTTAACACTGGACCAGAAAATCTACAAAGCCCTCGTGTACTATTTCTTGACACCTGCAGGTCACCCAAATATCCCAGATCCTCCAAGTAAACAACTAGTAAGAGGAACTGAGCTGGTTCATCTCTCAGACCCCTGATGGCAGGACTGATTTGGCCTATCCTGCTCTTGGGATGATCTGTTCTCCTTCTATGTGCTCTATCCCGATTGAAAGAGACTGTTCTTTGTTAATGGGCTAGGGAGTATTTGTGGCTTTCTGACCAGAACCTTCAAAAGTAGAGCTCTTAGTTTGAATGGAAGCATGGCACCCACATCTCATGAGATCAGCTACCCAACAGCCTCATCTAGCCAAGACTGTGGCCAAAACCAGGGGTCCATGCTGTTGAGTGTTGGGTCTGGAGAGCAATGCCTCCACCACTGAGAAGCTGCCCCGCCACTTGTGCCCTTGTCCCCATCCAGGGGGAGGTGACACATCCATGGGATGAAAGCCTTGAGGGCACTAGGTGACTGTGGACCAAGCTGTGACTGGCTGGTCCTTCTCCCAATGTGACCCATGTTAGCCTCACAAGCAGAAAATCCCCAAAGAGACCCCTGCTTGAGTGAATGGGTCACGTATCAGCCAACTGTCCTCGGGCCACCTAAGAAGCAACACAGTATACACAGTGAGCCACCAACTCACTGAATTCCCCAAGGCTCACAGCTCCCTAATTTGACACCAGGTACCCCCAGCAAAAAGAAGACCCTTACTTTATAATTGAGTTGAGAATTCTACTGCCAATGCTGCCTTCACCTTCCACTTATGAAATTCTTTCCACTCTGTCCCCTGCTCTGCAATTGTGCAATCAGTCCAGAGCTCCTTCATGAGACAGGAGGGAAGGGGGCTGGGCAGAGCCATTAAAAGAATGGCACAGCCATTAGCACCAAGACGGTGGAAAAGTCAACTCCCAGTAGATTTTTAGCTTCAACACACATTCACTGAAATACAGCAGGATGCTAAATGGCACTCCCACAGGTGCCAGGACAGGTTCAAGGCTGACCATAAAAGGTCAAAGGGTCAGTGGTGGCCCAATTTCTGGGAACCCCAACACCTTCCCCAAAACGGTTGGAATATTCCTCCCACTTATTAGCATATGAAGATACTGAGTGCATAATAACTAACCCCACACCTCGTGGCTGCTCTCTCTGCTGAGGGACACAGCCCACACTCTGTCTGTGGAGTGTGTATCTACTTTTACTTTAAACTGGAGCACCCAACTCACACGCCTCATGGCCTTTCTCTTGCCTTCTGAAACAACCCAGTCTGTCTATGGAGTATATATCTCTCTGAATAAATCTACTTTTACTGAACTGTGTCTCTCTCTTGAATTCATTCCTGTGCAAACCAAGGACCCACAATTGGCAAGGTGCATCCCAGGGATCCAAATAAGACCTGGGATACGGCCATCCTCTCCCCCCCATTTTCCTGTATCATACATTCCTTCCCAAAGGATCTCACATTGTGCACTCCAAAATAGACAGCACTCATGTGTCATGACCTGGATCTGCTTCTGCATGTATCATTCTCATGTCCACTAGAATGTCACCTTCATGAGGACAGGGATTTGGTTCTGTTCACAATGGAAGCACAAGCACATCACAGGTGCTGGAGAAGTATTAACTGATTGAATGAGCTGTGGGAAGTCCTGGGAATTCCACCTGCAACTCCTAGCCTCTTGGGACCCAGCTGACTCCAGTTGCTCCCGGCTAATCATGGCTGACCTCTTGCCACCGCTCTCAACTCTGCCACCACCTGAGCCGGGATGAGCTTAGATGAGCACACACCCCAGAGAGCATGGCAGCTGGTTCATGAGGTTGCAACACACTCACCCCTTGACTGCTAGGGGTTACTTAGGATGGACAAACTGAAGGAAGCACCATGTGCACCGCCCTACCCCACAAATCACTTGAAGCACCAGGACTGCACACAGGGGAAACGCTGGCCCTTTCCAACCTAAGGAGAGGGACTATGGGTGAGAAGAGGGTCTCTGTCAACTAACAGTCTCTTTACAAGCCCAGTCTTAGAAAAGCTCTTTAAAGACACTTTTGGTATCTTCATTGTGTTTCTGTAATCTCTCTAGATTTTGTCATTTTCATCTACACATCAGAAATACAGATGCTCTTGAAATCTCTATTGATTTTCAATGAAGAAAATCCTCAATTTCCTTCTCTGCTAAGAAAATTACTGCACTTTATATTAAAAAAAAGCAGCTTCCTTTCATGAGTTTCTATCTTCAAACACCTAATTTCACAAGAATCAGTGAAGCAGGACATGAAAATCATGCTGTGCTTTACCACCTACTGGTGGGCAGGAATGAAATGTATGAGTACTGATCTCATGAGATGGGAAGGCTGGGGCTGTCTTATTCCTGCTACAGATGGAAGGGTCCATACCTGTAAGGGTGAGGAAGGACCAAAGATGAGAAACCAAAATTATCTAACCCATTTCCCTTTTTCAGAGTCCCAGACAAAACAGGGTGATTGTATCAACAAAAACAAGAACATCTGCACCCTTCTAAAAGCATGCTACGAATTTACTACTACACACGGCACTCTGTCACTGACCTAAAGGCTGATGACAGCCAAGAAATTTGCAGGGATCTTATTCTGTGCTCATCCCTTTTTGTCTTTGGAACCTCAGGAAATTTGCCTCCTCTCCATCAATGTCATTTTCCTCATCCTTCAAATGGGAGTGTAACAGTCATTCATTTGCTCAGTGTCTATTCGACAACAGGAGACGGCTTATGAAAACAACAACAAAAAAAAGCAAAACAGCTATTCTGATCTGTGCTGTCTTCCTCCTCCTCCCTGAACATGAACTTAAAGGGTAAAATGGTATCTTTCACTAAATCCCGAACTTAAGGAGCACTTCTGATAAGGAAGTCAGAGGACTGCCGTGTAACCAAGAAATGACCTGGTGCAAAAGAATGAGTTGCCAGCAAATCCTCAAAACCCGTAAGGGTGCAAACCCTGGGAGTTACAGGCATGGGTGGGAGTTCCTTAGTTCCCCATTTCACAAAGCCGAGAACTTTGCAGGGTCCATGAAAGACAAAGATAGCCCAGTACAACCACACCATGTTTTGGAGTACACTGGGACCACATCACTGCTGACCTGTACTTCTTTGTGTCCCAGAGCAAAAGCCCTGGGTGGGGGTGAATTTGATTGAGGATGGACAAGAAATTCCTGTTTTGTCTCTTTTGCTCTCTCACTTCCTGCAGTAAAACAACTGGTAGGATTCTGGTGGGGAGCACTGCACCTACATTCTCTGGCAAACCACACACCAGGCAGCTCTAGCTGATCTGAGAGAGGAGTCTTCAATGAACATATATACACCAAAGTCAGGCAGAAGGCTGCCTGTGACCTTGGGAATCCAAACCAGCTTGTCCTGTTAATCAGGATGTTAGACATCTAAAGAAAGTGTGCACCAGGTGAAGACGATGCCTTAGACAGCATTGGTGGTTATGTTCAGCAGTTTCTAAGGGCAAGTCATGCTCTGGTAGATGGGAGCATTTTGGTTGCTTTAAGAGCTTGCTACTGAAGGGCTGGGATATTTAATTGGGCCTTGAATCTCCAGACCTCTTTATTCACAAAGGCAGACAAATTAGGTAAGCCAGCTCAGTCTTTATTCCAACTTCCTAACCAAAAGGCTATGAGGTTGAAAATATATTTCTCAGACTCTTCTGCAGCAAGGGTTCCAGATGTGGTTTTAAAAATGCCCATCAGAGATTGAGATTTGAAAATATCAACTACTATATATAAAAATAGCTAAAAAAACTAAATTTCTTCTGTATAGCACAAGGAACTATATTTAATATCTTGTAATAACTTTAATGAAAAAGAATATGGAAAGGAATTCATACATATATATGTGTATATGAATGACTGGAACATTGTGCTGTATATTAGAAATTGACACATTGTAACTGACTATACTTCAATTAAAAAAATATATATATATAATGCCCATCAGCAGCATCTGAGTGTCACTAAAAGCAGAAACACAGATGAATAGAGGCAGAGGTGGTTGGAGGAGCTACATTAATTTGCTGGGGTGGATGTAGCCTGCATGGCAGAGATATAGAAGTAATGGTCACAACAGCCACTCACTGATCTGCAAGTGAGTTAGGGTAACAGCTTCCTGAAATCCTCCCCACCCCTCCTGATGAGCCAGTTGTTTGGCGTTTTTCTGGAAGTCACTAGGCGCAGCCTGGAACTCAAAGGTAAAAATTAAAAACTGCAGTCAGGCTGCAAATGGCCTGGCAGGACACATTGGACAAAATTAGGTCACAAAGAACAAGGAATGGGGAGGGGATAGAACGTGTGCTGAGGACCCTGACTTCAGTGGTGGATTGTCTGTGTTGAGGAATCTGAGTCAGTATGAGTAGATGGATTTGTGTGGACTAAAATGGTGGCCATTCTTCAGATAAGTGTGTGATTTGGATGATATTTATTAGAGGAGGGTTTTTTTTCCCCCTTCAACATTGATCATTTCTAGGGAGCAGAAAAATACTCTGCCACACAACATCTAATTGCAAAAGAGATGCTACGGGCTGATGGTGATATAAAAAATTTCAGTTCTGCAGTTCCAAGGTTTCTTTAATGAGGTTCACAGCAGTAGGTACTTAAAATAAAATAAGGTACTTAAATAAAGACATCATCATATGTACATATCCTTAAAGATACACATATGGTTCTATAAGTGGGCCTGAAATGTGTTCTGCATTATAAAATCCAATGAAATAAAATCAGTAGCTCAATATGCCTGTCGGCTCTATAAACATGATGTAGCTAATGATCACAGAAAGCAAGATCAGCTAGCAAATTTGAGATTTGTCTTTTCTAGTGTCAAAGATAATATTTTTTGCTTTACTTAAAAAGCATTTTTTTAATTAGGGCTCTCAGCATCCATTGGTGTACGGGGTTTAGTAGATGTGTTCAGATATTCTAGACAGTGAATCAGAGCAAAGACTGAGGTTTAGACAGTAGTTAAATGTCACACCCGTGTGATCAGCATCCACATATTGCTATACTGAAAATCCTTAAAAGTGAGAACTTCATTAAAGCAACAAAAAGAGACGGAAAAAAATAGCCACAGACTAGTGGAAGTTTTTTATCGTGTAAAAATGACAAAGGGCTATTCATGAGCATATTTTAAAAACTCTACACTTTAATAAGAAAAACAATAAACTGACAACAGATTGCACACTGCTCCCTGTAGGAGAAGCCATGCAGAAGGACTCTTATATGAATGGGGCTGGAGCTGTAGAATTAGTTAGTCTTGCAAGTAATTCAGTTAAAAACAAATGCACATGGGATACACTTCTAGAATATCTGAGTAAAAATCTTGGAAAACTTACTCCTCTATGAAGCAATGACAATGGCAAAATTTGTCAAAATTAACCTCTGCAGAACTCTGGAAATTAAACAGAGGCTTCCAGCAGTACAGGGAGTGTTTATTTGAGGGAAAAAAACCAGCTAAATCTCCATAAAGATAGTGAGTTTTGTGGCATTGTAACTTGATCTACCCCCATCCCCGTATCCTCACCTAAATGGTGGCCTTTAAAAGCAACAGTCTCACAATCAAGGTAGGGGCAGAAGTGATTTGAAGTTACCCAAAAAATCCGTCCCCAGAGAGCTGTCACTATTTGACCTATCTCAAACTCATGCTGTGCAAACAGCCTGTCCCCAGAGTGTGTGTGGAAAACAATCAGCAGTGAGTATTTAACATTACAACTGCCTGAGGCAGTGGTACCAGTAGAGGCTAACTAGATGTTGACTAGGAAACTTAGAAGGCAAAATTGAGTAATGAGACATTCTGGGGGTGGAGGTACTGTTAAAAATCTCCAAAAAAATTCTGAGAATTGTAGAAGGCCGTACATATGTGTGGCACATGGCAAGGAAAGATCTGAGAAAATCTTAAACCTTCAACTCTGGCTGAAATTGAGGTTCTGCATAAGCAAGAACTAAAGGCTTTGGAAGAACTGCAGACTGCCTGCTGGTGCTGAGGGCATCCCTCAGCACGCAGACACACAGCCACCTGGCAACAGCTCAAACTATTGGCTCCAGGCATTGAAAGAAATCCCTGTCCAATCATTATTACAGTGATGACAACTAGGCTTTCTGCACACACACTGATCTCATGGCCATGCATGATAAAGAATACAGATTTTACAGAATTTGTTCAGAAAAGTAACTAAATAAATAGCTGCAGCAGTAATGACAATGGAAGCAACGATAAACCCAGGAGATGAGGAAAATCTGGCTTTCAGATCTGCCACATTGTAATATTTTAAATGTCCAGTTTTCAACAGAAAATTACAAGATGTACAAAGAAACAGAAAAATTTGGCCATAACACAGGGGAAAAAGTAGTCAATAGAAACTCCCTGAGGAAACCCAGACACTGGACTTACTAGACAAAGACATAAATAAGCAATTACACATATATTCAAAGAGCTAACAGAAACCATGCCTAAGGAATTAAATTATGTGAACATCTCATTGTACAGAGAATATCAATAGGTAAAATTTATATTAAAAACCAACTAGAAATTCTAGAGATACAAATATAATGACTAAAATGAAAAATTCAATAAGAGATTTCTTTGTAGATATGAACTTGTTGAAGAAAAAGTCAGTTAACTTAAAACTACTGAGATTATCCAGTCTGTGGAGCAGAAAGAAAAAGGAATGAAAAAAAAAGAACACTGTGTCAGAGATAGGTGGGACACCATCAACAATACCAATAAACACATAATGGGAGCGCCAGAAGGAAGGAGAGAAAAAAAGGGTTAGAAAGATTATATAAAGAATAATGGCTGTAAACTTCCCAAATTTGATGAAAACATTAATTTGTACATCCCAGCAGCTCAACAACCTCCACGTGGTATAAACATAGAGACATCAAAAATAGGCACATCAGACTCAGTGTGTCAAAAGACAAGAACAAAGAACCATGACAGCAGAAAGAGAAAAGTGGCTCAACATATACAAAGGCTCCTCAGTAAGACAGTTGATTTCTCATCAAAAACCATGGAGACCAGAAGGCAGTGGGATGGTATTGTCAAAGTGATAAAAGGAAAAGACTGTCACCAAGTATTTTATAGCCAGCAAAGTGATTCTTCAAAAAAATTAAAGGAGAAATTAAGACCCTCCTACAAAAACAAAATCTGAAAGAATTCATTGCTAGCAGACCTGCCCTACAAGAAATACTAAGGATAGTCCAGCAGGTGTAAATGAAAGGACACTCACCTGAAAAATAAAGAGCACTAGTAGAGGTAACTACATGAGTTAAAAAAAAAAACACAGTATAAATATAGTATTACATGTAAGTGTTTTCTTCTATTTGATGTAAAACACAACTGCATAAAACAATACTTATGAAACTCTATAAATGTGCTTATAAATGCATAAAGGTGTAATTTGTATGACAGTGACAGCATGAGGAGGGGGAGGGAAAAGATTGATACCAAAGCCAAGTTTTTGTGTACTATTGAAATTAAGTTGGCATTCATGTGAACTAGATTGCTTTAAAACAAGATGTTAATTATAATCTCCAGGGCAATGGAGGAGAAGGAGGAGGAGTAGGAGGAGGAGAAGGAGAAGAAAAAGATAAAACAACAAATTAAAATGGCACACTGGAAAATGCCTCCTTTTACCAAAAAAGTGTAGTAATAGAGGAATGGGAAAAAAACGCATATAGAGAGCAGATAGCTGAGTTAACTTCAACCTGATAATAAATTACATTAATGTAAATGAATTAAACATTCTAATCAAAATACTAAAGGCAGAAATAAATGGAATAGAGAATTGATGAACAACAGAGAATAACCAACAAGAAGAAAAGTTGGTTCTTTGAAAAGATCAACAAAATTGACAAAGTTTAACTAGTACTGAAGACAAAAAGAGAGAAGATTCAAATTACTAAAAAGAAATGAAAGAAGGATGTCACTACTGCCCTTACAAAAATAACAAGGAATATAAGGAAATACCATGAATAATTATATAGCCAATAAATGAGATAATCTAGATGAAATGGATAAATTCCTAGAAGGACATAAATGACTGAAGCTAATTCAAGGAGAAATAGAAAACTCAAATAATCCTACAATAAGTAGTGACTGAAATAGTAATCCAAAACATTCCCACGAGGAAATGCTAGGCCCCTATGGCTTTGCTGGTGAATCCCTTCAACTACTTAAAGAAAAAAAAAAACAAACAAACAAAAAAAAAGAAAAATAAACAATGCTTCACAAACTCGTCTAAAAAAAAGAGGTGGGCACACTTCCCAATTCATTCAATGAGACTAGTATCACACTGATACCAAAACCAGACAAAGGCATCACAAGAAACTAAAGACTGTCTCTTATGAATATAAAGGCAAAAATCCTCAACAGAATACAAGCAAATCCAATCCAGTAACATATAAAATAGGCCACAATTAAGTGGGATGTATCCAGGTATGCAAAGGCAGTTCAACGTACAAAAGTCAATTCATGTAATATGCCATATTAATAGAATAATGGATAAAAACTAGGAATAGAAGAGAACTTCCTCAAATTGACAGACAACATCTATGAAAAACCTGGAGCAAAGATCATACATAATGGTGAAAGACTGAATTATTTCCTCCCAAAATCAACATTGTACTAGAGGTTCTAGTCAAAGCAACCAGAGAAAGAAAATAAAGCCTCTAGATTAGAAAGAAAGAAATAAAACTATTTCGATTCCACATGACATGATATTATATATTGAAATCCCAAGGAATCCACAAAGAAAAAGAGAGAGAAAAGAAAAAAAAAACTTATTAGAATTAATAACCCAGTCTGACAAAAATTGTAAGACACAAATCAATATATAAAAAAGTAATCATACTTCTATACAACAGCAGTGAATAATCTAAAAATAAAATGAAGGAAACATTTTCATTTACAATAGCATCCAAAAGAATAAAATACTTAGGAATATTAAGAAAAATATGTGGAATACTGAGAAAAATGTCTGAAACTTGTATATTGAAAAGTAAAATACTACTGATAGAAGTTAAAAATGACCTAAAATAAATGGAAAGCTCTTCTGTGTTCATGGATCAGAAGCCTTATTGTTAGGATGGCAATTGTCCTCAAAATGACCTATAGATTCAATGCAACTCTGGCTTTTTGGCAGAAATGAACAAGCTGATCCTAAAACTAATATGGAAATGCAAGATACCCAGAATGGTCAAAAAAATCTTGAAAAAGAACAAAGTTTTGAATTTTCCAAATTGAAAACTCACTGAAAAAACTGTAATCCATACAGTGTGGTACTTGCATAAAGGACAGACAAATAGATTGAGAGAAAAGAACTGAGAGTCCATAAATAAACTCTTACACGTAGCCAGTTAATTTTTGACAAAGGTGCCATGACAATCCAATGGGGAAAAATAATCTTTACAAAAATGATGCTGGGACACCTGAACATACACCTGGAAAGAAAGAAAACTGAACTTTTATCTTAACAGCATTTATGAAAATTAACTCAAAATAAATCACAGACCTGAAACTATAAAATTTTACAAAATGAACAATGAGAAAATCTTCAGGACATTGGATTACAAATACTTCTAAGATATGACACCAAAAGCACAAACAACAAAAGAAAAAAAATCAAGTAAACTGGACTTCCGTAAAATTAAACCCTTCTTTGCTTCAAAGGTCTTCATCAAGAAAGTAAGAAGACAATCCACAGAATGGGTGAAAATATTTCAAATATTTTCCCTGATAAGGGACTTTTTTCCAGAATAGACAAAGAAGACTTAAAACGTGACAATACAAAGACAAATACAATTAAAATGGGCAAAGAATTTGAATAGATGTTTCTCCAGAGAAGACATACGAATGGGAAATAACCACATAAAAAGATGTTCAACATCAGTAGGCATTAGGGAAACAGAAATCAAAAGCACAATGTCATGCCACTTCATACCAACTAGGGTGACAAATATATATGATATATGATATATAAATATGTATATATAAACCCGGTAATAAAAAGTGTTGATGAGGATGTGGAGAAACTGGACTCCTCATACATTACTACTGGAAATATAAAATGGTGCAGTCACTTTAAAAACTACTTTAGCAATTCCTCAAAATGTTAAAAGTAGAATACATCCCAGCAATTCCATTTTTTGATATATCCTCAAGAGAACTGAAAATATATGTTCACACAAAAACTTGTCCATGAGCATTTACAGCAGAATTATTCATCATCAACAGATGGATTGATAAGCAATGTGGTGTATTTATAAAAATAGCAAATTATTTGAACACAAAAAGGAATTTGGGTACTTATATATGCTACACCATGGATGAGCCTTGACAACGTCACACTAAATGAAAGACAACAATCAAAAAAGGCAGCATACTGTATGGTTCTACTTATATGAAATGCCCAGAACAGGCAAATCCATAGAGGCAGAAAGTAGAGTGGTGGCTGCTGGGGGCTAAGAGAAAGGAAGGTTAGGAAGTGACTTACAAAAGGTACTGCTTCCTTTTGGGGGTGATGGCTACACAACCCTGAAATGTACTTAAAACCCTAATGCACACTTTCAAAGGTTGCATTTTACGGCATGTGAATTATATCTCCATAAAGTTGTTATTCTTGAAGCTGAGCCCACCTATGGAGCAAGTGGCACAGCACTGACTGTGGCATCTGGAGGGGGAGTGACCCACCCGCCCACCACAAAGGAGAGCAGCATCTGATCCAGTGCTGGAGGGGCACGATCTTCTTGCCGACAGACACTGTGAGCAGCACAGACGAGGGTATCAACAGAGCAAGCTGAGTTCGTGAAACAGGGCAAAGACACAAAGACCTCTCAATAAAACCATTAAGAGCGCAGTCTTTAGGAGAACACATCTTTGTTTTTTAAATCTTTTTATATCTGTTTTATTTTCTATTACCTTTTTAACCTTTACTTTTTAAACATTTCTATATGTTTACAGTTCTCATTTCATTTTTAATTCTCTTGGTTTTGATCTGTTATTGATTATTCACAGGTTTCAAATATTGTGTTTTGATTTTTTCTTCTTTTTATTAACATTTTTAAAAGACATCTCAACTCGATTCCTATTCTGCTTTAACTTTCTCTTCTATTATTGATTATACACTGTTTTCAAACCTTCTTTTCCTCCATTCTTTTAAAATTCTCTCTCTGTCTCTCATTTTTAAGTTTTATTCCTGCATAGGCTTTAGATATATAAATAAGTAAACTCCTTTAAGGACCACAATAGATAACTGATACTCCTTAAGCCACAGTGCCAGAGAGATATGAGCAGCATGAAGAAGCAGAGGAAGCACTCCCAATTAAAAGAGCAAGAGAAATCCCCTGAAAGAACGGTCAATAAAATAGGCATTGATTTCCTACTAGATCAAGATTTCAAAAAAGAAGTATCAAATTACTGAAGGAACTAAAAGAGATAGTGTTTAGAGACATAAAATATGCCAAAAACAAAATAGAAGCTATAAAGAAGAGCCAAGTAGAATTGGTAAATTCATTGGCTGAAATGAGATCTCACCTAAAGCCTATACAAAGCAGGTTAGATAATGCAGAGGAACGAATAAGTGACCTAGAAGACAGGACCACAGAAAGCTCCCAATCAGAACAGATGAGAGATAAACAAATAAAAAACAATGAAAACAATATAAGGAACCTATGGGATAATATAAAGCATGCCAATCTATGCATAATATGGGTTCCAGAAGGGGAAGAAAAAACAAAGGGGATGGGAAAGGTATTTAAAGAAATCATGACTGAAAACTTCCCAAACCTAAAGAAGGAATCAGACACCCAAGTACAGGAGGCTCAGAGGTTCCCAAACAGGAAGAGCCCAAAGAGAACCACACCAAGACATATCATAATCAAGATGGCCAGACTGAAGGATAAAGAAATGATCCTAAAGGCAGCAAGAGAAAAAAAAAAGAGTGAGTTACAAGAGAAGACTCTCAGCTGATTTCTCTACAGAAACACTACAGGCCAGAAAGGAGTGGCAAGATATATTCAAAGTCCAGAATGAAAAAAAAAAAAAAAAAAAGCAGCCAAGGATTCTTTCTCCAGCAAGGCTATCCTTTAGAATAGAAAGAGAGATAAAGAATTTCACAGAGAAGCAAAAACTAAAAGACTTTAGCAACACTAAAGCCATGCTAAAAGAAATATTGAAAGGTCTACTCTAAATAGAAAAGAAGCAGGATGCTACAGAAATGAGAACTCATAAATGGAAAGGTGATAACTACGATGAATTACAAATAGAATAACCATGAAATTGTAAAAGAAGACATCTAAACCATTGAGTGGGAGAGGGAAACAAGAAAATATAGAGTATTTTTTTCTTTCTCCTTTTTTTTTTAAATGTTTTGTTCTCGGTAGGATGGGTTTGAAATTACATTACTATCTGTTTAGTACACACAGTTACATTAATTGGTTAACAGACTTAAAAAAAGTGAAACCACAAGCCAAAAATTTACAAGTGAGTCACAAAAACTAAATACAATCCAAGATAATACAAAGGAAATTTACCATACCACAAAAGGATGAAGAAAGGAACAAAGAAGAAATACCAAATCAACTGCAAAAATAAGTTCAAAATAGCAATAAACTCTCATCTATCATTAATTACTGTAAATGTTAATGGACTAAATGCTCCAGTCAAAAGACAGAGTGGCAGACTGGATAATAAAGCAGGAAACTTCAGTACACTGCATACAAGAGACACGCTTTAGGAAGAAGGACACATATAGATTGAGAGTGAATGGAGGGAAAAGGATATTCCATGCAAATGGAAATGCCAGAAAAGCAGGTGTAACAGTACTGATTTCAGTCAAAATATACTTTAAAACAAGGGTCATAAAGAAAGATAAATAAAGACATTTTATAATGATTAAAGGAGCAATACAAGATGAGGATATTACAATCATTAATATATATGCACCCAACATGAGCACCTAAGTACATAAAACAACTACTAACAGAGATAAAGGGGGAAATTGATGGGAATACAATCATTGTCAGAAATTTTAACAACACATTAAGATCACTAGGTAGATCTTCCAGACAGAAAATAAATAAGGCAACAGAGAAATTAAATGATACAATAGAAAAATTAGATTTAGTGGATATTTTCAGAACATTACAACCCCCCAAAATAGGATATACATTCTTTTCAAGTGTGCATGGAACATTTTCTAGGATTGATCATGCACTTGGTCACAAAAGAAGCCTCAACAACTTTAAGAAGATAGAAATTATCTCAAGCATCTTTACTGACCATAATGCCATTGAAACTAGAAATCAACTACAGAGAAACAAAGGAGAAAAAAAGGAAAGCATAGAGATTAAACAACATTTTATTAAAAAACCAATGGGTCAATGATGAAATCAAAGTTGAAATTAAAGAATACCTTGAGACAAATGAAAATGAAAACACAAACACACAAAACTTATGGGATGCAGCAAAAGCAGTGCTAAGAGGAAAGTTTAGGGTGATACAGGCCTTCCTCAAAAAAGAAGAACAATATCAAACAAACAATCTAACCCACCAGCTAAAAGAACTAGAAACAGAAGAGCAAAAACACCCAAAAGTCAGCAGAAGTAAGGAAATAATAAAGATCAGGGAGGAAATAAATAAAATAGAGATTAAAAAAAATAAAGAAAATAATCAGTCAAACCAAAAGCTAGTTTTTTGAAAGAGTAAATAAAATCGACAAACCTCTGGCCAAACTCACAAAGAAGAAAAAAGAGAGAGCACAAATAAGCAAAATAAGAAAGGAAAATGGAGAAATTACAACAAATAACAAAGAAATACAGAATATCATATGAGAATATCATGAAAAACTACATGGAAAATAATGGATAACCTAGAGGAGATGGACAAGTTTCTGGAAACATACAGTCCACCAAGACTGAATCAAGAAGAAACTGACCACTTGAACAAACCGATCACAAGGAATGAAATCGAATTAACAATAAAAAAACCTCCCTACAAATAAAAGTCCAGGACTGGACAGCTTCACCAGGGAATTCTACCACACATACAAAGAAGAACTCATACAAGTCCTTCTCAAACTCTTCCAGAAGTTTGAAAAGAAGGAATATTCCCAAACTCATTCTATGAAGCCACCATCACTCTTATAACAAAAGCAGGCAAAGACACCAACAAAAAAGAGAATTACAGACCAATATCACTGATGAACACAGATGAAAATGTCCTTACCAAAATACTAGCAAATAGACTCCAACAGCACATAAAAAAGATTATACAACATGCCCAAGAGGGGTTCACCCCAGGGACACAAGGGTGGTTCAACATATGCAAATAAATCAATGTAATACTTCACATCAACAAGAGAAAGGACAAAAACCATATGATCACCTCAATAGATGGAGAAAAGATTTTGATAAAATTCAACACCAATTTATGATAAAAATTCTCACCAAAGTGGGTATTAAGGGAAAATATTTCAACATCATAAAAGCTATATATGACAAACCTACAGCCAGCATAGCACTCAACAGTGAAAAACTCAAAACCTTCCCACTAAAATCTGGGACAGGACAAGGATGCCCACTAACACCACTCCAATTCAACATAGTCTTGGATACCCTGGCCACAGCAATCAGGCAAGAAAGAGAAGTAAAAGGGGTCTAAATTGGAAAATAAGAGGTAAAAGTGTCACTATATGCAGATGACATGATACTATATATAGAAAACCATAAAAGTTCCACACAAAACGACTAGAGCTGATTGAAGAATTTAGCAAGGTAGCAGGTTAAAAGATTAATGTTAAAAATCACTTGCATTTCTTTACACAAATGATGAATCAAAGGAAAAAGAAAGTAAAGAAACAAACAATCAAACAAAAAAACAAACACCAAAGAGTACGATTGGCTGACATATATCCAAAGGAACCATGATAATTCAAAAGAAAATACTCAAAGTGATGTCAAGTATCATTAAGCACGCATCAACACAGTATCGCTGCTTGCATGTACTCAACACACTTGTAATCAGAAAACAGATGCGTGCCTTAATATTCATAAATATTGATTCATAAGAGCACAGAGTGACTTAACCCAAATGCTTACTTTAAATAAAATGGTTTCATAGTCCGTGATATAGGCTTACGGGTCTTCCAAAAGGATGAATGAATGTCTTATTCAAACCTACGTAGAGAATACATGGCATACGCGTATAACAAAGACAAATAGCTCTAGAAAACTGTACTAAGAGCAAAAGAGACAGGAAGTAAAGTGTACACTGGGATTAGCCTCATATCTAGGAAATTCAGCCACCATGAAACAAATGGATCCATGTTCTGAGAGTGTGGGTGTTTCAGCAGAAAAGCAAAAGACGAATATGTATTCTGGGTGAATGGATATTACACAAACATAAGATTACTATAGTGGGTCTCTGTGTACTGTTAACTGTTAGAAAGATTAAAGAAGTGAGAAACAATAAAACTAACGTGGACTCATAACCCTCCGTTTGTAATTTGTATAGAGATCTGTACAAAAGGAAAGAGGGAAGAAATAAAGGACAATCAGACACTAATGGAGAGAATCACATTAACCTTAGGAACCTCTCGACTGATGCAGCCCCTTCCCCAACACTGACAAGATGCAGCCAACATTGGGGATGGCAGTTACCGGTTGGATTCCAGGTGGAATGTTGGTGTGTTCCACGAGGCTTGTTGTGGCTGGTGGAGCCAAGGTAACTGGGCAGAGCTCTGTGGGTGGATCAGTGTCATGGAGGGGCTGCCGACCTCTGTGGAGCTTGGCTTAGGTCTCTTGTACGGGAAGCTGTGTAAGTTAGAGATACTGCTTCTGACCATGGCCTGAGTTCATGGGTCAGTTTCCATACCTGAAAGGGCAGACAGTGGGAGATCTGCCAGTCATCAGCTTACTGTTGAGGCTCTGAGGTAATTTCAGGACTGCCCCGTCCTGTAGAAGTCGACTTTATGGAAGACATGAAGAGAAGCCAGCAGAAAAGCTGGCTGCACAGACTGAGGTGAGATGCGAATACACTGATAAGAGTTGTTCTGCTACAATGGAGAATACTGACATGGAGAATTCTGTAGATAATACCAGGCTTGAAAGGCTTTCATGAGACATATTGAGCGTTGCTGATACTGTAAGAAACCTGTGGAGGGTCAACATGCACTTGAGGAAGGTACTCAATTCACTGCTGCAAGAACGGGTCCAAGATTCCTGATGTATAAAACAGAAGAGATGGCAGAGATGTTCAAACCACTCATGTTCTTGGAAGAAGTCGTGAGAATCCACACGTCCCAAGGGGCATTTACAAACCATTCAGACCACAATGCACCAAGGCCTGGTAAGCCTTTTCCCAGGTTTGGGCCTATCTATCAAGCACTTGCTCTTCCCTCTCCTCCACTCAGGCATCCATTTCAAATGATCAGCACCTGAGCTGCAATGAAGGAAGTAGGACAAGGGCAAGCCCCTACTAGAATCAGAGTTCCTCCTCCTTCACAGTCTGTGCACAACAGTGAAATCCTCTAGGGTCAAATAGTCTCGACTAAAATATATAGGAATGGAATACTTAGCTCACACAAAGAAATGATGACCTTCCCCTAGATTTAGCAAATGCTGGGGTTATGTCTTCTTTGGTGTGAAGGGAGTGTGGTAAATGAGGGGAATATTTGACTGAACTTGAATATATATTAGGCCTCAGTTTTTTAAGACATTATAGGTAACTATTGTAAGGCAGTTTGTGAAGATATCAGTATAAGTCACCATAAACATGTAAAGACACATGTTATGTGGACCAACTTTTCCCTTGATTGAAGCCCCGGGTGCAGTATATCATGGGGTGTGCAGACTTGGTTGGGTTAAGTTGCTTTACCCAACATGATTGGAAGATTAAGTGTTCTCATTGTTGATAGAAGAGCACATGATTCTCAATAGCCTAGAATATCGTCAGCAGTTTTCTCATAGATATGTCTCTAGTTGCTTTTGGCACCAAGCCTACATTTAAATATGCTGTTTTTATTTCCTTGAGATTTCCTTGAGAGAAATGTTACCCCTTGAAATGGCAACAATTGCCTTTATGTATCACTGGGGAGAAAGGGCACCACATTCTCAAGGGAAACCCAGGGTGGGTGTTAATTCATGGTTCCAATACATATTTCATGGTTCCTGTTGGTGTTGGGGGCATCAACAGTAAAAAGTTGACCTGTCCCCTTCATCATTTTAGACTGCTATATTACATTCTATCTGTCTATTTTTCCCTTAGGGCTGACAAAATGGTACCTGAATTTGACAAGTCTGGCTTGTAAGTAGATTTAGTATGTTTCAAAACCTAACTTCATTTTCATATAAATCCCAAAATATGTAAATAAATTCTATTAAGCTTTTGAAAGACTGCAACTGAGGAATCAACACAATATCAAAGCTGGTGTCTTCGGGCAATCCCTCCCACCAGGGCAGTATAGAACAAAGAGATAAACAAGAATCAAATTTTTGTGAGTTATATATGGAATGTGTCGATTTATCAAAGCCCAGTTGGCAGAGTACCAGTGCAACGTATGCTCACTCGCTCCCAATGAACACAGCAATATAAGTATCCACTCACCCAGCCCGTGGTCCAGGCCAAATGCTGAAGAGTGGTCTCTAACAACCAAAGACAGAATGAGGCCTCAGAAAACCTGGAAGGAGGAGAAGGGAAAGTAGAGAAGAAAAATCAGTGCAGGACCTGAACTCATGATGGAGCAGCAAAGGTGAAACTCTGTTTTACTTGGATGCACAATCTGAAGTTGACAGCACACATGGGGTTGAAAGGGATGCGCTGAGTGTTAGTAGAGTGCACAGCACATGTTTGGCTGACAGAACTGAAAGAAACAGCACAAATTATCCCAATTGATTCTGAGACCAAGATCTGAGCTGCCAAATTTGAGCTAGCAGTGGCTGTGGAAAATGAGATATTGGTCTATGGATCATGGCACACACTGAGTGTCAGTGATCTGGAGTGTATTTTGGATGGTGGTTGGCCCTATCAAGAGAGGAAACTGACCTTAGACCCCAATAAGAATGCAACCACACTGGCGGGCAAAGTTGAGTTTTTTGAAATATCCCATGGCCACATCCACTGCATCTGCAGGCCCAGGGACCAATTTGGCAATTTGCCAATAGAGCACACGTGGGGATCAATCAGAGAAATCATGCATCTTGTCTGAGATATCCAGGGGGCCTTGGGGATGAAATCAGTTTCAAAAGCCTTAGGATCAGCTACATTCATAGCCTGGTCTGGGATTAGAGTTTGGTATGAGGCAGAGGATGCGGGACAGCTCTGTGGTTCCCTTCATGGTCCAAAGCCACAAGGATGAGTGAACAAAGAATAGTGGTCTATTCCACAGTGTGAGAAGATGAAGCATTTCCTTCACCATTATCTCCCAAAAGCAGAAACCACATTTTGAATGGCATGACATTATACGGCACCGAGGAAAACTAGGTGGGGCTGCGTGATAATGGCAGAAGGCCCTGATGCATGACATCCTTAGATATGTTTCCACAGGTTTATCTGCAGAGAGAGAAGCTCTGGGAAGAATTGTTAACATTGGGACATTCCTATGGAAATAGAAAGGACAAGTGCACTGACACGATGCTGTTTTGGAAACACTCAAAAATGACATACAACAGCCTGCAGAGCTGAAAACATTTAGATGCTACGTTTCCACTAGAGCAAGGATCCTGTAGACTTTCAGAACAGTGATATAAGCATAATAAAAATGAGGTTATACTGAACGATGAGAGTATGGTGTGTTCATCACCACGAAGGCATCACCAGCAATTACATATATACCAGATATTACACAAGGAAAACTACATGGCATCAAAGTCTAGGAAAAATTGTCCTCACAGAAATATCATGGAATTGTGTACAAACAAGAGACTGAAATTTTCACTTAACAAAGCCCTAGAAGTCTACTTAGATACCTGAGAGTACTTGACCAGTAGAGATAAAGAAGTATAGTAAAATAAACAGGAAGTACAATTTTCAGTTAAAAAGAAATTGAAGGCCCCCAAAAAAGCTTTCAAACATCTAGACTGTGAAACACTACCAGAGCAATTATTGAAAACAGAGGTGAGGGAAATACTGAAGAACAACAGTGTCTCAGAATCACAAAAGGAAGAATACAGAAAAGGGGAGGAGAACCTCTAAAGAGGAGCCAAATAAAATCAGAAAACTCAATGGATGAGAAAATAGCAGGGCTAAAGTCAGTCCTAAGCAGACTAAATAATGCAGAGGGACTCGTGAATGACTGTGAACACAGGGGAACAGAAATACATCTATCAGAAGATGACATAGAAAAGCAAGTGAAAACCAATGCAAATATTGCTGTTGAACCCTGGGGTAAGACAAAGCATGAAAGACTAGGACTCATAAGAGTCCCAGAGGGTAAAGCAAGATATATTAAAAAAAAATTCTGGAAATTAATTTGTAGAAAAACCAGTCAGAAAATTACTAAAAGCCAAGAAACAATCATCTATAAGAAACCAGAAGCAAACAGCATCTAAATTATCTGGAATACCAATAGACATACAAGAAGCTGTTATATCATTCAAATAATTAAAGTTCGTGATCAACCCAGATGTTTTAAATGAACCTAGAGGAAAGCAACTTAGTCACAACACAATCTACAGATGGGTTTCAGCTGATATTTTGACAGGACTATTGCAGGAAAGGAAAGAGTGCCAGTACATAGTCCAAAAATTGAATGAGAAAAAGCTGCAATTTAGAGCAGCATAAGCCACAAGACCGCCATCTCTAAAAACAGCAGAACTACGCAATTTCCCAGATCAGCAAAATGTAAAAGAATTCAGCAGTTCAAAACTAATCCTAAAAGAAAAATTTAGAATTCTACCCTGAATAGTAAAGTAGCAAGATGAAATAGAAATAAGAAAACCGTCATTGGAAAGGCAAGAAGAGTCATGAGTTGCAGAGAATAAACAAGAAGAAGTCAAGGAGGACATCAAAACACTAAATATGGGAGAGGGAAGAAGGAAAACATAGGTGATTTTCAGCACTATACTAACTGAATAATCTTATATGAATCTAAGTTTAAAGAAAATGGAGAGATGCATAGCCTAATGTGTTTCAAAAACAAACAAAAGCAAACAATCAAAATATCAAACAAACAAACAAACACCAAACAGTACAGTTGGCTGACATATATGCAAATGACCATGATAATTCAAAAGAAAATACTCAAAGGGGTGTCAAGTATCATTCAGCATGCACAGTATTGGTGCTTGCAAGTAATCAACACACTTGTATTCAGAAAATAGATGCGATCAAAAAGATTGAAAAATGTTCATTCAAAAGAGCATATCGTGACCAAACCCAAATGCCTATTTTGTATAAAATAGATTCATATTCCGTTATATATTTTGACTCTACTTCCAACAGAAAGAATGAATGTGATATCCATCCCTACATGGAGAATAAATGGCATACGCCCAGAACAAAGACAAGTAGTTCTACAAAACAGTACTAAGAGCAAAAAAGACAGACAGTAATGAATACATTGGGATGGGCTTCATTTCTAGGAATTTCAGCCCCCATGAAACAAATGGATCCATGTACTGAGAGTGCGGGTGTTTCAGCAGAAAAGCAACAGACGGATATGAATTCTGGGTGAATGGCAATAACACAAACATAAGATTCTTATAGTGGGGTCTTTGTGAACTGTTAAATGTTAGAAAGGTTAAAGACGTATGGAAAAATAAACATAACATGCAAACACTTCCCTCTGTATTGTGTATAGACATCTGAACTAAAGGAAAGAGGGCCGGAAAAAAAGGACCATGGAATGCTAATGGAGAGAATCACTTTTAACTTAGGAAACTCTCATCTGATGCAGTCCCTCCCCCAACACTGAAAAGATGCTACAACCTTTGTGGATGGCAGTTACCGTTTGGATAACAGGTGGAATGTTGGTGTGTTCCACGAGGCTTGTTGTGGCTGCTGGATCCAAGGTAACTCGGCAGAGCTCTGTGGGTGGATCAGAGTCATGTAGGGGCTGACACCCTCCGTGGAGCTTGGCTTAGGTCTATTGTATGGGGAGCTCCTTAAGTTCGAGATAATGTGGCTGCACAATGAGTTTAGATCACGGGTCAGATTCTAGGAACTGAAAAGACAGACATTGGAAGATCTGCCCGTCATCAGCATATTGGTGAGGCTCCGAAGAACTTTCAGACTCCCTCAGTACTGTAGAAGTCGACTTTATGGGAGACACGAAGAGAAGCCTGCAGAAAAGCTGGCTGCACAGATTGAGGGGAGATGCGAACACATTGATGAGACTTGTTCTGCTACAATGGAGAATACTGGCATGGAGACTTCTTTACATAATTCCAGGCTCAGAAGATATTCATGAGACATGTTGAGCCTGGGTGATACTAGCAGAAACCTGTGAAGGGTCAACGTGAACTTCAAGAAGGTACTAAATTCCCTGCTCTAAGAAGTGGCCCAAAATTCCTGACGTCTAAAAGAGAAGAGATGTCAGAGTTGATAAAACTGCCCATGGTCTAGAAAGAGGTCGTGAGAATCCACACGTCCCAAGGGGCATTTAAAAATCACACAGACCACAGGGCATGAAGTCCTGGTAAGCATGTACCCAGGGTTGGGAATACCTATCAAGCAGTTGCCCTTCCCTCCTACCCACTCAGGCATCCATATCAGAGGATCAGAACTTGAGCTGCAATGAAGCCAATAGGAGAAGAGCAAGCCCCTCCTAGAACCAGTTTTCCTACAACTTCACATCCTGTGCACAACACTGAAATCCTCAATGGTAAAATACTCTTGACTATAATAGATAGAAATTAAGTAAATAGCTCACACAAAGAAATGATGACGTTCCCCTAGATTCAGCAAATTCAGGGGTTACGTCATCTTTGGGGTGAAGGGAGTGTGGTAAGTGAGGGGATTCTTTGACTGAACTTGAATATGTATTAGGCCTCTGGTTTTCTAGACATTATATGTAACTATTATAAGTCAGTAAGTGAAGTGAACAGTAAAAGTCGCCATAGATATGTAAGGACATTTTTTTTTATGTGGACCGTCTTCTCCCTTCATACATGCCCGGGTGCTCTGTGTCATGTGGGTGCAGACTTGGTTGTGTTAAAATGCTTTACCCAACATGATCGGATGTTTAAGCGTTCTCATGGTTGATAGAAGAGCACCTGGTTCTCAATAGACTAGCAAAGCCGTAGCAGGATTCTCTTTGCTCTAAAGCCCCTAGTTCCTTTGTGAACCAAGCCTTCATATAAATATCTTGTTTCATATTCCTTGTGTTTTCCTGGAGAGAAATGTTACTGCTTGTAATGACAGCATTGGTCAGTATGTGTCATTGGGTGGAAAGGGCACCACATGCACAAGGGAAACCAAGTGTGGGGGTAATTTCATGCTTACAATAATTATTTCGTGGTACCTGTTGGTGTTGGAGGCATCAAAATTAAAGAGTTTACCTGTCCCTTTCATCATATTCGAGTGGTATTTTACATTTTATCCGTCTAGTATTTCCTTAGAGCTGACAAAATGGTACCTGAATTTGACAAGTGTGGATTGTAAGTAGATTTAGTATGTTTCAAAAACTAACTTCATTTTCATATAAATCCCAAAATATGTAAATCAATTGTATTAAACTATTGAAAGGCAGCAACTGAGGTATCAACACAATGACAAAAATGTAGTCTTTGGACAAACACATAACATCATGACTGTATAGAAAAAAGAGATAAACAAGAATACCATTTTGGCGAGTTATATATGGAAAATGTTGATTTATTGATGCCCAGGTGGCAGTGTACCAGTGCATCATAAGCTAACTCACTCCCAATTACACAGAATTTTAAAAATCCACTCACCAAGCCCTCGGTTAAGAAGACTTGCCAAAGAGTGTTCCCTTAATTCCAAAGACATTATGATGCCTTAGATAAAGTGGACGGAATTGAAGCAAAATAGAGAATGGAAATCAGTGCAGTACCTTACCTCTGGTAATGGAGCAGCAAAGGTGTAGTTCTGTTTCAATTGGACGCACACTCTTAAGTTGAACGGACACATGGGATTCAAAGTGATGCTCTGAGTGTTAGAAGAGTGCACAGCAGATGCTAAGTTGACAGAACTGAAATAAATCAGCACAAATTGTCCCCAAAATTGATTCTGATGCCAAGAAAAGAGCAGCCTAATTTGAGCTAGCAGTGGCTGCGTAAAATGAGGTATAGGACTATGGATTATGACACATGCTTGGTCTCAGCGATCTGGAGTGTGCTGTGGATAGAGGTTGGCCCTAAAAACAGAGAAAAATGAACTTGAACACCGAAGAGAAAGCAACCACTCCACTGTGCAACGTTGACTTTATCGAAATGTCCCATGGCCCCATGCACTGCATCTGCAGGCCCAGGGACCAATTTGGCATTTTGCCAAAAGAGCACTTGGGGTCTCAATCAGAGAAATCATACATCTGGTCTGAGGAATCCAGGGGGCCTTGGGATTGATATAAGTTTCCAAAGCCTTTGGATCAGCTAAAGTCATAGCCTGGACTGGGATTAGGGTTTGGTATGAGGCAGAGGATGCTGGACAGCTGGGTTTCCTTTCGTGGTCCCAAGCCACAAGGATGAGAGAACAAAGAGCATTTGTCTAGGTCCACAGCGTGAGAAGATGTAGCATTTCCTTCTGCGTTATCTCCCAAAAGCAGATGCTAAATTTTGGATGGCCTTGACATTGCAGAGCCCTATGGACACCTAGGCAGTGTGAGCAATAATGGCAGCAGGCCCTGATGCATGGCATCTAAAGATATGTTTCCACAGGTTTTTCTGTGGATAGAGAAGCTCTGGGAAAAACTGGTAAGATTGGAACTTTCTTATGGAAGTAGAAAGGACAAGGTCACTGTCAATGTGCTCTATTGAATACACTTCAAAATGACATACAACAGCCTGCAAAGCTGAATATATTTAGATGCTCCGTTTCCACAAGGGGAAGGGTCCTCTGAACTTTCAGAAATGTGACATAAGTGTAATAAAAATGAGATTGTTCTAAACGATGAGAGTATGGTGCGTTAATCACATCAAAGGCAACACCATCAGTTAGAGATATACAGGACAACACACACAGGAAAACGACATGGAATCAATGTGCAGGAAAATTTGTCCTCACAGAAATATCATGGAATTGCCTACACAAAAGAGACTAAAATTTTCACTTTATCAAGCCCTACAATTCTACATTAGGTACCTGATAGTACTAGACAAGTAGAGATAAAGAAGTATAGTATAAGAAACAGGAAGTACCATTTTCTGTTTCAAAGAGATTGAAGGTCCAAGAAAAAGCTTTCAAACAACTAGATTATGAAACAATATCAGAGCATGTATTTAAAACCGAGGTGAGAGAAACACTGAAATAAACCAGTGTCTCAGAAACACAAAAGGCACAATACCAGAAATGGGGAAGGGAATCATTGAGACGAGCCAAATAAAATCAGAATACTCAATCTATTATATAATAGCAGGGCAAAATTCAGTCCTAAGCAGACTACATAATGCAGAGGGACTCGTGAATATCCGTGAACACAAGGGAAAATAAATCCCTGTATCAGAAAATGACATAGAAAAACAAGTGTAAACCAATGCAATATTGCTGTTAAAACATGGGGTAAGAGAAAGCATTATAGACTAGAAATCATAAGAAGCCCATTGGGAAAACCTCGATATAAAAATAAAACTCTGTATAGGTATTTGGAGAAAAATCAGACTGAAATTTGCTGAAAGCCAACAAACAATCTCCTATACGAAACCAGGAGCAAACAGGTTCCAAATAATGTGGAATCCCAATAGGCTTACAAGCAGCTTTCTTTTCATTCAAATCATCAAAGTCCATGATCAACTCTGTAATTTTCGATGCACAAAGAAAACAGCAACTCAGTGACAACTGAACCCCCACAGGTGTTGCAGCTGATACCTAGACAGAAATATCACAGTACAGGAAGCATTTCCAAGACAAAGACCAAATCATGAATGAGACAAAGCTGCATTATACGGTAGCCTATGCCTCAAGACAGCCATTACCATTAACGACAGAGCTTGGCAAATTTCACAGATCGGCAAAGTGTAAAATAATTCAGCATTTAAAAACTTATCCTAAAAGAAAGACAGATAATTCTACCCTGAATAGAAAAGTAGTCACAACAGAAACTCCAGAAGTGTTTCAGCTGATAACTTGATATAAATATTTCAGGACAGGAAGGAGTTCCAGGACATACATCGGGAACCTGAAAGAGAAAAAGATTCATTCTAGAGTAGCCTATGCCACAAGAACGCCATATCTGATAACGGCATATCTAGACAATTTCACAGACTGGCAAAACTGAATAGAATTCAACAGTTCAAAACGTATCTTTAAACAAAGATTGAGAATTCTACACTGAAGAGAAAAGTAGCAACATGAAAAGGAAATAAGAAATACATCAATGGAAATGCATGAAGAGCCATGAGTTGTAGAGAGTAAACAAGTAGAAGGCAAGGAGGACAACAAATCCCTAAAGTTGGGAGAGGGAAGCAGGAAATCATAGGAGATTTTCAGCACTATACTAACTGAATCATCTTATATGACTCTCTGTTTAATGCAAATGGAATGATGCATGGCCGAATGTGTTTGCCAAACAAACAACAAACAATCAAAATATCAAACAAAAAACAAAGAGTACTCTTGGCTGACATATATGCAAAGGAACCATGAAAATTCAAAAAAAAATACTCAAAGGGGTGTCAAGTATCATTCAGCACGCACGACCCAGTATTGCTCCTTGCATGTACTCAACACACATGTATTCAGAAAACAGATGCGAGCAAAAAGATTGAAAAATGTTCATTCATAAGAGCATATCGTGACCAAACCCAAATGCCTATTTTGTATAAAATCGATTCATATTCCTTTATATAGATTGAGTCTATTTCCAACGGAAAGAATGAATGTGATAACCATCCCTACATGGAGAATAAATGGCATATGCCCATAACAAAGACAAGTAGTTCTAAAAAACTGTACTAAGAGCAAAAAAGACAGACAGTAATGCATACAATGGGAGGGGATTCATTTCTAGGAATTTCAGCCCCCAAGAAACAACGGGATCCATGTCTTGAGAGTGTGGGTGATACAGCAGAAAAGCAACAGACGGATATGTATTCTGGGTGAATGTCTATTACACAAACATAAGATTCCTATAGTGGGGTCTTTGTGAACTGTTAACTGTTGGAAAGGTTAAAGACGTGTGGAAAAATATACATAATATGCACACACTTCCCTCTGTATTGTGTATAGACATCTGAACTAAAGGAAAGAGTGACAAAAAAAGGACCATGGGATGTTAATGGAGAGAATCATTTTTAATTTAGGAAAATCTAGTCTGATGAAGTCCCTCCCCCAACACTGAAAAGATGCTGCAACCTTTCTGGATGGCAGTTACCGGTTGGATTCCAGGTGGAATGCTGGTGTGTTCCATGAGGGATGTTGTGGCTGCTGGATCCAAGGTAACTCGGCAGAGCTCTGTGGGTGGATCAGAAACATGTAGGGGCTGACACATTCCGTTTAGCTTGGCTTATGTCTATTGGATGGGGAGCTCTTTAAGTTCGAGATACTGTTGCTGCCCAATGAACTTAGACCACGGGTCAGTTTCTAGGAACTGAAAAGTAAGACAGTGGAAGATCTGCCCATCATCAGCATATTGGTGAGGCCCCGAGGAACTTTCAGACTTGCTTAGTAATGTAGAAGTCGACTTTATGGGAGACACGAAGGGAAGCCTGCAGAAAAGCTGGCTGCAGAGATTGAGGGGAGATGCGAACACATTGATGAGACTTGTTCTGCTACAATGGAGAATACTGGCATGGAGACTTCTTTACAGAATACCAGGCTCAGAAGGCTTTCATGAGAAATGTTGAGCCTGGATGATACTAGCAGAAACCTGTGGAGGGTCCACGTGAACTTGACGAAGTTACTCTATTCTCTGCTCCAAGAAGTGGCCCAATATTCCTGACGTCTAAAAGAGAAGAGATGTCAAAGTTGATAAAACTGCCCATGGTCTTGAAAGAGGTCGTGAGAATCAACACGTCCCAAGGGGCATTTAAAAATCACACAGACCACAGGGCATGAAATCCTGGTATGCATTTACCCAGGGTTGGGAATACCTATCAAGCACTTGCCCTTCTCTCCCATCCAGTCAGGCATCTATTTCAGAGGATCAGAACTTGAGCTGCAATGAAGCCAATAGGAGAAGGGCAAGCCCTTCCTAGAACCAGTTTTCTTACAACTTCACATTCTGTGCACAACCCTGAAATCCTCAATGGTCAAATACTCTCGACTATAATAGATAGAAATTAAGTAAATAGCTCACACAGAGAAATGATGACGTTCCCCTATATTCAGCAAATTCTGGGGTTATGTCTTCCTTGGGGTGAAGGGAGTGTGGTAAGTGAGGGGGTTCTTTGACTGAACTTGAATATGTATTAGGCCTCTGGTTTCCTAGACATTTTATGTAACTATTATAAGTCAGTAAGTGAAGTGAACAGTAAAAGTCGCCATAGACATGTAAGGACATTTTTTTTTTTTTTTATGTGGACCGTCTTTTCCCTTCATTCAAGCCCGGGTGCTTTATGTCATGTGGGTGCAGACTTGGTTGTGTTAAACTGCTTTACCCAACATGATCGGAAGTTTAAGCATTCTCATTGTTGATAGAAGAGCACCTGTTTCTCAATAGACTAGCAAAGCTGCAGCAGGTTTCTCATTGCTCTAATGCCCCTAGTTCCTTTGTGAACCAAGCCTACATATAAATATCTTGTTTCATATTCCTTGTGTTTTCTTAGAGAGAAATGTTACTTCTTGAAATGACAACATTTGACATTATGTGTCATTGGGTGGAAAGGGCACCACATGCACAAGGGAAACCAAGTGTGGGGGTAATTTCATGCTTACAATAATTATTTCATGGTTCCTGTTGGTGTCGGAAGCATCAAAATTAAAGAGTTTACCTGTCCCTTTCATCATATTCGAGTGGTATTTTACATTTTATCTGTCTAGTATTTCCTTAGAGCTGACAAAATGGTACCTGAAATTGACAAGTGTGGATTGTATGTAGATTTAGTATGTTTCAAAAACTAACTTCATTTTCATGTAAATCCCAAAATATGTAAATCAATTGTATTACACTATTGAAAGGCTGCAACTGAGGTATCTTCTCAATGAAATAAATGTATTCTTCAGACAAACACATAACATCATGACTGTATAGAAAAAAGAGATAAACAAGAATCCCATTTCATCGAGTTATATATGGAAAGTGTCGATTTATTGATGCCCAGGTGGCAGTGTACCAGTGCATCATAAGCTAACTCACTCCCAATTACACAGAATTTTAAAAATCCACTCACCAAGCCCTTGGTTAAGGAGACTTGCCAAAGAGTGTTCCCATAATTCCAAAGACATTATGATGCCTTAGATAAAGTGGACGGAATTGAAGCAAAGTAGAGAATGGTAATCAGTGCAGTACCTGACCTCTGGTAATGGAGCAGCAAAGGTGAAACTCTGTTTCAATTGGGCGCACATTCTTAAGGGGACCGGACACATGGGATCCAAAGTGATGCGCTGAGTGTTAGAAGAGAGCACAGCAGATGCTAAGTTGACAGAACTGAAGTAAATCAGCACAAATTTTTCCGAAAATTGATTCTGAGGCCAAGAAAGATCAGCCTAATTTGAACTAGCAGTGGCTGCGTAAAATGAGGTATAGGACTATGGATTATGACACATGCTTTGTCTCAGCGATCTGGAGTGTGCTGTGGATTGAGTTTGGCCCTAAAAAGAGAAAAATGAACTTGAACCCCAAAGAGAAATCTACCACTCCAGTGTACAAAGTTGAATTTGTCGAAATGTCCCATGGCCACATGCACTGCATCTGCAGGCCCAGGGACCAATTTGGCATTTTGCCAAAAGAGCACATGGGGGCTCAATCAGACAAATCATGCATCTGGTCTGAGGAATCCAGGGGGCCTTGGGATTGATATAAGTTTCCAAAGCCTTTGGATCAGCTAAAGTCATAGCCTGGACTGGGATTAGGTTTTGGTATGAGGCAGAGGATGTTGGACAGCTGGGTTTCCTTTCGTGGTCCCAAGCCACAAGGATGAGAGAACAAAGAGCTTTTGTCTAGGTCCGCAGCGTGAGAAGATGTAGCATTACCTTCAGCGTTATCTCCCAAAAGCAGATGCTAAATTTTGGATGGCCTTGACATTGCAGAGCCCTACGGACACCTAGGCAGTGTGAGCAATAATGGCAGCAGGCCCTGATGCATGACATTCAAACATATGTTTCCACAGTTTTTTCTGTGGATAGAGAAGCTCTGGGAAGAACTGGTAAGATTTGAACTTTCTTATGGAAGTAGAAAGGACAAGGGCACTGTCAATGTGCTCTTTTGAATACACTTCAAACTGACATACAACAGCCTGCAAAGCTGAATATATTTAGATGCTCCGTTTCCACAAGGGGAAGGGTCCTCTGAACTTTCAAAAATGTGACGTAAGCGTAATAAAAATGAGATTGTTCTAAACATTGAGAGTATGGTGCGTTCATCAATTCAAAGGCAACACCAGCAGTTAGAGATATAAAAGACAACACACACAGGAAAACGACATGGAATCAATGTGCAGGAAAATTTGTCCTCACAGAAATATCATGGAATTGCCTACACCAATGTGACTAAAATTTTCACTTTACCAAGCCCTACAATTCTACATTAGATACCTGATAGTACTAGACCAGTAGAGATAAAGAAGTATAGTATAAGAAACAGGAAGTACCATTTTCTGTTTCAAAGAGATTGAAGGTCCAAGAAAAAGCTTTCAAACAACTAGATTATGAAACATTATCAGAGCATGTATTGAAAAACGAGGTGAGAGAAACACTGAAATAAACCAATGTCTCAGAACCACAAAAGGCACAATACCAGAAATGGGGAAGGGAATCATTGAGACGAGCCAAATAAAATCAGAATACTCAATGAATGAGATAATAGCAGGGCAAAATTCAGTCGTAAGCAGACTACATAATGCAGAGGGACTCTTGAATATCCGTGAATACAAGGGAAAATAAATCCCAGTTTCAGAAGATGACATAGAAAAACAAGTGTAAACCAATGCAATATTGCTGTTGAAACATGATGTAAGACAAAGCATGAAAGACTAGAAATCATAAGAGCCCCATTGGGTAAACCTCGATATAAAAATGAAACACTTTATATGTATTTGGAGAAAAATCAGGGTGAAATTCGCTGAAAGCCAACAAACAATCTCCTATAAGAAACCAGGAGCAAACAGCATCCAAATAATGTGGAATCCCAATAGGCTTACAAGCAGCATTCTTTTCATTCATATCATCAAAGTCAATGATCAACTCTGTAATTTTTGATGCACGAAGAGTACAGCAACTCAGTGACAACAGAACCCCCACAGGTGTTGCAGCTGATACCTAGACAGAAATATCACAGTACAGGAAGCATTTCCAAGACAAAGACCAAATCATGAATGAGACAAAGCTACATTATAAGGTAGCCTAAGCCTCAAGACAGCCATTACCATTAATGACAGAGCTTGGCAATTTCACAGATCGGCAAAGTGTAAAATAATACAGCATTTAAAAACTTATCCTAAAAGAAAGACTGAGAATTCTACCCTGAATAGAAAAGTAGTCACAACAGAAAACTCCAGAAGTCTTTCAGCTGATAACTTGATATAAATATTTCAGGACAGGAAGGAGTTCCAGGACATACATCGGAACCTGAAAGAGAAAAAGATTCATTCTAGAGTAGCCTATGCCACAAGAACGCCATATCTGATAACGGCAGATCTAGACAATTTCACAGACTGGCAAAACTGAATAGAATTCAACAGTTCAAAAATTATCCTTAAACAAAGATTGAGAATTCTACCCTGAAGAGAAAAGTAGCAACATGAAATGGAAATAAGTAAAACATCAATGGAAATGCATGAAGAGCCATGAGTTGTAGAGAGTAAACAAGTAGAAGGCAAGGAGGACAACAAATACTTAAAGTTGGGAGAGGGAAGCAGGAAAACATAGGTGAATTTCAGCACTATACTAACAGAATCATCTTATGTGACTCTCTGTTTAATGCAAAAGGAGAGATGCATGGACTAATGTGTTTGCAAAACAAACAACAAGCAAACAATCAAAATATCAAACAAAAACCCAAGAGTACTGTTGGCTGACATATATGCAAAGGAACCATGATAATTGAAAAGAAAATACACAAAGGGGTGTCAAGTATCATTCAGCACGCACGACCCAGTATTGCTCCTTGCATGTACTCAACACACATGTATTCAGAAAACAGATGCGAGCAAAAAGATTGAAAAAAGTTCATTCATAAGAGCATATCGTGACCAAACACAAATGCTTATTTTGTATAAAATCGATTCATATTCCTTTATATAGATTGAGTCTACTTCCAGCAGAAAGAATGAATGTGATATACATCCCTACATGGAGAATAAATGGCATACGCCCATAACAAATTCAAGTAGTTCTAAAAAACTGCACTAAGAGCAAAAAAGACAGACAGTAATGCGTACAATTGGAGGGGCTTCATTTCTAGGAATTTCAGCCCCCATGAAACAACGGGATCCATGTTTTGAGAGTGTGGGTGTTTCAGCAGAAAACAACAGACGGATATGTATTCTGGGTGAATGTCTATTACACAAACATAAGATTCCTTTAGTGGGGTCTTTGTGAACTGTTAACTGTTAGAAAGGTTAAAGACGTGTGGAAAAATAAACATAACATGCACACACTTCTCTCGGTATTTTGTATAGACATCTGAAATAAAGGAAAGAGGTACAAAAAATGACCATGGGATGTTAATGGAGAGAATCACTTTTAACTTAGGAAACTCTCGTCTGATGAAGTCCCTCCCCCAACACTGAAAAAATGCTGCAAACTTTGTGGATGGCAGTTACCGGTTGGATTCCAGGTGGAATGCTGGTGTGTTACACGAGGCTTATTGTGGCTGCTAGATCCAAGGTAACTCGGCAGAGATCTGTGGGTGGATCATATTCAGGTAAGGGCTGACACATTCCGTGGAGCTTGGTTTATGTCTATTGGATGGGGAGCTCTTTAAGTTCGAGATACTGTTGCTGTCCAATGACCTTAGATCACGGGTCAGTTTCTAGGAACTGAAAAGTAAGACAGTGGAAGATCTGCCCGTCATCAGCATATTGGTGAGGCTCCGAGGAACTTTCAGGCTTGCTCAGTAATGTAGAAGTCGACTTTATGGGAGACACGAAGGGAAGCCTGCAGAAAAGCTGGCTGCAGAGATTGAGGGGAGATACGAACACATTGATGAGACTTGTCTGCTACAATGGAGAATACTAAAATGGAGACTTCTTTAGAGAATACCAGGCTCAGAAGACTTTCATGAGAAATGTTGAGCCTGGCTGATACTAGCAGAAACCTGTGGAGGGTCCACGTGAACTTGAAGAAGGTACTCTATCGTCTGCTCCAAGAAGTGGCCCAATATTTCTGACGTCTAAAAGAGAAGAGAAGTCAGAGTTGATAAAACAGCCCATGGTCTTGGAAGTGGTCGTGAGAATCCACACGTTCCAAGGGGCATTTAAAATCACACAGACCACAGAGCATGAATTCCTGGTAAGCATTTAACCGGGGTGGGGAATACCTATCAAGCACTTACCCTTCCCTCCCATCCAGTCAGGCATCCATTTCAGACGATCAGAATTTGGGCTGCAATGAAGCCAATAGGAGAAGAGCAAGTCCCTCCTAGAACCAGTTTTCCTATAACTTCACACTCTGTACACAACACTGAAATCATCAATGGTCAAATACTCTAGACTATAATAGATAGAAATTAAATAATTTGCTCACACAAAGAAATGATGACGTTCCCCTAGATTCAGCAAATTCAGGGGTTACGTCTTCTTTGGGGTGAAGGGAGTGTGGTAAGTGAGGGGATTCTTTGACTGAACTTGAATATGTATGAGGCCTCAGATTTTCTAGACAGTATAGGTAACTATTATAAGTCAGTTAGTGAAGAGAACAGTAAAAGTCGCCATAGTCATGTAAGGATATTTTTTTTTATGTGGACTGTCTTTTCCCTTCATTCATGCCCGGGTGCAGTATGTCATGTGGGTGCAGACTTGGTTGTGTTAAACTGCTTTACCCAACATGATTGGACGTTTAAGGGTTCTCATGGTTGATAGAAGAGCACTTGTTTCTCAATAGACTAGCAAAGCTGCAGCAGGGTTCTCATTGCTCTAGTGCCCCTAGTTCCTTTGTGAACCAAGCCTAAATATAAATATCTTGTTTCATATTCCTTGTGTTTTCCTGGAGAGAAATGTTACTGCTTGAAATGACAACATTGGTCAGTATGTGTCATTGGGTGGAAAGGGCACCACATGCACAAGGGAAACCAATTTTGGGGGTAATTTCATGCTTACAATAATTATTTCATGGTTCCTGTTGGTGTTGGAGGCATCAAAATTAAAGAGGTTACCGGTCCCCTTCATCATATTCGAGTGTTATTTTACATTTTATCTGTCTAGTTTTTCATTAGAGCTGACAGAATGGTACCTGAATTTGACAAGTGTGGATTGTAAGTAGATTTAGTATGTTTCAAAAACTAACTTCATTTTCATATAAATCCCAATATATGTAAATCTATTGTATTACACTATTGAAAGGCTGCAACTGAGGTATCAACACAATGACAAAAATGGGGTCTTTGGACAAACACATAACATCATGAATGTATAGAAAATAGAGATAAAAAAGAGTACAATTTTGGCGAGTTATATATGGAAAGTGTTGATTTATTGATGCCCAGGTGGCAGTGTACCAGTGCATCATACGCTAACTCGCTCAATTACACAGAATTTTAAACATCCACTCACCAAGCCATGGTTAATGAGACCTTCCAAAGAGTTTTACCTTAATTCTAAAGAGAGTATGATGCCTTAGAATACGTGGATGGAGTAGAAGCAAAGTAGAGAATGGAAATCAGTGCAGTACCTGACCTCTGGTAATGGAGCAGCAAAGGTGAAACTCTGTTTCTATTGGACGCACACTCTTAAGTGGACCGGACACATGGGATTCATAGCGATGCGCTGAGTGTTAGAAGAGTGCACAGCAGATGCTAAGTTGACAGAACTGAAATAAATCAGCACAAATTGTCCCCAAAATTGATTCTGAGGCCAAGAAAGGAGCAGCGTAATTTTAGCTAGCATTGGCTGCGTAAAATGAGGTATAGGACTATGGATTATAACACATGGTTTGTCTCAGCGATCTGGAGTGTGCTGTGGATTGAGGTTGGCCATAAAAAGAGAGAAAACTGAAGTTGAACCCCAACGTGAATGCTCCACTCTGGTGTGCAAAGTTGACTTTGTCGAAATATCCCATGGCCACATGCACTGCATCTGCAGGCCCAGGGACCAATTTGGCAATTTGCCAATAGAGCACATGGGGGCTAAATCAGAGAAATCATGCATCTGGTCTGAGGAATCCAGGGGGCCTTGGGATTGATATCAGTTTCCAAAGCCTTTGGATCAGCTAAAGTCATAGCCTGGAATGGGATTAGGGTTTGCTATGAGGCAGAGGATGTGGGCCAGCTGGGTTTCCTTTCGTGGTCCCAAGCCACAAGGATGAGAGAACAAAGAGCATTTGCCTAGGTCCGCAGTGTGAGAAGATGAAGCATTTCCTTCACCATTATCTCCCAAATGCAGATGCTAAATTTTGGATGGCCTTGACATTGCAGAGCCCTGCGGACACCTAGGCAGTGTGAGAAATAATAGAAGGAGGCCCTGATGCATGGCATCCAAAGATATGTTTCCACAGGTTTTTCTGTGGACAGAGAAGTTCTGGGAAAAACTGGTAAGATTGGAACTTTCTTATGGAAGTAGAATAGACATGCCCACTGTCAATGTGCTCTATTGAATACACTACAAAATGACATACAACAGCCTGGAAAGCTGAATATATTTAGATGCTCCATTTCCACAAGGGGAAGGGTCCTCTGAACTTTCAGAAATTTCACATAAGCGTAATAAAAATGAGATTGTTCTAAACGATGAGAGTATGTTGCGTTCATCACATCAAAGGCAACACCAGCAGTTAGAGATATAAAAGACAACACAGAAAGTAAAACGTCATGGAATCAATGTGCAGGAAAATTTGTCCTCATAGAAATATGAAGGAATTGCCTACACAAAAGAGACTAAAATTTTCACTTTACCAAGCCCTACAATTCTACATTTTGTACCTGAATGTATGAGAACAGTAGAGATAAAGAAGTATAATACAAGAAACAGGAAGTAATATTTTCTGTTTCAAAGAGATTGAAGGTCCAAGAAAAATCTTTCAAACAACTAGATTATGAAACATTATCAGAGCATGTATTGAAAACCGAGGTGAATGATACACTGAAGTAAAACAGTTTCTCAAAACACAAAAGGCACAATACCATAAATGGGGATGAGAATCATTTAGACGAGCCAAATAAAATCAGAATTCTCAATGAATGAGATAATAGCAGGGCAAAATTCAGTCCTAAGCAGACTACATAATGCAGTGGGACTCTTGAATATCCATGAATACAAGGGAAAAGAAATCCCTGTATCAGAAGGTGACATAGAAAAACAAGTGTAAACCAATGCAATATTGTTGTTGAAACATGATGTAAGACAAAGCATGAAAGACTAGAAAACATAAGAGCTCCATTGGGAAACCCTCGAAATAAAAATGAAACAATTTATATGTATTTGGAGAAAAATCAGAGTGAAATTTGCTGAAACTCAAAAAACAATCTCCTAAACGAAACCAGGAGCAAACAGCATCCATATAATGTGGAATCCCAATAGACATACAAGCAGGTATACTTTCATTCAAATCATCAATTTTCATGATCAAATCTGTGATTTTCGATGCACGTAGATTAAAGCAACTCAGTCACAACAGAACCCCCACAGGTGCTTCAGCTGATACCTAGACAGAAATATCACAGTACAGGAAGCATTTCCAAGACATAGACCAAATCATGAATGAGACAAAGCTGCATTATACGGTAGCCTATGCCACAAGACAGCCATTACCGTTAACGACAGATCTTGGCAATTTCACAGATCAGCAAATTGTAAAATAATTCAGGAGTTAAAATCTTATCCACAAAAATGATTGAGAATTCTACCCTGAATAGAAAAGTAGTCACAACAGAAATTCCGGAAGTGTTTCAGCTGATAACTCGACACAAATGTTGCAGGACAGGAAGGAGTGCCAAGACATACACCAAAAGCTGAATTAGAAACTGCTGCATTCTAGAGAAGCCTATGCCACAAGTACGCCATATCTGATAACGGCCCATCGAGACAATTTCACAGACTGGCAAAACTGAATAGAATTCAACAGTTCAAACCTTATCTTTAAACAAAGATTGAGAATTCTAACCTGAAGAGAAAAGTAGCAACATGAAATGGAAATAACAAATACATCAATTGAAATTTATGAAGAGCCATGAGTTGCAGAGAATAAACAAGTAGAAGGCAAGGAGGACAACAAATCCTTAAAGTTGGGAGAGGCAAGCAGGAAATCATAGGAGATTTTCAGCACTATACTAACTGAATCATCTTATATGACTCTCTGTTTAATGCAAATGGAGTGATGCATGGCCGAATGTGTTTGCCAAACAAACAACAAACAAACAATCAAAATATCAAACAAAAACCAAAGAGTACTGTTGGCTGACATATATGCAAAGGAACCATGAAAATTCAAAAAAAATACTCAAAGGGGTGTCAAGTATCATTCAGCACGCACGACCCAGTATTGCTCCTTGCATGTACTCAACACACATGTATTCAGAAAACAGATGCGAGTAAAAAGATTGAAAAATGTTCATTCATAAGAGCATATCGTGACCAAACCCAAATGCCTATTTTGTATAAAATCGATTCATATTCCTTTATATAGATTGAGTCTATTTTGAACAGAAAGAATGAATGTGATATCCATCCCTACATGGAGAATAAATGGCATACGCCCATAACAAAGACAAGTAGTTCTAAAAAACTGTACTAAGAGCAAAAAAGACAGACAGTAATGCATACATTTGGAGGGGCTTCATTTCTAGGAATTTCAGCCCCCATGAAACAACTGGATCCATGTCTTGAGAGTGTGGGTGTTTCAGCAGAAAAGCAACAGATGGATATGTATTCTGGGTGAATGTCTATTACACAAACATAAGATTCCTATAGTGGGGTCTTTGTGAACTATTAACTGTTAGAAAGGTTAAAGACGTGTGGAAAAATAAACATAACATTCACACACTTCCCTCTGTATTGTGTATAGACATCTGAACTAAATGAAAGAGGGTCGGAAAAAAAGGAAAATGGGATGCTAATGGAGAGAATCACTTTTAACTTAGGAATCTCTCATCTGATGCAGTCCATCCCCCAACACTGAAAAGATGCTGCAAACTTTGTGGATGGCAGTTACCGGTTGGATTCCAGGTGGAATGCTGGTGTGTACCACGAGGCTTGTTGTGGCTGCTGGATCCAAGGTAACTCGGCAGAGCTCTGTGGGTGGATCAGAGTCATGTAGGGGCTGACACTCTCCGTGGAGCTTGGCTTACGTCTATTGTATTGGGAGCTCTTTAAGTTCGAGAAAATGTGGCTGCCCAATGAGCTGAGATCACGTGTCAGTTCCTAGGAACTGGAAAGTCAGACATTGGAAGATCTGCCCATCATCAGCATACTGGTGAGGCTCCGAGGAACTTTCACACTTGCTCAGTAATGTAGAAGTCGACTTTATGGGAGACATGAAGTGAAGCCTGCAGAAAAGCTGGCTGCACAGGTTGAGGGGAGATGCGAACACATTGATGAGACTTGTTCTGCTACAATGGAGAATACTGGCATGGAGACTTCTTTACAGAATACCAGGCTCAGAAGTCATTCATGAGACATGTTGAGCCTGGCTGATACTAGCAGAAACCTGTGGAGGGTCAACGTGAACTTGAAGAAGGTACTCTATTCTCTGCTCCAAGAAGTGGCCAAATATTCCTGACGTCTAAAAGAAAAGAGATGTCAGAGTTGATAAAACTGCCCATGGTCTTGAAAGAGGTAGTGAGAATCCACACGTCCCAAGGGGCATTTAAAAATCACACAGACCACAGTGCATGAAGTCCTGGTATGCATTTACCCAGGGTTGGGAATACCTATCAAGCACTTGCCCTTCCCTCCCATTCAGTCAGGCATCTATTTCAGAGGATCAGAACTTGAGCTGCAATGAAGCCAATAGGAGAAGAGCAAGCCCCTCCTAGAACCAGTTTTCCTACAACTTCACATTCTGTGCACAACACTGAAATCCTCAATGGTCAAATACTCTCGACTATAATAGATAGAAATTAAGTAAATAGCTCACACAAAGAAATGATGACGTTCCACTAGATTCAGCAAATTCTGGGGTTACGTCTTCTTTGGGGTGAAGGGAGTGTGGTAAGTAGGGGATTCTTTGACTGAACTTGAATATGTATTAGGCCTCTGGTTTTCTAGACATTATATGTAACTATTATAAGTCAGTAAGTGAAGTGAACATTAAATGTCGCCATCGACATGTAAGGACATTTTTTTTTATGTGGACCTTCTTTTCCCTTCATTCATGCCCGGGTGCTGTATGTCATGTGGGTGCAGACTTGGTTGTGTTAAACTGCTTTACCCAACATGATCGGACGTTTAAGCGTTCTCATGTTTGATAGAAGAGCACATGGTTCTCAATAGACCAGCAAAGCTGCAGCAGGTTTCTCTTTGCTCTAGTGCCCCTAGTTCCTTTGTGAACCAAGCCTACATATAAATATCTTGTTTCAGATTCCTTGAGTTTTCCTTGAGAGAATTGTTACTGCTTGAAATGACAGCATTGGTCAGTATGTGTCATTGGGTGGAAATGGCACCACATGCACAAGGGAAACCAAGTTTGGGGGTAATTTCATGCTTACAATAATTATTTCATGGTTACTGTTGGTGTTGGAGGCATCAAAATTAAAGAGTTTACCTGTCCCTTTCATCATATTCGAGTGGTATTTTTCATTTTATCTGTCTAGAATTTCCTTAGAGCTGACAAAATGGTACCTGAATTTGACAAGTGTGGATTGTAAGTAGATTAAGTATGTTTCAAAAACTAACTTCATTTTCATATAAATCCCAAAATATGTAAATCAATTGTATTACACTATTGAAAGGATGCAACTGAGGTATCAACACAATGACAAAAATGATTTCTTCGGACAAATACATAATATCATGACTGTATAGAAAAAAGAGATAAACAAGAATCACATTTCGGCGAGTTATATATGGAAAGTGTTGATTTATTGATGCCCAGGTGGCAGTGTACCAGTGCATCATACGCTAACTCGCTCCCAATTACACAGAATTTTAAACATCCACTCACCAAGCCCTTGGTTCAGGAGACTTGCCAAAGAGTGTTCCCTTAATTCCAAAGACAGTATGATGCCTTAGATAACGTGGACGGAGGATAAGCAATGTAGAGAATGGAAACCAGTGCAGTACCTTACCTCTGGTAATGGAGCAGCAAAGGTGAAACTCTTTTTCAATTGGATGCACACTCTTAAGTGGACCGGTCACATGGGATTCAAAGTGATGCGCTGAGTGTTAGAATAGTGCACAGCAGATTCTAAGTTGACAAAACAGAAATAAATCACTACAAATTGTCTCCAAAATCGATTCTGAGGCCAAGAAACGAGCAGCCTAATTTGAGCTAGCAGTGGCTGTGTAAAATGTGGTAGAGGACTCTGGATTATGACACATGCTTTGTCTCAGCGATCTGGAGTGTGCTGTGGATTGAGGTTGACCCTAAAAACAGAGAAAAATGAACTTGAACACCAAAGAGAAAGCAACCACTCCAGTGTGGAAAGTTGACTGTATCGAAATTTCACATGGCCACATTCACTGCATCTGCAGGACCAGGGAACAATTTGGCATTTTGCCAAAAGAGCACTTGGGGTCTCAATCAGAGAAATCATGCATCTGGTCTGAGGAATCCAGGGGGCCTTGGAATTGAAATCAGTTTCCAAAGCCTTTGGATCAGCTAAAGTCATAGCCTGAACTGGGATTAGGGTTTGGTATGAGGCAGAGAATGCGGGACAGCTGGGTTTCCTTTCGTGGTCCCAAGCCACAAGGATGAGAGAACAAAGAGCATTTGTCTAGGTCCGCAGCGTGAGAAGATGAAGCATTTCCTTCAGCGTTATCTCCCAAAAGCAGATGCTAAATTTTGGATGGCCTTGACATTGCAGAGACCTGCGGACACCTAGGCAGTGTGAGCAATAATGGCAGCAGGCCCTGATGCCTGGCATCCAAAGATATGTTTCCACAGGTTTTTCTGTGGATAGAGGAGCTCTGGAAAAAACTGTTAAGATTGGAACTTTCTTATAGAAGTAGAAAGGACAAGGGCACTGTCAATGTGCTCTTTTGAATACACTTCAAAATGACATACAACAGCCTGCAAAGCTGAATATATATAGATGCTCCGTTTCCACAAGGGGAAGGGTCCTCTGAACTTTCAGATATATGACGTAAGCGTAATAAAAATGAGATTGTTTAAACCATGAGAGTATGGTGCGTTCATCACATCAAAGCAACACCAGCAGTTAGAGATATACAAGACAACAGACACAGGAAAATGACATGGAATCAATGTGCAGGAAAATTTGTCCTCATAGAAATATCAAGGAATTGCCTACACCAAAGTGACTAAAATTTTCACTTTACCAAGCCCTACAATTCTACATTAGATACCTGAGAATACTAGACCAGTAGAGATAAAGAAGTATAGTACAAGAAACAGGAAGTACAATTTTCTGTTTCAAAGAGATTGAAGGTTCAAAAAAATGCTTTCAAACAACTAGATTATGAAACATTATCAGAGCATGTATTGAAAACCGAGGTGAGAGAAACACTGAAGTAAAACAGTGACTCAGAATAAAAAAGGGACAAGACCAGAAATGGGGAAGAGAAACATTGAGACGAGCCAAATAAAATCAGAATACTCAATGTATGAGATAATAGCAGGGCAAAATTCAGTTCCAGGCAGACTAGATAATACAGAGGGTCTCGTGAATGTACGTGAACACAGGGAAAATGTAATCCCTGTATCAGAAGATGACATAGAAACGCAAGTGTAAACCAGTGCAAATATTGCTGTTGAAACCTGGGGTAAGACAAAGCATGCAAGACTAGGATTCATGAGAGACCCATAGGGAAAAGCTAGATATAAATATCAAACTCTGAATAGGTATTTGGAGAAAAACACACTGAAACTTGCTGAAAGCCAACAAACAATCTCCTATACGAAACCAGGAGCAAACAGCATCCAAATAATTTGGAATCCCAATAGACATACAAGCAGCTATATTTTCATTCAAATCATCAAAGTTCATGATCAATTCTGTGATTTTCAATGCATGCAGTGTACAGCAACTCAGTCACAACAGAACCCCTACAGGTGTTTCAGCTGATACCTAGACAGAAATATCGCAGTACAGGAAGGAGTGTCAAGACATAGACCAAAACATGAATGAGACAAAGCTGCATTATACAGTACCTATGCCACAAGACAGCCATTACCATTAACGACAGAGCTTGGCAATTTCACAGATCGGCAAAGTGTAAAGTAATTCAGCACTTAAAATCTTATCCTAAAAGAAAGATTGAGAATTCTACCCTGAATAGAAAAGTAGTCACAACAGTAACTCCGGAAGTGTTTCAGCTGATAACTCGACACATATATTGCAGGACAGGAAGGAGTGCCAAGACATACACCAAAAGCTGAATTAGAAACAGCTGCATTCTAGAGAAGCCTATGCCACAAGTACGCCATATCTGATAATGGCAGATCTAGACAATTTCACAGACTGGCATAACTGATAAGAAATCAACAATTCAACTTATCATTAAACAAAGATTGAGAATTCTACCCTGAAGAGAAAAGTAGCAACATGAAATGGAAATAAGAAAAACATCAATGGAAATGCATGAAGAGCCATGAGTTGTAGAGAGTAAACAAGTAGAAGGCAAGGAGGACAACAAATCCCTAAAGTTGGGAGAGGGAAGCAGGAAAACATAGGTGAATTTCAGCACTATACTAACAGAATCATCTTATGTGACTCTCTGTTTAATGCAAATGGCGACATGCATGGACTAATGTGTTTGGAAAACAAACAACAAGCAAATTATCAAAATATCAAACAAAAAACAAAGAGTACTTTTGGCTGAAATATATGCAACGGAACCATGAAAATTCAAAACAAAATACTCAAAGGGGTGTCAAGTATCATTCAGCAAGCACCGACACCGTATTTCTCCTTGCATGTATTCAACACACAAGTATTCAGAAAACAGATGAGAGTAAAAAGATTGAAAAATGTTCATTCATAAGAGCATATCGTGACCAAATCCAAATGCCTATTTTCTATAAAATCGATTCATATTCCTTTATATAGATTGAGTCTATTTTGAACAGAAAGAATGAATGTGATATACATCCCTACATGGAGAATAAATGGCATACGCCCATAACAAAGACAAGTAGTTCTAAAAAACTGTACTAAGAGCAAAAAAGACAGACAGTAATGCGTACATTGGGAGGGGCTTCATTTCTAGGAATTTCAGCCCCCATGAAACAACGGGATCCATGTCTTGAGAGTGTGGGAGTTTCAGCAGAAAAGCAACAGACGGATATGTATTCTGGGTGAATGTCTATTACACAAACATAAGATTCCTATAGTGGGGTCTTTGTGAACAGTTAACTGTTAGAAAGGTTAAAGAAGTGTGGAAAATTATACATAACATTCACACACTTCCCTCTGTATTGTGTATAGAGATCTGAACTAAAGGAAAGAGGGTCGAAAAAAGGACCATGGGATGCTAATGGAGAGAATCACTTTTAACTTAGGAAACTCTCGACTGATGCATTCCCTCCCCCAACACTGAAAATATGCTGCAACCTTTGTTGATGGCAGTTACCGGTCGGATTCCAGGTGGAATGTTGGTGTGTTCCACGAGGCTTGTTGTGGCTGCTGGATCCAAGGTAACTCGGCAGAGCTCTGTGGGTGGATCAGAAACATGTAGGGGCTGACACCCTCCATGGAGCTTGGCTTAGGTCTATTGTATGGGGAGCTCTTTAAGTACGAGATACTGTTGCTGTCCAATGACCTTAGATCACGGTTCAGTTTCTAGGAACTGAAAAGTCAGACAGTGGAAGATCTCCCCGTCACCAGCATACTGGTGAGGCTCCGAGGAACTTCCAGACTTGCTCAGTAATGTAGAAGTCGACTTTATGGGAGACACGAAGGGAAGCCTGCAGAAAAGCTGGCTGCAGAGATTGAGGGGAGATGCGAACACATTGATGAGACTTGTTCTGCTACAATGGAGAATACTGGCATGGAGAATTCTTTACAGGATACCAGGCTCAGAAGACATTCATGAGACATGTTGAGCCTGGCTGATACTAGCAGTAACCTGTGGAGGGTCAACGTGAACTTGAAGAAGGTACTCTATTCTCTGTTCCAAGAAGTGGCCCAATATTCCTGACGTCTAAAAGAGAAGTGATGTCAGAGTTGATAAAACTGCCCATGGTCTTGAAAGAGGTCGTGAGAATCCACAAGTCCCAAGGGGCATTTAAAAATCACACAGACCACAGGGCATGAATTCCTGGTAAGCATTTACCCAGGGTTGGGAATACCTATCAAGCACTTGCCATTCCCTCATATCAACTCAGGCATCCATTTCAGAGGATCCGAACTTGAGCTGCAATGAATCCAATAGGAGAAGAGCAAGCCCCTCCTAGAACCAGTTTTCCTACAACTTCACACTCTGTGCACAACACTGAAATCCTCAATGGTCAAATACTCTCGACTATAATAGATAGAAATTAAATAAATAGCTCACACAGAGAAATGATGACGTTCCCCTAGATTCAGCAAATTCTGGGGTTACGTCTTCTGTGGGGTGAAGGGAGTGTGGTAACTGAGAGGATTCTTTGACTGAAATTGAATTTGTATTACTCCTCCGGTTTTCTAGATCGTATAGGTAACTATTATAAGTCAGTTATTGAAGTTAACAATAAAAGTCGCCTTAGACATGTAAGGACATTTTTTTTTTATGTGGACCGTCTTTTCCCTTCATTCAATTCTGGGTGCTGTATGTCATGTGGGTGCAGACTTGGTTGTGTTAAACTGCTTTACCCAACATGATCGGACGTTTAAGCGTTCTCATGGTTGATAGAAGAGCACCTGGTTCTCAATAGACTAGCAAAGCTGCAGCAGGTTTCTCATTGCTCTAATACCCCTAGTTCCTTTGTGAACCAAGCCTACATATAAATATCTTGTTTCATACTCCTTGTGTTTTTCTGGAGAGAAATATTACTGCTTGAAATGACAACAATGTTCAGTATGTGTCATTGGGTTGAAAGGGAACCACATGCAAAAGGGAAACCAAGTGTGGGGGTAATTTCATGCTTACAATAATTATTTCATGGTTCCTGTTGGTGTTGGAGGCATCAAAATTAAAGAGTTTACCTGTCCCTTTCATCATATTCGAGTGTAATTTTACATTTTATCTGTCTAGTTTTTCCTTAGAGATGACAAAATGGTACCTGAATTTGACAAGTGTGGATTGTAAGTAGATTTAGTATGTTTCAAAAACTAACTTCATTTTCATATAAATCCCAAAATATGTAAATCAATTGTATTACACTATTGAAAAGCTGCCACTGAGGTATCAACACAATGACTAAAATGGAGTTGTCAGACAAACACATAACATCATGACTGTATAGAAAAAAGAGATAAACGAGAATCCCATTTCAGCGAGGTATATATGGAAAGTGTTGATTTATTGATGCCCAGGTGGCAGTGTACCAGTGCATCATACGCTAACTCGCTCCCAATTACACAGAATTTTGAAAATCCACTCACAAAGCCCTTGGTTCATGAGACTTGCCAAAGAGTTGTCCCTTAAATCCGAAGACAGTATGATGCCTCAGAAAACGTGGATGGAGTAGAAGCAAAGTTGAGAATGGAAATCAGTGCAGTACCTGACCTCTGGTAATGGAGCAGCAAAGGTGAACTTCTGCTTCAAATATACGCACAATTTTAAGGATAAAAGACACATGTGATTCAAAGCGATTCGCTGAGTGTTAGAAGAGTGCACAGCAGATGCTAATCTGACAGAACTGAAATAATTCAGCACAAATTGTCCCCACAATTGATTCTGAGGCCAAAAATCTAGCAACCGAATTTTGCCTAGAAGTGGATGCGTAAAATCAGGTATAGGACAATGGATGATGTCACACGCTTTGTCTCAGTGATCTGGAGTGTGTTGTGGATTGTGGTTGGCCCTACCAAGAGAAGAAATCTGGCCTTTAACCCCCAAAGAAAAATCAACCACTCCGGTGTGCAATGTTGACTTTATCGAAATGTCCCATGGCCACATTCACTGCATCTGCAGGCCCAGGGACCAATTTGTCATTTTGCCAATAGAGCACGTGGGGGCTAAATCAGAGAAATCATGCATCTGGTCTGAGGAATCCAGGGGGCCTTGGGATAGAAATCAGTTTCCAAAGCCTTTGGATCAGCTAAAGTCATAGCCTGGACTGGGATTAGGGTTTGGTATGAGGCAGAGGATGCAGGACAGCTGGGTTCCCTTTCGAGGTCCCAAGCCACAAGGATGAGAGAACAAAGAGCATTTGTCTAGGTCTGCAGCTTGAGAAGATGAAGCATTTCCTTCACCATTATCTCCCAAATGCAGATGCTATATTTTGGATGGCCTTTATATTGCACAGATCCGAGGACAACTATGTGGGTTGAGCAATAATGGCAGCAGGCCCTGATGCATGGCATCCAAAGATATGATTCCACAGGATTTTCTGTTGACAGAGAAGCTCTGGGAAGTACTGGTAAGATTGGAACTTTCTTATGGAAGTAGAAAGGACAAGCGCACTGTCAATGTGCTCTTTAGAAAACACTTCAAAATGACATGCAACATCCTGCAAAGCTGAAAATATATAGATGCTCTGTTTCCACAAGGGGAAGGGTCCTCTGAAGTTTCAGAGAAGTGACATAAGCGTAATAAAAATGAGATTGTTCTAAACGATGAGTGTATGTTGTATTGATCACATCAAAGGCAACACCAGCATTTAGAGATATACAAGACAACACACACAGTAAAAAGACATGGAATCAATGTGCAGGAAAATATGTCCTCACAGAAATATCATGGAATTGCCTACAACTAAGAGACTTAAATTTTCACTTTAAAAAGACCTACAATTCTACATTAGATACCTGATAATACTAGACAAGTAAAGATAAAGACGTATAGTACAAGAAACAGGAAGTACCATTTTCTGTTTCAAAGAGATTGAAGGTCCAAAATAAAGCTTTCAAACACCTAGATTATGAAACATTATCAGAGCTTTTATTGAAAACCGAGGTGATATAAACACTGAAGTAAAACCGTGTCTCAGAATCACAAAACGCACAATACCAGAAATGTGGAAGAGAATCATTCAGACGAGCCAAATAAAATCAGAATACTCAATCTATGATATAATAGCAGGGCAAAATTCAGTCCTAAGCAGACTACATAATGCAGAGGGATTCGTGAATGTCCGTGAACATAAGAGAAAAGAAATCCCTGTATCAGAAGATGGCATAGAAATGCAAGTGTAAACCAATGCAAATATTGCTGTTGAATCCTTGGGTAAGACAAAGCAGGAAAGACTAGGATTCATAAGAGCTCCATAGGGAAACGCTAGATATAAAAATCAAAGTCTGAATAGGTATTTGGAGAACAGCAGACTGAAAATTACTGAAATCCAAGAAACAATCATCTATATGAAACCAGGAGCAAACAGCATCCAAATAATTTGGAATCCCAATAGACTTACAAGCAGCTATATTTTCATTCAAATCATCGAAGATCATGATAAGCTCTGTGATTTTCGATGCACCTAGAGGACAGCAACTCAGTCACAACAGAACCCCCACATGTGTTTCAGCTGATACCTAGACAGAAATATCACAGTACAGGTAGGAGTGCCAAGACATACACCAAATCATGAATGAGACAAATCTCCAATTACGGTAGCCTATGCCTCAAGACAGCCATTAACATTAACAACAGAATTTGGCAATTTCACAGATCGGCAAAGTGTAAAATAATTCAGCATTTAAAAACTTATCCTAAAAGAAAGATTGAGAATTCTACCCTGAATAGAAAAGTAGTCACAAAAGAAACTCCGGAAGTGTTTCAGCTGATAACTCGACACAAATATTGCAGGACAGGAAGGAGTGCCATGACATACACTGAAACCTGAATGAGAAAAAGCTGTAATCTAGAGTAGCCTATGCCACAAGAATGCCATATCTGATAACAGCAGATCTAGAAAATTTCACAGAGCGGCAAAACTGAATAGAATTCAGCAGTTCAATTCTTATACTTAGACAAAGGTTGACAATTCTACCCTGAAGAGTAAAGTAGCAAGATGAAATTGAAATAAGAAACCATCATTGGAAATAAAGAAGAGCCATGAGTTGTAGAGAATTAACAAGAAGAAGGCAAGGAGGACATCAAAACCCTACAGATGGGATAGGGAAGCAGGAAAACATAGGTGATTTTCAGCAATATACTAACTGAATCATCCTATATGGCTCTCTGTTTAATGCAAATGGAGAGATATATGGCCTAATGTGTTTGCAAAACAAACAACAAGCAAACAATCAAAATATCAAACAAACAAACAAACACCAAAGAGTACTGTTTGCTGACATATATGCAAAGAACCGTGAGAATTCAAAAGAAAATACTCAAAGTGCTGTCAAGTATCATTCAGCACACGCCGAACCAGTATCGCTGCTTGCATGTACTCAAAACACTTGTATTCAGAAAACAGATGCGAGCAAAATGATTGAAAAATTTTCATTCATAAGAGCATATCGTGACCTAACCCAAATGCCTATTTTGTATAAAATCGATTCATATTCCATTATATAGTTTGACTCTTCTTCCAACAGGAAGATTGAATGTGATATTCATCCCTAGTTAGAGAATTAATGGCATACGCCTCTAACAAAGACAAGTAGTTCTACAAAACTGTACTAAGAGCAAAAGAGACAGACAGAAAAGTGTACATTGGGATGGGCTTCATTTCTAGGAATTTCAGCCCCCATGAAACAAATGGATCCATGTCTTGAGACTGTGGGAGTTTAAGCAGAAAAGCAACAGACGGATATGTATTCTGAGTGAATGGCTATTACACAAACATAAGATTCCTTTGGGTGGTCTTTGTGAATTGTTAACTGTTAGAAAGTTTAAAGCCCTTGGAAATATACACTTAACATGCACACACTTCCCTCACTTTGTAATCTGTATTGAGATCTGTACTAAAGGAAAGAGGGTTGGAAAAACAGGACCATGGGATGCTAATGGAGAGAATTAATTTTAACTTAGGAATCTCTCGTCTGATGCAGTCCCTCCCCCAGCACTGAAAAGATGCTGCAACCTTTGTGGATGGCAGTTACCAGTTGGATTCCAGGTGGAACGTTGGTGTGTTCCACGAGGCTTGTTGTGGCTTCCGGATCCAAGGTAACTCGGCAGAGCTCTGTGGGTGGATCAGAGTCATGTAGGTGCTGACACCCTCTGTGGAGCTAGGCTTAGGTCTATTATATGGGGAGCTATTTATGTTCGTGATACTTCTGCTGCCCAATCACCTGAGATCACAGGTCAATTTCTAGAAACTGAAAAGTCAGACATTGGAAGATATGCCCGTCATCAGCATACTGGTGAGGCTCCGAGGTACTTTCAGACTTGCCCAGTAATGTAGAAGTCGACTTTATGGGAGACACGAAGAGAAGCATGAAGAAAAGCTGGCTGCATATGTTGAGGAGAGATGCGAACACATTGATGAGAGTTGTTCTGCTACAATGGAGAATAATGGCATGGAGAATTCTTTCCAGAACACCACACTCCAAAGACATTCATGAGACATGTTGAGCCTGGCTGATACTAGCAGAAACCTGTGGAGGGTCAACGTGAACTTGAAGAAGGTACTGTATTCTCTGCTCAAAGTAGATGTCCAATATCCCTGACGTCTAAAAGAGAAGAGATGGCAGAGTTGATAAAATAGCTCATGTTTTTGAAAGAGGCCGTGAGAATCCACACTTCCCAAGGGGCATTTAAAAATCACACAGACCACAGAGCACGAAGTCCTGGTAAGTTTTACCCGGGTTTGGTCATACCTATTAAGCACTTGCCATTCCCTCCCAACCACTCATTCATCCATTCCAGAGGATCAGCACTTGAGCTGCAATGAAGCCAATAGGAGAAGAGCAAACCCCTCCTAGAACCAGTTTTCCTACAACTTCACAATCTGTGCACAACACTGAATTCCTCAATTGTCAAATACTCTCGGCTATCATAGATAGAAATTACATAATTTGCTCACACAAAGAAATGATGATATTCCCCTAGTTTCAGCAAATTCTGGGGTTACGTCTTCTTTGGGGTGAAGGGAGTGTGGTAACTGAGGGGATTCTTTGACTGAACTTGAATATGTATTAGGCCTCAGTTTTTTTAGACAGTATAGGTAACTATTATAAATCAGTTAGTGAAGTGAACTGTAAAAGTCGCCGTAGACATGTAAGGAAATATTTTTATGTGGACCGTCTTTTCCCTTCATTCAAGCCTGGGTGCAGTATATCATGTGGGTGCAGACTTGGTTGTGTTAAGGTGCTTTACCCAACATGTTTGGACGTTTAAGTGTTCTCATGGTTGATAGAAGAGCACCTGGTTCTCAATAGACTAGCAAAGCTGCAGCAGATATCTCATTAGTCTAATGCTCATAGTTCCTTTTTGAACCAAGCCTACATATTAATATCTTGTTTCAGATTCCTTGTGTTTTCCTGGAGAGAAATGGTACTGCTTGAAATGACAACATTGGCCAGTATGTGTCGTTGGGTGGATAGGGCACCACATTCACAATTGAAAACAAGTTTGGGGGTAATTTCATGCTTACAATAATTATTTCATGGTTCCTGTTGGTGTTGGAGGCATCAAAAGTAAAGAGTTTACCTGTCCCCTTCATCATTTTCGAGTGGTATTTTACATTTTAACTGTCTACTTTTTCCTTAGAGATGACAAAATGGTACCTGAATTTGACAAGTGTGGATTGTAAGTAGATTTAGTATGTTTCAAAAACTAACTTCATTTTCATATAAATCCCAAAATATGTAAATCAATTGTATTACACTATTGAAAGGCTGCAACTGAGGTATCAACACAATGACAAAAATGGAGTCTTCGGACAAACACTAACATCAAGACTGTATAGAAAAAAGAGATAAACGAGAATCCCATTTCGGCGAGGTATATATGGAAAGTGTTTATTTACTGATGCCCAGGTGGCAGTGTACCAGTGCATCATACGCTAACTCGCTCCCAATTTCACAGAATTTTAAACATCCACTCACCAAGCCCTTTGTTCAGAAGACTTGTCGAAGAGTGCTCCCTTACTTGCAAGGACATTATGATGCCTCAGAAAACGTGGATGGAGGAGAAGCAAAGTTGAGAATGGAAATCAGTGCAGTACCTGACCTCTGGTAATGGAGAAGCAAAAGTTTAACTCTGTTACAGTTGTTCGCACACTCTTATGTGGACCGCACACATGGGATTCAAAGTGATGCGCTGAGTGTTAGAAGAGTGCACAGCAGATGGTAAGCTGACGGAACTGAAATAAATCAGCACAAATTGTCCAGAAAATTGATTCTGAGGCCAAGAAACGAGCAGCCGAATTTGAGCTAGCAGTGGCTGCCTAAAATGAGGTATAGGACTATGAATGATGTAACTCACTTTGTCTCAGGGATCTGGAGTGTGTTGTGGATTGTGCTTGTCCCTACCAAGACAGAAAACTGACGTTGAACACCAATGAGAAAGCAACCCCTCCGTTGTGCAAAGTTGACTTTATCGAAATTTCTCATGGCCACATGCACTGCATCTGCAGGCCCAGGGATAAATTTGGAATTTTGCCAATAGGGAATGTGGGGGCTCAATCAGAGAAATAATGCATCTGATGTGAGGAATCCAGGGGGCCTTGGGATAGAAATCAGTTTCCGAAGCCTTTGGATGAGCTAAACTCCTAGCCAGGAATGGGATTAGTGTTTGGTATGAGGCAGAGGATGCGGGACAGCTGGGTTTCCATTCGTGGTCCCAAGCCACAAGGATGAGAGAACAAAGAGCATTTGTCTAGGTCTGCAGCATGAGAAGATGAAGCATTTCCTTCACCATTATCTCCCAAATGCAGATGCTTCATTTTGGATGGCGTTGAAATTGCACAGACCCGTGGACACCAAGGCGGGGTGAGCAATAATGGCAGCAGGCCCTGATGCATGACATGCATAGATATGTTTCCACAGGTTTTTCTGTGGACAGAGAAGCTCTGGGAAGAACTGGTATGATTTGAACATTCTTATTGAAGTAGAAAGGACAAGCGCACTGTCAATGTGCTCTTTAGAAAACACTTCAAAATGACATACAACAGCCTGCAAAGCTGAATATATTTAGATGCTCCGTTTCCACAAGGGGAAGTGTCTTCTGAACTTTCAGAAAAGTGACATAAGCGTAATAAAAATGAGATTGTTCTAAACGATGAGAGTATGTTGCGTTGATGACATCAAAGGCAACACCAGCAGTTCAAGATACACAAGACAACACACACAGGAAAACGACATGGAATCAATGTGCAGGAAAATTTGTCCTCACAGTAATATCATGGAGTTGCCTAAAAATAAGAGACTAAAATTTTCACTCTACAAATCCCTAAAATTTTACAGTAGATACCTCATAGTAATAGACCAGTAGAGATAAAGAAGTATAGTACACGAAACAGGAAGTACCATTTTCTGTTTCAAAGAGATTGAAGGTCCAAGAAAAAGCTTTCAAACAACCAGATTATGAAACATTATCAAAGCATGTATTGAAAACCGAGGTGAGAGAAACACTGAAGTAAAACAGTGTCTTAGAATCCCAAAAGGCACAATACCAGAAATGGGGAAGCGAAACATTTAGATGAGCCAAATAAAATCAGAACACTTAATGTATGAGATAATAGCAGGGCAAAATTCAGTCCTAAGCAGACTAGATAATGCAGAGGGACTCGTGAATGTCCGTGAACACAAGGGAAAAGAAATCCCTGTATCAGAAGATGGCATAGAAATACAAGTGTAAACCAATGCAAATATTGCTGTTGAATCCTTGGGTAAGACAAAGCATGAAAGACTAGGATTCATAAGAGCCCCATAGGGAAAAACTAGATATAAAAATCAAACTCTGAATAGGTATTTAGAAAAAAATCAGACTGAAACTTACTGAAAGCCAAGAAACAATTATCTATAAGAAACCAGGAGCAAACAGCATCCAAATAATGTGGAATCCCAATAGATCTACAAGCAGCTATATTTTCATTCAAATCATCAAAGATCATGATAAGCTCTGTGATTTTCGATGCACCTAGAGGACAGCAACTCAATCACAACAGAACTCCCACAGGTGTTTCAGCTGATTCCTAGACATAAATATCACAGTACAGGAATGTGTGCCAAGACATACACCAAATCATGAATGAGACAAAGCTGCATTATACGGTAGCCTATGCCAAAAGACAGCCATTACCATTAAAGAGAGAACTTGGCAAATTCGCTGATTGGCAAAGTGTAAAATAATTCAGCAGTTAAATAGTTATCCTAAAAGAAAGATTGAGAATTCTACCCTGAATAGAAAAGTAGTCACAACAGAACTCCTGAAGTGTTTCAGCTGATAACTTGACACAAATATTTCAGGACAGGAAGGAGTGCCAGGACAAACACTGAAACCTGAATGAGTAAAAGCTTCAATCTAGAGTAGCCTATGCCACAAGAACGCCATATCTGGTAACAGCAGATATAGACAATTTCACAGAGTGGCAAAACTGAATAGAATTCAGCAGTTCAATTCTAATCCTTAGACAAAGTTTGACAATACTACCCTGAAGAGAAAAGTAGCAAGATGAAATGGAAATAAGAAAACCATCATTGGAAATGCAAGAAGAGCCATGAGTTGCAGAGAATTAACAAGAAGAAGACAAGGAGGACATCAAAAGCCTACAGATGGGAGAGGCAAGCAGGAAAACATAGGTGATATTCAGCACTATACTAACTGAATCATCCAATATGGCTCTCTGTTTAATGCAAATGGAGAGATGCATGGCCTAATGTGTTTGCAAAACAAACAACAAGGAAACAATCAAAATATCAAACAAACAAACAAACACCAAAGAGTACTGTTGGCTGACATATATGCAAAGGAACCATGAGAATTCAATGGAAAATACTCAAAGGGCTGTCAAGTATCATTCAGCACGCACCGACACAGTATCGCTGCTTGCATGTACTCAACACACTTGTATTCAGAAAACAGATGCGAGCAATAAGTTTGAAAAATGTTAATTCATAAGAGCAAATCGTGACCTAACCAAATGCCTATTTTGTATAAATTTGATTCATATTACTTTATATAGGTTGACTCTTCTTCCAACAGGAAGATTGAATGTGATATTCATCCCTAGTTAGAGAATAAATGGCATATACCCATAACAAATACAAGTAGTTCTACAAAACAGTTCTAAGTACAAAATAGAAAGACAGTAAAGAGTATATTGGGATGGGCTTCATTTCTAGGAATTTCAGCCCCCATGAAACAAATGGATCCATGTCTTGTGACTGTGGGTTTTTCAGCAGAAAAGCAACAGACGGATATGTATTCTGAGTGAATGGCTATTACACAAACATAAGATTCCTTTGGGTGGTCTTTGTGAATTGTTAACTGTTAGAAAGCTTAAAGTCGTGTGGAAATATAAACTTAATATTCACACACTTCCCTCTCTTTGTAATGTGTATTGACATCTGAACTAAAGGAAAGAGTGTCGGAAAAACAAGACAATGGGATGCTAATGGAGAGAATTACTTTTAACTTAGGAATCTCTCGTCTGATGCAGTCCCTCCCCCAACACTGAAAAAATGCTGCAACCTTTGTGGATGGCAGTTACCGGTTGGATTCCAGGTGGAACTTTGGTGTGTTCCACGAGGCTTGTTGTGGCTGCTGGATCCACATTTCTTTTAGCATGTGTTTAGTGTTGCTAAAGTCTTTTAGTTTTTGCTTCTCTGTGAAATTCTTTATCTCTCCGTCTATTCTAAAGGATAGCCTTGCTGGAGAAAGTATCCTTGGCTGCTTTTTTTTTTTTTTTTTTTTCATTCTGGACTTTGAATATAACTTCCCTCTCCATTCTGGCCTGTTGTGTTTCTGTAGAGAAATCAGCTGAGAGTCTTCTCTTGTAACTCACTCTTTTTTTTTCTCTTGCTGCCTTTAGGATCATTTCTTTATCCTTCAGTCTACCCATCTTGATTATGATATGTCTTGGTGTGGGTCTCTTTGGGCTCTTCCTGTTTGGGAATCTCTGAGCCTCCTGTATTTTGGTGTCTGATTCCTTCTTTAGGTTTGGGAAGTTTTCAGTCATGATTTCTTTAAATACCTTTTCCATCCCCTTTGTTTTTTCTTCCCCTTACGGAATCCATATTATGCATAGATTGGCATGCTTTATATTATCCCATAGGTTCCTTATATTGTTTTCATTGTTTTTTATTTGTTTTTCTCTCATCTGTTCTGATTGGGTGCTTTCTGTTGTCCTGTCTACTAGGTCACTTATTCGTTAGTCTGCATTTTCTAGCCTGCTTTATATAAGCTTTAGGTCAGATCTCATTTCAGCCAATGAATTTACCAATTCTACTTGGCTCTTCTTTATAGCTTCTATTTTGTTTTTGGCATATTTTATGTCTCTAAACACTATCTCTTTTAGTTCCTTCAGTAATTTGATACATCTTTTTTGAAATCTTGATCTAGTAGGCCATCAATGCCTATTTTATTGACCGTTCTTTCAGGGGATTTCTCTTGCTCTTTTAATTGGGAGTGCTTCCTCTGCTTCTTCATGCTGCTCATATCTCTCTGGCACTGTGGCTTAAGGAGTATCAGTTATCTATTGTGGTCCTTAAAGGATGTTTATTTATTTATATATCTAAAGCCTATGTGGGAATAAAACTTAAAAATGAGAGAGAGAGAGAGAATTTTAAAAGAATGGAGGAAAAGAAGGTTTGAAAACAGTGTATCATAAATAATAGAAGAGCAAGTTGAAGCAGAATAGGAATCGAGTTGAGATGTCTTTTAAAAATGTTAATAAAAAGAAGAAAAAATCAAAACACAATATTTGAAACCTGTGAATAATAATAACAGATCAAAACCAAGAGAATTAAAAATGAAATGAGAACTGTAAACATATAGAAATGTTTAAAAAGTAAAGGTTAAAAAGGTAATAGAAAATAAAACAGATATAAAAAGATTTAAAAAACAAAGATGTGTTCTCCTAAAGACTGCGCTCTTAATGGTTTTATTGAGAGGTCTTTGTGTCTTTGCCCTGTTTCACGAACTCAGCTTGCTCTGTTGATACCCTCGTCTGTGCTGCTCACAGTGTCTGTCGGCAAGAAGATCGTGCCCCTCCAGCACTGGATCAGATGCTGCTCTCCTTTGTGGTGGGCGGGTGGGTCACTCCCCCTCCAGATGCCACAGTCAGTGCTGTGCCACTTGCTCCATAGGTGGGCTCAGCTTCAAGAATAACAACTTTATGGAGATATAATTCACATGCCGTAAAATGCAACCTTTGAAAGTGTGCATTAGGGTTTTAAGTACATTTCAGGGTTGTGTAGCCATCACCCCCAAAAGGAAGCAGTACCTTTTGTAAGTCACTTCCTAACCTTCCTTTCTCTTAGCCCCCAGCAGCCACCACTCTACTTTCTGCCTCTATGGATTTGCCTGTTCTGGGCATTTCATATAAGTAGAACCATACAGTATGCTGCCTTTTTTGATTGTTGTCTTTCATTTAGTGTGACGTTGTCAAGGCTCATCCATGGTGTAGCATATATAAGTACCCAAATTCCTTTTTGTGTTCAAATAATTTGCTATTTTTATAAATACACCACATTGCTTATCCATCCATCTGTTGATGATGAATAATTCTGCTGTAAATGCTCATGGACAAGTTTTTGTGTGAACATATATTTTCAGTTCTCTTGAGGATATATCAAAAAATGGAATTGCTGGGATGTATTCTACTTTTAACATTTTGAGGAATTGCTAAAGTAGTTTTTAAAGTGACTGCACCATTTTATATTTCCAGTAGTAATGTATGAGGAGTCCAGTTTCTCCACATCCTCATCAACACTTTTTATTACCGGGTTTATATATACATATTTATATATCATATATCATATATATTTGTCACCCTAGTTGGTATGAAGTGGCATGACATTGTGCTTTTGATTTCTGTTTCCCTAATGCCTACTGATGTTGAACATCTTTTTATGTGGTTATTTCCCATTCGTATGTCTTCTCTGGAGAAACATCTATTCAAATTCTTTGCCCATTTTAATTGTATTTGTCTTTGTATTGTCACGTTTTAAGTCTTCTTTGTCTATTCTGGAAAAAAGTCCCTTATCAGGGAAAATATTTGAAATATTTTCACCCATTCTGTGGATTGTCTTCTTACTTTCTTGATGAAGACCTTTGAAGCAAAGAAGGTTTTAATTTTACGGAAGTCCAGTTTACTTGATTTTTTTTCTTTTGTTGTTTGTGCTTTTGGTGTCATATCTTAGAAGTATTTGTAATCCAATGTCCTGAAGATTTTCTCATTGTTCATTTTGTAAAATTTTATAGTTTCAGGTCTGTGATTTATTTTGAGTTAATTTTCATAAATGCTGTTAAGATAAAAGTTCAGTTTTCTTTCTTTCCAGGTGTATGTTCAGGTGTCCCAGCATCATTTTTGTAAAGATTATTTTTCCCCATTGGATTGTCATGGCACCTTTGTCAAAAATTAACTGGCTACGTGTAAGAGTTTATTTATGGACTCTCAGTTCTTTTCTCTCAATCTATTTGTCTGTCCTTTATGCAAGTACCACACTGTATGGATTACAGTTTTTTCAGTGAGTTTTCAATTTGGAAAATTCAAAACTTTGTTCTTTTTCAAGATTTTTTTGACCATTCTGGGTATCTTGCATTTCCATATTAGTTTTAGGATCAGCTTGTTCATTTCTGCCAAAAAGCCAGAGTTGCATTGAATCTATAGGTCATTTTGAGGACAATTGCCATCCTAACAATAAGGCTTCTGATCCATGAACACAGAAGAGCTTTCCATTTATTTTAGGTCATTTTTAACTTCTATCAGTAGTATTTTACTTTTCAATATACAAGTTTCAGACATTTTTCTCAGTATTCCACATATTTTTCTTAATATTCCTAAGTATTTTATTCTTTTGGATGCTATTGTAAATGAAAATGTTTCCTTCATTTTATTTTTAGATTATTCACTGCTGTTGTATAGAAGTATGATTACTTTTTTATATATTGATTTGTGTCTTACAATTTTTGTCAGACTGGGTTATTAATTCTAATAAGTTTTTTTTTTCTTTTCTCTCTCTTTTTCTTTGTGGATTCCTTGGGATTTCAATATATAATATCATGTCATGTGGAATCGAAATAGTTTTATTTCTTTCTTTCTAATCTAGAGGCTTTATTTTCTTTCTCTGGTTGCTTTGACTAGAACCTCTAGTACAATGTTGATTTTGGGAGGAAATAATTCAGTCTTTCACCATTATGTATGATCTTTGCTCCAGGTTTTTCATAGATGTTGTCTGTCAATTTGAGGAAGTTCTCTTCTATTCCTAGTTTTTATCCATTATTCTATTAATATGGCATATTACATGAATTGACTTTTGTACGTTGAACTGCCTTTGCATACCTGGATACATCCCACTTAATTGTGGCCTATTTTATATGTTACTGGATTGGATTTGCTTGTATTCTGTTGAGGATTTTTGCCTTTATATTCATAAGAGACAGTCTTTAGTTTCTTGTGATGCCTTTGTCTGGTTTTGGTATCAGTGTGATACTAGTCTCATTGAATGAATTGGGAAGTGTGCCCACCTCTTTTTTTTAGACGAGTTTGTGAAGCATTGTTTATTTTTCTTTTTTTTTGTTTGTTTGTTTTTTTTTTTCTTTAAGTAGTTGAAGGGATTCACCAGCAAAGCCATAGGGGCCTAGCATTTCCTCGTGGGAATGTTTTGGATTACTATTTCAGTCACTACTTATTGTAGGATTATTTGAGTTTTCTATTTCTCCTTGAATTAGCTTCAGTCATTTATGTCCTTCTAGGAATTTATCCATTTCATCTAGATTATCTCATTTATTGGCTATATAATTATTCATGGTATTTCCTTATATTCCTTGTTATTTTTGTAAGGGCAGTAGTGACATCCTTCTTTCATTTCTTTTTAGTAATTTGAATCTTCTCTCTTTTTGTCTTCAGTACTAGTTAAACTTTGTCAATTTTGTTGATCTTTTCAAAGAACCAACTTTTCTTCTTGTTGGTTATTCTCTGTTGTTCATCAATTCTCTATTCCATTTATTTCTGCCTTTAGTATTTTGATTAGAATGTTTAATTCATTTACATTAATGTAATTTATTATCAGGTTGAAGTTAACTCAGCTATCTGCTCTCTATATGCGTTTTTTTCCCATTCCTCTATTACTACACTTTTTTGGTAAAAGGAGGCATTTTCCAGTGTGCCATTTTAATTTGTTGTTTTATCTTTTTCTTCTCCTTCTCCTCCTCCTACTCCTCCTCCTTCTCCTCCATTGCCCTGGAGATTATAATTAACATCTTGTTTTAAAGCAATCTAGTTCACATGAATGCCAACTTAATTTCAATAGTACACAAAAACTTGGCTTTGGTATCAATCTTTTCCCTCCCCCTCCTCATGCTGTCACTGTCATACAAATTACACCTTTATGCATTTATAAGCACATTTATAGAGTTTCATAAGTATTGTTTTATGCAGTTGTGTTTTACATCAAATAGAAGAAAACACTTACATGTAATACTATATTTATACTGTGTTTTTTTTTTTAACTCATGTAGTTACCTCTACTAGTGCTCTTTATTTTTCAGGTGAGTGTCCTTTCATTTACACCTGCTGGACTATCCTTAGTATTTCTTGTAGGGCAGGTCTGCTAGCAATGAATTCTTTCAGATTTTGTTTTTGTAGGAGGGTCTTAATTTCTCCTTTAATTTTTTTGAAGAATCACTTTGCTGGCTATAAAATACTTGGTGACAGTCTTTTCCTTTTATCACTTTGACAATACCATCCCACTGCCTTCTGGTCTCCATGGTTTTTGATGAGAAATCAACTGTCTTACTGAGGAGCCTTTGTATATGTTGAGCCACTTTTCTCTTTCTGCTGTCATGGTTCTTTGTTCTTGTCTTTTGACACACTGAGTCTGATGTGCCTATTTTTGATGTCTCTATGTTTATACCACGTGGAGGTTGTTGAGCTGCTGGGATGTACAAATTAATGTTTTCATCAAATTTGGGAAGTTTACAGCCATTATTCTTTATATAATCTTTCTAACCCTTTTTTTCTCTCCTTCCTTCTGGCGCTCCCATTATGTGTTTATTGGTATTGTTGATGGTGTCCCACCTATCTCTGACACAGTGTTCTTTTTTTTTCATTCCTTTTTCTTTCTGCTCCACAGACTGGATAATCTCAGTAGTTTTAAGTTAACTGACTTTTTCTTCAACAAGTTCATATCTACAAAGAAATCTCTTATTGAATTTTTCATTTTAGTCATTATATTTGTATCTCTAGAATTTCTAGTTGGTTTTTAATATAAATTTTACCTATTGATATTCTCTGTACAATGAGATGTTCACATAATTTAATTCCTTAGGCATGGTTTCTGTTAGCTCTTTGAATATATGTGTAATTGCTTATTTATGTCTTTGTCTAGTAAGTCCAGTGTCTGGGTTTCCTCAGGGAGTTTCTATTGACTACTTTTTCCCCTGTGTTATGGCCAAATTTTTCTGTTTCTTTGTACATCTTGTAATTTTCTGTTGAAAACTGGACATTTAAAATATTACAATGTGGCAGATCTGAAAGCCAGATTTTCCTCATCTCCTGGGTTTATCGTTGCTTCCATTGTCATTACTGCTGCAGCTATTTATTTAGTTACTTTTCTGAACAAATTCTGTAAAATCTGTATTCTTTATCATGCATGGCCATGAGATCAGTGTGTGTGCAGAAAGCCTAGTTGTCATCACTGTAATAATGATTGGACAGGGATTTCTTTCAATGCCTGGAGCCAATAGTTTGAGCTGTTGCCAGGTGGCTGTGTGTCTGCGTGCTGAGGGATGCCCTCAGCACCAGCAGGCAGTCTGCAGTTCTTCCAAAGCCTTTAGTTCTTGCTTATGCAGAACCTCAATTTCAGCCAGAGTTGAAGGTTTAAGATTTTCTCAGATCTTTCCTTGCCATGTGCCACACATATGTACGGCCTTCTACAATTCTCAGAATTTTTTTGGAGATTTTTAACAGTACCTCCACCCCCAGAATGTCTCATTACTCAATTTTGCCTTCTAAGTTTCCTAGTCAACATCTAGTTAGCCTCTACTGGTACCACTGCCTCAGGCAGTTGTAATGTTAAATACTCACTGCTGATTGTTTTCCACACACACTCTGGGGACAGGCTGTTTGCACAGCATGAGTTTGAGATAGGTCAAATAGTGACAGCTCTCTGGGGACGGATTTTTTGGGTAACTTCAAATCACTTCTGCCCCTACCTTGATTGTGAGACTGTTGCTTTTAAAGGCCACCATTTAGGTGAGGATACGGGGATGGGGGTAGATCAAGTTACAATGCCACAAAACTCACTATCTTTATGGAGATTTAGCTGGTTTTTTTCCCTCAAATAAACACTCCCTGTACTGCTGGAAGCCTCTGTTTAATTTCCAGAGTTCTGCAGAGGTTAATTTTGACAAATTTTGCCATTGTCATTGCTTCATAGAGGAGTAAGTTTTCCAAGATTTTTACTCAGATATTCTAGAAGTGTATCCCATGTGCATTTGTTTTTAACTGAATTACTTGCAAGACTAACTAATTCTACAGCTCCAGCCCCATTCATATAAGAGTCCTTCTGCATGGCTTCTCCTACAGGGAGCAGTGTGCAATCTGTTGTCAGTTTATTGTTTTTCTTATTAAAGTGTAGAGTTTTTAAAATATGCTCATGAATAGCCCTTTGTCATTTTTACACGATAAAAAACTTCCACTAGTCTGTGGCTATTTTTTTCCGTCTCTTTTTGTTGCTTTAATGAAGTTCTCACTTTTAAGGATTTTCAGTATAGCAATATGTGGATGCTGATCACACGGGTGTGACATTTAACTACTGTCTAAACCTCAGTCTTTGCTCTGATTCACTGTCTAGAATATCTGAACACATCTACTAAACCCCGTACACCAATGGATGCTGAGAGCCCTAATTAAAAAAATGCTTTTTAAGTAAAGCAAAAAATATTATCTTTGACACTAGAAAAGACAAATCTCAAATTTGCTAGCTGATCTTGCTTTCTGTGATCATTAGCTACATCATGTTTATAGAGCCGACAGGCATATTGAGCTACTGATTTTATTTCATTGGATTTTATAATGCAGAACACATTTCAGGCCCACTTATAGAACCATATGTGTATCTTTAAGGATATGTACATATGATGATGTCTTTATTTAAGTACCTTATTTTATTTTAAGTACCTACTGCTGTGAACCTCATTAAAGAAACCTTGGAACTGCAGAACTGAAATTTTTTATATCACCATCAGCCCGTAGCATCTCTTTTGCAATTAGATGTTGTGTGGCAGAGTATTTTTCTGCTCCCTAGAAATGATCAATGTTGAAGGGGGAAAAAAAACCCTCCTCTAATAAATATCATCCAAATCACACACTTATCTGAAGAATGGCCACCATTTTAGTCCACACAAATCCATCTACTCATACTGACTCAGATTCCTCAACACAGACAATCCACCACTGAAGTCAGGGTCCTCAGCACACGTTCTATCCCCTCCCCATTCCTTGTTCTTTGTGACCTAATTTTGTCCAATGTGTCCTGCCAGGCCATTTGCAGCCTGACTGCAGTTTTTAATTTTTACCTTTGAGTTCCAGGCTGCGCCTAGTGACTTCCAGAAAAACGCCAAACAACTGGCTCATCAGGAGGGGTGGGGAGGATTTCAGGAAGCTGTTACCCTAACTCACTTGCAGATCAGTGAGTGGCTGTTGTGACCATTACTTCTATATCTCTGCCATGCAGGCTACATCCACCCCAGCAAATTAATGTAGCTCCTCCAACCACCTCTGCCTCTATTCATCTGTGTTTCTGCTTTTAGTGACACTCAGATGCTGCTGATGGGCATTATATATATATATTTTTTTAATTGAAGTATAGTCAGTTACAATGTGTCAATTTCTAATATACAGCACAATGTTCCAGTCATTCATATACACATATATATGTATGAATTCCTTTCCATATTCTTTTTCATTAAAGTTATTACAAGATATTAAATATAGTTCCTTGTGCTATACAGAAGAAATTTAGTTTTTTTAGCTATTTTTATATATAGTAGTTGATATTTTCAAATCTCAATCTCTGATGGGCATTTTTAAAACCACATCTGGAACCCTTGCTGCAGAAGAGTCTGAGAAATATATTTTCAACCTCATAGCCTTTTGGTTAGGAAGTTGGAATAAAGACTGAGCTGGCTTACCTAATTTGTCTGCCTTTGTGAATAAAGAGGTCTGGAGATTCAAGGCCCAATTAAATATCCCAGCCCTTCAGTAGCAAGCTCTTAAAGCAACCAAAATACTCCCATCTACCAGAGCATGACTTGCCCTTAGAAACTGCTGAACATAACCACCAATGCTGTCTAAGGCATCGTCTTCACCTGGTGCACACTTTCTTTAGATGTCTAACATCCTGATTAACAGGACAAGCTGGTTTGGATTCCCAAGGTCACAGGCAGCCTTCTGCCTGACTTTGGTGTATATATGTTCATTGAAGACTCCTCTCTCAGATCAGCTAGAGCTGCCTGGTTTGTGGTTTGCCAGAGAATGTAGGTGCAGTGCTCCCCACCAGAATCCTACCAGTTGTTTTACTGCAGGAAGTGAGAGAGCAAAAGAGACAAAACAGGAATTTCTTGTCCATCCTCAATCAAATTCACCCCCACCCAGGGCTTTTGCTCTGGGACACAAAGAAGTACAGGTCAGCAGTGATGTGGTCCCAGTGTACTCCAAAACATGGTGTGGTTGTACTGGGCTATCTTTGTCTTTCATGGACCCTGCAAAGTTCTCGGCTTTGTGAAATGGGGAACTAAGGAACTCCCACCCATGCCTGTAACTCCCAGGGTTTGCACCCTTACGGGTTTTGAGGATTTGCTGGCAACTCATTCTTTTGCACCAGGTCATTTCTCGGTTACACGGCAGTCCTCTGACTTCCTTATCAGAAGTGCTCCTTAAGTTCGGGATTTAGTGAAAGATACCATTTTACCCTTTAAGTTCATGTTCAGGGAGGAGGAGGAAGACAGCACAGATCAGAATAGCTGTTTTGCTTTTTTTTGTTGTTGTTTTCATAAGCCGTCTCCTGTTGTCGAATAGACACTGAGCAAATGAATGACTGTTACACTCCCATTTGAAGGATGAGGAAAATGACATTGATGGAGAGGAGGCAAATTTCCTGAGGTTCCAAAGACAAAAAGGGATGAGCACAGAATAAGATCCCTGCAAATTTCTTGGCTGTCATCAGCCTTTAGGTCAGTGACAGAGTGCCGTGTGTAGTAGTAAATTCGTAGCATGCTTTTAGAAGGGTGCAGATGTTCTTGTTTTTGTTGATACAATCACCCTGTTTTGTCTGGGACTCTGAAAAAGGGAAATGGGTTAGATAATTTTGGTTTCTCATCTTTGGTCCTTCCTCACCCTTACAGGTATGGACCCTTCCATCTGTAGCAGGAATAAGACAGCCCCAGCCTTCCCATCTCATGAGATCAGTACTCATACATTTCATTCCTGCCCACCAGTAGGTGGTAAAGCACAGCATGATTTTCATGTCCTGCTTCACTGATTCTTGTGAAATTAGGTGTTTGAAGATAGAAACTCATGAAAGGAAGCTGCTTTTTTTTAATATAAAGTGCAGTAATTTTCTTAGCAGAGAAGGAAATTGAGGATTTTCTTCATTGAAAATCAATAGAGATTTCAAGAGCATCTGTATTTCTGATGTGTAGATGAAAATGACAAAATCTAGAGAGATTACAGAAACACAATGAAGATACCAAAAGTGTCTTTAAAGAGCTTTTCTAAGACTGGGCTTGTAAAGAGACTGTTAGTTGACAGAGACCCTCTTCTCACCCATAGTCCCTCTCCTTAGGTTGGAAAGGGCCAGCGTTTCCCCTGTGTGCAGTCCTGGTGCTTCAAGTGATTTGTGGGGTAGGGCGGTGCACATGGTGCTTCCTTCAGTTTGTCCATCCTAAGTAACCCCTAGCAGTCAAGGGGTGAGTGTGTTGCAACCTCATGAACCAGCTGCCATGCTCTCTGGGGTGTGTGCTCATCTAAGCTCATCCCGGCTCAGGTGGTGGCAGAGTTGAGAGCGGTGGCAAGAGGTCAGCCATGATTAGCCGGGAGCAACTGGAGTCAGCTGGGTCCCAAGAGGCTAGGAGTTGCAGGTGGAATTCCCAGGACTTCCCACAGCTCATTCAATCAGTTAATACTTCTCCAGCACCTGTGATGTGCTTGTGCTTCCATTGTGAACAGAACCAAATCCCTGTCCTCATGAAGGTGACATTCTAGTGGACATGAGAATGATACATGCAGAAGCAGATCCAGGTCATGACACATGAGTGCTGTCTATTTTGGAGTGCACAATGTGAGATCCTTTGGGAAGGAATGTATGATACAGGAAAATGGGGGGGAGAGGATGGCCGTATCCCAGGTCTTATTTGGATCCCTGGGATGCACCTTGCCAATTGTGGGTCCTTGGTTTGCACAGGAATGAATTCAAGAGAGAGACACAGTTCAGTAAAAGTAGATTTATTCAGAGAGATATATACTCCATAGACAGACTGGGTTGTTTCAGAAGGCAAGAGAAAGGCCATGAGGCGTGTGAGTTGGGTGCTCCAGTTTAAAGTAAAAGTAGATACACACTCCACAGACAGAGTGTGGGCTGTGTCCCTCAGCAGAGAGAGCAGCCACGAGGTGTGGGGTTAGTTATTATGCACTCAGTATCTTCATATGCTAATAAGTGGGAGGAATATTCCAACCGTTTTGGGGAAGGTGTTGGGGTTCCCAGAAATTGGGCCACCACTGACCCTTTGACCTTTTATGGTCAGCCTTGAACCTGTCCTGGCACCTGTGGGAGTGCCATTTAGCATCCTGCTGTATTTCAGTGAATGTGTGTTGAAGCTAAAAATCTACTGGGAGTTGACTTTTCCACCGTCTTGGTGCTAATGGCTGTGCCATTCTTTTAATGGCTCTGCCCAGCCCCCTTCCCTCCTGTCTCATGAAGGAGCTCTGGACTGATTGCACAATTGCAGAGCAGGGGACAGAGTGGAAAGAATTTCATAAGTGGAAGGTGAAGGCAGCATTGGCAGTAGAATTCTCAACTCAATTATAAAGTAAGGGTCTTCTTTTTGCTGGGGGTACCTGGTGTCAAATTAGGGAGCTGTGAGCCTTGGGGAATTCAGTGAGTTGGTGGCTCACTGTGTATACTGTGTTGCTTCTTAGGTGGCCCGAGGACAGTTGGCTGATACGTGACCCATTCACTCAAGCAGGGGTCTCTTTGGGGATTTTCTGCTTGTGAGGCTAACATGGGTCACATTGGGAGAAGGACCAGCCAGTCACAGCTTGGTCCACAGTCACCTAGTGCCCTCAAGGCTTTCATCCCATGGATGTGTCACCTCCCCCTGGATGGGGACAAGGGCACAAGTGGCGGGGCAGCTTCTCAGTGGTGGAGGCATTGCTCTCCAGACCCAACACTCAACAGCATGGACCCCTGGTTTTGGCCACAGTCTTGGCTAGATGAGGCTGTTGGGTAGCTGATCTCATGAGATGTGGGTGCCATGCTTCCATTCAAACTAAGAGCTCTACTTTTGAAGGTTCTGGTCAGAAAGCCACAAATACTCCCTAGCCCATTAACAAAGAACAGTCTCTTTCAATCGGGATAGAGCACATAGAAGGAGAACAGATCATCCCAAGAGCAGGATAGGCCAAATCAGTCCTGCCATCAGGGGTCTGAGAGATGAACCAGCTCAGTTCCTCTTACTAGTTGTTTACTTGGAGGATCTGGGATATTTGGGTGACCTGCAGGTGTCAAGAAATAGTACACGAGGGCTTTGTAGATTTTCTGGTCCAGTGTTAACTCACCCCATTGTAGCTGTCATGCAAGGAAACAAAACTTGGTGGACAACAGGCCATGGCCTCTGCTCTCTGGTGGAGCCAGGAGATTACAATGTTAAGTACAACTGTGGGGGCATTATTTCTATGTTGAGAGGCCAGATGGCCTTACGTATCTCTCATGCTGGATGTCTAAGTTGCAGAGGGAAACTAGATTCCATCCAGCTCTCCAGCCAAAGAGGAGACCAGAATTGGCCTCCCCCACAAACTGTGAGCTCTTTGCCTCCACTGACAGCAGCATCTATAGCAAAAAGCTGGGCTGCCACCTGCGTTTCCATGTAAACATCCGAGTAGCCACAGCAATGGTCTTGTGAGGATTGGTGTGCCCAAGGAAGTGCTGTGTGGGATGGAGGGAGGAGTGCCAGGATCAGACACCAGGCAGGCAGACAGGCAGTGACGACATCTGTGCAGTGCAGGTGCCATGGAACTGAGCCAAAGGGAGGCGGGTTTTGGAGCAGGGAGCCTGGGCAGTGATGTGTTGTTCATAAGAAGATCCTGGGCTCTGGATCCAAGAAGTCATTGGCTTGATTCCTGACCCCAACCCTCATGTTGGGCAAGTGTTTGAAGCTTTCTGTGCCTCTGTTTCTTGGTGTCCCAAATAGGGACAATAGTAGCAATTACCTCTGAGAGTCAGGAGGGCATTTATAGATGTCATTTCATTACTCTCACAGCAGCCCACAAGCACGGTTCTAGGTCCCCCATTTTACACGTGGCAGATGGGTAGCTTTTTAATCAGTAATCACGCAGTTAAGAATGGTCAGAGCCGGCATTTGAATTTGATCCCTGTGTCCAGATTATTTCTATTCTCACTCAGTATTACTGGAAATCTAGTAAAGTCGGAACAAACACTGCTGGGAAGTGGGTGCTTGAAACATGTTTGTCGTCTTCGCCATTGGGAAGTGTTGAGTTCATGTTCCTCACAGCCCTTCCGAGGCTCCCTGTGTCTCTGGCTGCCCCTGGTGGGGTCTGCAGGGATCTGGGCATCTTCTCCTTGATCTCTACCCCAAGGTTCTCTGCTCTCTACAGGTTGAGTCTCAACCCTGACTGCTCAGTAGAGCTAATGTCTAAAAACAAAAAAAGGTGGGGAGGGTACAGCTCAGTGGTAGAGCCCGTGCTTAGCATGCAAGAGGTCCTGGGTTCAATTCCCAGTACCTCCATTAAAACAAATAAAACTAACTACCTCCCAAAAAAGGAAAGATGTATTTAAAAAACAATAAACAGTACAAAGTCCCCACTCCAGGCTGGGGCACACTATTTTTTAAAGGCTCCCAGATGCTTCCCATGTGCAGGAGGGTGAGAGCTACCCCTCCACACCTCTTCTCTTGAGCTTGTCCACTCACACCCATTATCCTCTTGAAACAGGAAAACTACTTGGCTCAGCCTAGAACTTTCTCCTGATTTCTAGACTTTGATTTGCCTACTGGACATCTCTCCTGGAGCCCACAGGCACCCACCCAGAACTGAATCAGTTGTCTCCTCTCATGGCTTGCCCCTCTTCCTGCCCTTCTTATTTCAGGGAATGGCACTATAATTTAAGACACTGCCAAAGCAAGAAAGCTGCCCGGCATCTTTGACCTCTTCCTTCCCTTCCATCACACCTGTGGCCAATCCGTCCACCTGCTTAAATGTTTTCTTCTCTCTCCTCCTGGCGGGGCCTCAGCAGGCCTTCACATGAACCTGCCAATAGGTCTCCCTGCCTCTATCTTGTCTCTTTCTTGATCACTTTGCATGTCTCCTCTACTTTGGAGGCACACAGAGTCCTTTGTGATGTGCACCTGTGATCTCTCCACCTGGTTGCCTCACCTGCTTCCCACACCCTGTGCTCACTTCTAGACTATTTGGAGTTCCTGGAAGGGACCTGGCTCTCTTTGGCCTCCCACCATTGCATGTGCAGCTCCCCAGGGAGAAATTGCCTTAACATTATACCTTCACCTGATAACTTCTAGGGAATCTCAGAACTCACCACAGTGGTTCCCTCCTCTGGGAAAGCCTTGGCTACAGTTCTGGCTCTCTGCCCCGAGCACCCTCTGCTGACTGTTATCCAAGACCTCTTAACACGCCTCCTCAGCCTTCATTTCATGATGACTTCTGTGCACCTAGGAGCTCCCGGAAGCAGGGACTGTGTCTCTTTTCTCTTTATTCTCAGGGCATGGTAGAGACTCAGGTATAATGGTGGAGGGAACAGTGGTTATTCTGAAATTTCTCTGTAGTTGGGGCCTAGGGGTAACAGTCTGGTTGGAAGAAGGGCTTAGGTGATTTACCCTGAAGCCACATTTTCAATTAACATTTCATGTTGTTTTTGTCTACTATTTGAAGTGTTGAGTCTTAAAACAGAATGACGATTTCTAAAAATTACTTTACCGAAGATTGAGGAAAATGGCAGTTTCCCATATTTAAGAATATTATTTAAATTTTGTGTGACTGGGGTTGTGGAATAGAAATGCAGGGGCTACTAAAGCATTCTCATCCCCTTCCCTACCCTCAGGTCCTTCGGACAGAAGAGACAGAGTGATGTGAGGAGAAGACTTGGAGGGTGGACCATGCACTGCTTTTAAATTATGACAGTTACTTGTGCTTTTTTTTAACTTTCTTTTGTAATGGAGGTACTGGGGTTTGAACCCAGGACCTTGTACATGCTAAGCACGTGCTCTACCACTGAGCTATACCCACCCTTCCCCCCGATATTTGTGTTTTTAGTGGGCATAATGTGCTTGTAGCAGGTACTTTAGCATCAGACACAGTCACCTGCCTCTGACCATCACATTAATACCTTTCCCCTGAGCTAGAGAGCTAGATATTCTGTTTTCACAAGTTCAATAAATTATCTACATTTTCCTTTTTCTTAAAAGAAAGGCATTAACTCATGTTTCTCTTTAGTATCGCCTATAAATAAAATGTGATTTTATTAATCATTTACCAAAGTGTTAAGTGTAATAAATATTAAGTACAGATTTCTGAAGCATCAGTCTTCACTGAAGATCCACATTCTGCTGTTCTCTCTCTGTGTTAGTCACCATACTTCTGGAGTTCTGGAAGCGGCGCCAGGCAGAACTTGAGTACAAATGGGACAGGGTTGAGCAGGAAGAACAAGTCTGGTCAGAATAGGAGGTGTGGTGTCCCCACGTGGAGATAGATGTGATTACCCAGGAAAAGCAGGCGCTGATTAGATGCACTTTAGTCTGTTTACTTTTGGAGTTGTCCACCTTGGCTGCATGTTGGAATCACCAGGGAACCTTAAAAAATGTTGGTGCTTGGATTCCATCACTGCAAACTCCGATGGTACTTAGTGGCCTGGGGTGCATTCTGGCATAGGGAAGTTTTTAAAGCTCCTCTGGTTATTCTAATGTGCAGCCAAGGTGAAGGAGCACTGCCTGGAATGGTGGACACAGAAGAGAAGTGTGGTCCTTCCTTCATAATAACAGTAAAAAGGGGGAAAAGGAAAAGGCTGGTAATTGTATAAGAAAAGAGGCATTGAATTGCATCATTTCATAACACCAATAAAAAAAATGCAAAATATAAATTAGCCACTATGACATAGATGTAGAAAGAAAGACACATTGGTTTTTATAGTTGACTCCCATTTTTTCACATGTGCCTTCATTATTGCGGCCTCCTTTTCATCATAGACTAGGTGCCCTTTTGCTTGAACTAAGTCCTGATCACTGCTCCCCCTTCCTTTTGGGATGTGCACAAAGCAGCGTGGCTCTCATCCTAAAGTCAGAGAAAGGGTAGAAGAAGCAGGGAAACCTTTGTTGAGGTGCCATCAGTGTTTGTGCACTGAGCTAGGCATTTTATATAATTGGAAATGTAAATTTATTGCTGCCACTCCTGCTGCAAAATTAAAAAAAATAAAACTATATATCTTTGTATCAACCTTCCAGAGCTATGAAATGATGATTTTTTGAGTCATCTGTATTATTGCTTCTTTTCATCAGCTGAGATAATTTAGAGCTGATGGTACTTGCAGTCAGCAGCAGCAGGAGAGCAGGTTGTGAGCATGAATAACTCTTGGAAATAAAATGCTTTTACTAGGAGCATCTGAAAATGTCTCCAACTATAGATTTTATAAATTGAATCACAGATCTACAGAACGTTGGCACTGAAAAGGTCTGGAGGGAGCAGGTCAAACTCCTCTTTGTATAAATGGAAAAAAAATGAGGTTCAGCTACCAATAGAAAGTGACATTTGCCTTTTAAAATGTAATAAGCTTCTAATAATCCCCATTATGAATAGTTCCCATTGTTTACAACTGAAGATGGCGGTCAAAGCATATGTTTGTGAAAGACTGTAAATTCAGAGATGAAAGCTGAAACAGACAAAATTAGATGTTCATAATGTTTTTGAGTCCTGAAAAACAAAAACGTATCATATTGGCAGAATACAAAAAATACTGAAGAAAAGTTTTTTGGTCATTTAAACTGCCAATTTTAAATTTAAAATTGCCAACTAATAAGTTTAAATTTTCATTGGAACATACTTGTTGAAAAATTGAAGATGAAGATTCATTTCACTTTATCATTCTTCCTTATTTAAAAAAAATTTTAATTTTTTTTTAGTTTTTTAATTGAAGTGTTTTATTTCAATTGCAAATGCATGCTCCATTTTTTAGAGAGGCCAGCATTGTGGTAGTGAGACCTTGGGAATGAAGTTGCCTAAATTCATATTTGAGCACAGCAGCTTGCTTCCTGAGTGATTTTGGACAACTTAACTTCTCTGTGCCATAGTTTCCTATAAAATAAGAATAGGAGAGTTCCTCATGACTGTGGTAAGGACGGGTCGAATTAATGTACAGAATCTACTTGGAAGACTTCCTGGCACAGAGGAGGGGCCATGTACTTAGTTACAGGTATTATTATACTCCTGCTGCTTTTATAATCCAGGTAAACCTTGAGTCTTACTGATATCATCGCTAAAAAACATCTAAATATAAACTCTAAAATGGAAACTCTAAAACTTCATAGTTGTAGCTAATTAACACACAAAGCCCAACCAAGAAACACACAGTGGAGACCAGTTAGCTGCAGACACCTGTGAAACTTTCTGTCCTGCATGGACTCTAAGCTGTCACTTCAGTCACTTCTGAAATCTAAGGCAAGCTCAGGAATAGAGCTTTAAAGCTTGGCCTCGTCAGGTACCCAGACCCCTAAGCTCAGACCATGGCAGGGAAACAGTTTGCTGTTCACATGTGCATTTTCAAAAAATAATATTAAAATGAACACTGTACGTATTTTGTTGTGTGTTTGACATCATTAACAGAAAAGAAAAGAAAAGAAAAAAAAAAAAGGAAAAAAACCCATGCAGTTAAAAAATAAGGAGGCTATGTCTGAAAATTATTTTTTTTTTAAATTATGCTTAGGATTTAGTGACCAGTTAGGAGAAAAATCATTTCATTGGTGTAATCCCTTGATTGACTAAACATTTTTTTTAATTAGGAAGAAGAGCGTGTTCCTTTTACCACCTGGGGAAAGTGTATACATATAACCCTTTGTGCAAGTGCTCTTTTTCTGGGTAAGAATCTGCCACAGACTTCTTAAAATCTAATGTGAAATGCTGAGGAAACTGAAAGTCAAGCTGGGGAATATGTAGTCTCATAGAGAAAACTGTTTCCAGAGAACACCTCAGCCAATGCAGGGCTCCAATCAGGAGGTTCCAGAGTCTCTTCTGCTCACAGTGCTTCCCCCAGTTCTTTTCAACTCATTTGTTCAAATCAGATCAGTGCTTTAGGATTCTCCAGGTTCTGATTAAGAGACCAGATGGAGGCATTAAGAATTCTAAAATTTTCCAAGAGTAACAACCAAGGTAAAATGTCTAGGAATAGCCTAACAAAAGGATAGTAGGAACTGTCAAAAAAAATTAAATAAATAAAAACTACTGAAAGACATAAAAGAAGCTTTAATCACATGATTCTAGATTAAAAGATCATATCTCCAAAATATCAGAAGTTATAAAATTGATTTGTGGTTTATTGTGAATAAAATCATATTACTAATATAATAATTAATAAGACAATGAGAGTGTTACTAGCTCAAGAATAGCCAGATTAGAAAATAGGACAGGAAGTCCAGATATGGTTTCTGATATCAATAATAATTTAATATATGAGATGGAAGGCATTACAAATCAGGGAGATAAATAAAGGTTATTCAATAAATGGAACATATGATAGCTACTTGAGGGGAAAAGAAAAGATTGAAATAAAACAGTGAACCATATATTGTGAGAAATTCCAGAAATATTTAAAAAAGTAACACAATTAGAAAAAAACTAGAAATAAATATGGATGAGTATACAACCTCTAGATGAGCAGTAAGTTTCAGAGGAAAATATATAAAGATTTCCATGCATCAGAAGCATCCTAATTTTAAACAAAACACCAGAGGATGTTATTTGTTTACAAATCCGACAAGGGGCTAATTCCTTCAATACACAGAGAGTTCAGATCACTTCAAACGTAACACCAAAAAATCTCAGGAGCGTAGAAGGCAGAGAAGATGAACACATATTCACAAAGGAAAAAATAGATGTCACACTCCAATAGTAATTCAGTCAGTGCACATCAGAATGAAATAGTTTTCCACCTCTCAAGTGACACAGCTCTGTTTATGAGGATGAAGAGCCAGTGATCACCAATCCCATGCCTAGGCTACTGGATAGTTTTTGTGAAGTATGGTTGATTTACAATGCTGTGTTAGTTTCTGGTGTACTCCTCCAGCCTTCTTAGAGAGCAGTCTGGCAGTTCATATCAAGAGTCAAAAATATTCATATGCTTTAATCCACTAATTCAGCTTTGAAAAACTTTTAATAAGGAAGTATTTCAAAATGGCAGGGAAAAGTCAGTATGGATGAAAGTCACAGACATACTTTTAGATGTATATATATATATATATAAAATCTCAGCCAAAATATTCTTCCAACACTTCACATAGTAGAATATTTTGCAGTCATGAAAAAGTGTGTCCATGAATATATTTTATGACATGTCAAAGTGTTATGCTTATGATAGGCTTGAGAATAAAATTAATATATAAAATGATTTTTAATATACAAACAATGCACAGTTCTGAAGGAATTATGTCTATAGGTAGAAGCATTTTTCTTATTTTATTTTTTATTCATTTTCAGAGTTGGAGTCTTTTGATTGTAGGTGACAAAATCAATCTCCAATGTGTTTAAACAACAACCAAAAAATGGGGATGCATGGGATTTATTGGTTCCTGTAAATGAAAACCTCAGGTCTGAGGTCTGGCTTCAGTCAAGGAGAGATACTGTAGCCCAGATGATGTCAAGGGCTGCTTTTGACCTGCCTTCATTCTGTGTCCAAGGATGTCTCAGCATGCTGCTTCTAGGCACTCAGCATCACAGATCACACATCCGTCCAAGCCAAGAGAGGTCTCTTTTGGCAGCTTCCTCTCTTGATAGAGGAAGCTCATCATTCACATGGGCACCAGCACGTATCTCCTCACATAACAGTGACTTTTACTGTGTTATTTGCCAATTCTCAAATCATGTGTGAGACCAATAGAATGAGGGGTATTATTTGTCTTAAACCAACTGAGATCTACCTCTGGTGCTTCAGAAAGAGTGTGTCAATCAAGCTTAAATCACAGGACTAAAGATAGAAGGGAAGTTATTTATCCTAAAGCAAAATCTGGGTCCTCTTCTAAGACTGGGGACAGCTCCAGGACAGCAGTTCTGTCCACTACTGAGTACTTTCAAATTTTCATTAATGAGCAAATATTAAAGTTATGATCAGAAAAGATGATAAGTAAGAAGAAACTTGAGGAAGGAGAATGGAAAGCTTTCCTGTTTCTTAAGAAATATTGAGCCCATTAAGTTCTTGGAAGAAAAATGGAAATGTGTCAAGTTTGTATAAGTTCTGAAATGAATTAGAATTGATTTCACAGTCCATTTAGGAGGCAGTGCTAAACGGTTAGTGTGTCTTTGGGCTCTTTGAGTATTTCAGTTCTTTCACTTAATAGTTGTTTCATTTGGGGCAAATTGCATCATCTCCACGTGGATCTATTTCCTCGTCTGTAAAAGAGATATAATATTACCTTTCCCACAGGGTGATTGTGAGGATTTAGAAAAATAGATCTGTGCTGAAGCAATAGTAAGCATTTAAAGAATTTAACTATTTTGATTACTTAATACATAATTAAAAAATTTATTATGCAGACTTTTTAAAAATGCATACTATTTAAATGGCCTATATGTGTTGTACAAGAGAGGAAAGCTTAATAAACCTTCTATAATACATTTTTCTCAGCCTTAACTAATTTTCACATTTAATCACACACACACACCAAAATGTTATTCCTTTCACAAGCATGAAGCCTTAACTGTGAAGAAAAGGATAATGAAAGAGAGTAGAGGAGGAAATAAAATGCTTTCTCTACAAACTGATGGCTTAAAAACTAAGAAAAAAAACACCTTTTTAAGACTTTGGTCACCATATTCATAGCTAATAATTAGGTAGAGTTTTTCACATGCCTGTGATTAATGTTCTAATTGTTTTCACAATTAGTAAATCATTGACTCATCACAATAATCCTATAAATTGCTATTATTATCCCCCCATTATATGGGTGAGGAGATTGAAGCCCCTAGAGGTTAAGAAATTTGCACAAGGCCCCACAGCTAGCACCAGAGCTGGGATCCAGATGCAGGAGTGTGGCTCCAGGAGGGGCTTGTAAACACTCCCTCTGCTCTCTCCTGCAGGTGCAAGCCAGCCTCCCGCTATTACTGTAAATAACATGATGTGGTTTACTTAGTCTTGAAATTCACATTCTTTGGAGCTTTCTCTCTGGGGAAGCCATCAGGAGCAGCCAGGGACACTGAGACATGCTTCTGGACTATGACCAAGAAGATAGATGGAAGGAAAACAGTTTAAAAATGGGATCTTTAATGTGCATTCTTCAATGGCCAGAAAAAAACCTGCCTAGTGAGGAACTGAAACCCTATCAGCCACGTGCAAATTATGCTTCACACCCCCGTTGCCCTTGGGTCCACACAGTCAGAACTACAATGGATCAGGGACATGAATCTTGTGCAAATGCAGGGAGTATGAATACCTGCCATTTTAAAATCTCAAGGAGTATGAAAAGCATGTGAAGCTTTCATCAACAGAGATCTGCTGTCATTTCCAGTGTTTCCCTCAGGACATGTCCACAGCTTCACTGGTCCTATTCAGAATGAAGACGACAGCTAGCACCTGCTGGCCCCTGAATCAGTGATAGGTTCTCCCTTTAAAGGAAGCATATCCCCTTCACGGGTTACAACTAGTTCATGACCTATGTAATTCTATAGATGTAGAAGGGATATTTTCATTGGTTCTGCTATCACAGACTTGTCTCCAAAAGAACATGTCACCAGTTACTCCATTTTCACCCATTTAAAGATATACTTAACAGGCTTCCTTCTTTAGTGCAGTTTTAGGTTTACAGAAAAATTCACAGAAAGTGGAGTTCCCATATATTCCCTATGCTCTGCACACAGCTGCTCCTGCTGTCAGCATGTTACATTAGTGGATGCACTCATTCTTTTTGACATCCTTCATTCCTCCTACCCTAAAGATTAACGTACCTGATATTCACATGTCTTGTGGCATTTATGTGTGATTTACATCACTTCTCATGTTTATTTGAGGTTTAGAGCACATGCATGTTGTCTGTTTAAGCGTGGGTTGGGGCAAGTTTTCTGTGTAAAAATATGATCATTAGTGAGTCTCATGCTGCTGGGTTTTTGGGTTGTCAGGTCCTGTTCACCATTGCTTCAGTTATTGGGATCATTGTCTACGGACTCTCAGTGTTCATTGTATTTTCTGCAAAACTTCCCAAGAACCTGCATGGAAGAGACCCAATCCAGAAGTACCTGACTGTGCAGATGGGCCACGCCCATCACTGCTTCTCTCATCAGTTTTATCATAATTGTGACCCTGAAGGCAGTATATGAGAAAGTGGCAATCATGAGGACTGACTCTGGTAAGCTCCTACTGCAGCTGAGGTCATTTCTACACCACTTTTAGAACCAGGTCAAAACAGAAACTGTATCTTTTGGGCACTTCAATTCCAGTACATTACAGTCTTTAGAAAACGTCAAGTGTAAACGTATTTTCTCTAGCCTATATGAGAAGTGAATTAGCTCCGGCTTTGCATTAGTTAAAGGGACAAAGCAAGCATTAGAATGTCCAAGCTCTGTGTAAAGAGGTCAGTGCTGAATAGTATTTTCAATTACATTAGATCATGTACCCTATTGTTGAAAGTAAATAGTCTCTTTATTGCAAATAAGTGGAAGAGGGTCATGGTTCCAGTGGCAGATTTGCTCATGTGTTACGGAGAGGACAAGTAATCACAGTGTTATGTGTCTTTCCCCGATGCTGTTCCTGTTAGTGTAGCTCCATTCTCATCATCTATAGCTTCTATAAAAAATGTTTCTTCTCTCTGGCTTTTATCCCAGCCAGCGGCTTAGCGGCCCAAGTGCTTCCCACAAGCTGCATGTGGCTGGGTCGTTCTCCCAGTGGTCTGCTCAGTAGTCATCTTCTGAAAACACTAAGACCAATTTAAATTCTAAACTAGGAGGATGACCTGTTTTATGTTCCCCAAATTCTTCTAGCAAGTTTGCCCGTGTTTTGTTTGTTTTCTTCAATAGTCCTACCTTCCTGCCTTTCAGGGAGACAAGAGAATATCATTTAGCAGGATGTTCAGAAGTAGTTTTCTATCAACTTACACCTGACAGAGGACAGTTCTTGCCCATTGGATACTGTTGTGCTTACAAATTTTAAGGAACAGCTGACTATTTTTTTTGCCTTGTGGGATATTGTGTTCATAGTGTGAGAAACTCTTACAACAGTGTGTACACTTGGAATTAACATAGTAGCTATGTTAAGGAATTCAAAACAGCTTAAATGAAAACAGTGTGAATTGTGTATATATATATATATATATATATATATATATATACCGTGTTAACTCATGTATCCGTGGATTTGATTAGTCTCAAAGCTGTTTACAGCTTTAGAGACTTAACTTTTCTTTATTCTAGCTGCAGAGCTCCCAAGGACCAGAATGACTATGAGAACAACCTAGCCATGGAGGTGTTCTTGTTCCAGTTTGTCAACTACTACTCTTCGTGTTTCTACATCACATTCTTTAAGGGCAGATTTGTGACTTATCCAGGAGATCCGATGTATTGGCTGTGAAAATACAGAAATGAAGTGCTGTGAATACAGCTTTGTGTTCTGACAGTCTAACCTGGTTCATGTTTTCCCCTAGTTGCTCAAAGAAGAGTGTCTTTACTGTCTGTTCCTTAGATTTTTTTAGCCATAAAATAATGACTTTATTTCATGTTATAGCTATCTAAAATTTAAATGATATTTTCTTTCTAATATTCCAGTGTGACCCAGGTGGCTGTCTCCTTGAACTGATGACACAGCTGACAATAATCATGGGAGGACAGTCAATCTGGAATAACACACAAGAGGTGTTACTTCCATGAATACTAAGTCATGTGATCTTGGGGTGAGAACGGCCCACCCATCCAAGTCATTTTCCTGCATGCCCATCTCTAAAACAGGGGAGACTCTGCTTATTAAAGATAAGAAGATCCATCCAACAGTGTAAACGTACCTGCTGTTTAATAATTATGCTTAAATACCTTCTTTTTATGTTTAACTTAAATCCCCAAGTGCTATAATTTCTGCTTATTAGCCCATCACTGGGGGCTGACTGATCAGAGCCCTTTGAGAGATGGCCCTTGTTGGGGCTGTGAGCTAAGATTTCCCACAACTTCCCACAACTTTCTCCTCCTTTTATACATGCATTTAAAAATCCATAACAGGAATTTGTTGAGTGCCTAGTATGTGCTAGTCACTGTATTAAGTGTTGTACATATATGTGTGTGTGCGTGTGTGTGTATAATTTAATCACCCAAACAATCCTTATTCTTATCTCCCTTTTGCAAATGAAGATCCTGTGGCTTAAAGAGGGTAAGTGATTTGCCCAAGCTCTCATTGCCAATAAGAGACCACTGTGGGACTCAGATGTAAGACCCTATCTCTCTGAATCCATGTTCTTCTAAGAACAGAGGCTCTCTTGGGGTCCTAAGGCACAGGGTTACATAATGTTTTAAGAGACACTTGTCTAAAATAATAACTACAGAGGTTTTGACTTACTGTTCTCTTCCTAAAAATGAGAAAAGCAGATATTAGCTAAGGTCACACTGTCCTTTAGATTTTCACATAAGCCCAATCCCATATCAAGGTGGACAGTCCAGTGTTATCTGCAATTTCTGCACAATTCAAGGAGCTTACTGTATTCACTTTCTGTTGCTGCTGTAACAAGTATCCCCAAGCGTCATGGTAGTAGGAGGAAAAAAGAAAAAGTCTCCACTAAACAACACAAATTAAACCTCCTAGGGTTCTTGAATGCAGAAGCCTGCTGAAGTCAAGGTGTTGGCAGGGCTGTTTCTGAAGGCCCCAGGGGAACCTGTATCTTTGCCTCTTCTGGCTTCCAGAGGCCACCTGTGTCTCTTGGCCTGTGACCTATTTTCTCTCTCTCAAGGTCAGCACGGTGTGCCTCTGACTCTGATTCTGTGGTCATATCTCCTCTCCTCTCTCCCCTCTTCTGCCTCCCTCTTCCTCCTTTAATGACCCTGGCGATTACACTGGGCCCACCTCTCTCTTAGAGTTGGCTGGTTAGCAACCTTAACTGCATCTGCAACCATAGTCCCCCTTTGCCAGGGACCCTGACCTCTTCATATGTTCTGGGGATTAGGACATGGACATCTTTGGGGGGGACCATTTTTCTGCCTACCATGCTAACCTTTTTAGGATAATGTTTGGCTTTCAGTTTCTGTTCTCACAAAACTGTTGATCTCTCTTCTGTCTTGCCTTCCACACCAGCATTCTTCTCCTGGTCAACCTAACTGCAGAGCTCACCCCTCTCTGTGGTGTCCCCCAAAACCACTTACACAAGCAAGCCTTACTGATGTTTGGAGCATGGAGGAGAAACTCAAACAACTTGAATTTTGAAATAAAAAACATCCATCATTTTAAAATCTTCCATGCCACTATAAAAAATTTATTTTTTAACTTCTTTTTTTAATTTTTAAACTATTTTAAACTTTGTTACTTTTTTAAAACTTTACTTTTTTTCTTATCATCCTTCATTGTAAGCTCCAGAAACCTGCTATTCTGCCCACCACACCCAACTTCCCTTTCATTGTTTCTCCTCCCTTCCCTAAACCTTCCTTCTCTCTCCCTTATTACCAAGTTTCTGTCCATTCTCTTTATAGGGCAGTTAAATTATTTTTTCTTTCTTTCTTTCTGTTTTTGCAGAGTGAACAACTTTGGGTGTCAGCGTGTCCTTCCACATTTCTTCACAAGGTTCAGTATGGTTCAGTATGGATTACTGGGGCCTGTCTCTAAACAAAGGCATTTCCCTTGTCCCCCATCTCACAACACCCCTCAAAAAAAAGATTCTGATCTTTGCTGTGAAATGAATCTTTTTTTTCCCTACTGTGCAGTGCACAACTCTTACACTGAGCCCACAGTCAGATTTTTCCAGAGGAGTAAATGTAGCTCATGTGCAAATAATACTATTTTTCTCTGTGAAAAGAAATAGATCAGATAGAGGAAATACTAAACTCAGGTTACTCAAAAGCATTTCCTTAAGGAAATAGGTTAATTATTTAACACTAAATTTTGTTGAACCTGGTTGTCAGTGAGCTATTTTAACCAATCAAGGAGAAGGATATATTTCCTAAATTGGTACTGAGAAATTCATGTGAAATGAAACTTGCTCACATGAACTAGTTTAAAGTAAAGGATGCATTATAGTATCTGTGGTCTGTTTATTCTTTTGCTTAAGTAAGCTCATTGTTGTAGGTTCCAGTGAGCTGAACTTTGCCTCCATGTATTTCTACTATGGGCTAAAATATTTAGGGAATATGTTTTGAATTATAATTCCCTTGTTTGAAAACCAGGAATGCTGAGTGGTAGCCAAGTTCGAAGGTGGCTTGTGTTTTCCTCACTGCCTCTTCTCTTTGTATAAGGTGACAGTTTCCTTCTTACTTTTTCATATTAAATCCTAACATACCAAATATCTATCAGTAATTCCTGCTATGCCAAAACTACACCCATCATCAAAAATACATAGGAAGGGAAAAGAAAACTTATCAAATTTAGCGACAATTTTCATGCTATTTAAATATGTCCAAAGGAACATAATGAAATGAAATAACTCACCTGCCTACACCCCCCAATTCCATGTGGGGCTCTTGAGTAGGATTCTGGGAGCAAATGAAGAAGGACAGTGAAGCCATGATCCAGGCTCCCACTGGGGTCTCCCCAGCACTTGGATCAGCACCTGGTATATAGTAGGTCTCAGTCCAAGCCAGCTGATGAGTGAGTGACTCACAGGCATCGAATGCATAATATCAGTGAATTAACAGCATTATTTGTAGGACTCAGAGAATAAGCTGAGAGCCCTGTGGCCTTCCCAGCCTCACATACTATTTTGATATTGGGATCATTTCTGGGAATGTTATTCTGTACTTGACAAAAGGCTAGTATGACTCCAGGGTTAAGCAACATGCCCTGGAGAAATTTTAGGATAAAATATTAAGAAAAATAGTTAAATGCCCAAAATGGCATAGCATTGTCCTTTGGTGTTTAGATAATGTATGGCTGTAATTTTCTTACTTTATGTTTTCTACATTTTCCACCACGGGTATGCACTACTATATAATAAGAAAATCTCTCTTCTCCAGATATGATTTGGTTAGAGGATGAGGCAGAGACATATAATAAGAGAATCTTAAATACATGTGTCTGTAATTCACTCTTTAAATTCAGGAACAGGAAACTCAGGAATGAAATAGATTCAGAGAATCAAAGATACTTTTATTCAAGATTAGCAAGTGGGAGTGTCCTCAACAGAAATGGTGATTATCTATAATGCAGAGATTAAATGTGATAATGAAGGTACAAAGACAACATGAAGTAGAAAGTGCCACGTGGCAAGCACTGAGTAAAGGGCAATTTACTATGATTATGCTAATCTGTGGTCAATTCCCAAGCAAATGATTGTGTAACCCCTGCTAGAGGAAGAAAGCTTCCAGCCTTGGCCAGAGAGGGGGGAGGATCCAGTGCCTGTATTTTTTAAAATGTCTACAGGTGCTTCGCATGTGCAAATTGATATCCCTGCACAAGAACCATAACCCAACAGAAAACCCAAAAGACCGAGGACAATGATGGGTAGACGACAGCCCAAGATTTTCTGCGACAGATGAGTGGTTCCACTCAGGAAGACTGATAAAGAGGGTCAGAGTCTTAGCTAAGGACAAGCAAGTCGGGACTTCTAATATGACCTAATACCATCGGCGGGGGAGAGCATTTCAGCACAAGAAGTTATTGCCAGATGAGTTAGCATGGAAGTTTCATCCTGGATCCAAACCGTGATGGATTTAGGTCCTGGAGGGTAAAAGCCCTGTTTCCGTGGGACATGGACCGGATTCCACAAGAGGCTGAGACAGGAAGTATGAGGCAGAGAAAAATTCCCCCAAGAGACTCCCGAGTCTGGGTGCCAGGAAGGGTGATGGACGAGCGCGGTCCCAGGGCCACCCGCACCGCAGGGCTCCAAGTGGCTGTGGAGCTGCGTGCTCCTGGCCGAACCTCAGACCTGACTGCAGCACTCTGGGCTGCATACTGGGGAGCAGCTTCAGCAGCAGGCTGTCCCCGTCATTCTCGTAGGTGCTGCAGTGACCCCCAACCCTGTGGCCACAGTGTCCCCAAACCAAGGGTCTAACTGACTTCAGCCTTATTTACAGGTGGCCACAGCCAGTTAGCCTGTGCTGCTCAAAAGGAAGATCCCGCATTTTGATGTGTTAGGGAGGTTGCTAATACCTGGCCTGCTCTGAATCGTTTCATCCTGACAGCAGCCTGGGCAGTGGAAGTTTCATCTCCCAATTTTATTTCAACTTTTTTTTGTTGAAAGTATAGTTGGTTTACAATATTGTGTTAATTCTTGGTGTACAGCATAGCGATTCAGTTATACATACATATATATATATATATATATATATATTCCTTGTCATATTCTTTTTCACTATCGGCTATTAAAATTTTTTGAATGTAGTTCCCTGTGCTATACAGTAGGACCTTGTTGTTTGATGCAAAAATTACTAAACAAGGTATTTGCAGACTAAACCTAGCCATGTATATGACAGAGTTGAGTTTATCTCAGGATTTAAATGTGGTTTTGATCTCCAGGATCTCTTTATCTACTTATCATAATTAAAGAGCATGTGGACCACTTCTCAGAAAAATGTTTTAAAATCTTAAGATTTAGAGAATAAAGAAGGAAGATAATTATACTGAAAAGCAGATATCAAAATATAGAAATGGACATTTGTGATACAGTAATATCTGAATTATTGGAAGAACGTGTTGAATAAGAGGATCCAGTGGTGGGTCTACTAACCGCAACTTTCTGCCATAGCAGTGAGTGTAAATCATCTTCTGAGATCTGCAACAATTGCATTTTGAATGTAAATAAAGTTAAATAACAAATAAGCCATGAAGTGTGAATTCAGATTCAGGGGTATCTTCAGTCCATATCCCCACCACTTCCCAGAGCTCCCTGCTCTTCCCCTAATGTCATTGAAAGCAGTGGGGAAAGTTTGTGAAGCGAAGGGCATGTTCCATTGCAAAGAAATCTCGTAGCAAACCTGGGAGCATGGCCAGGGAAAGGTTAAAGCTGAGATCAGAGGCAGTGGGAAACCTAGCAGGGGCAGCTCTTTACAAGTCACATCACATACTCTGTGTGTGTCCGTGTGTGTGTGCATATAGACGTGTGTGCATGTACGGTGTATACACCGGCCTTTCGTGTGAAGCTGCCACTCTGTCCAAATTTGAAATCCATCCAAACGTGCAGTGCAGTCAGCCGAAGCTTTGCCAGACGCTAAGTTGTCTGTTGTTGCTCTGTCTCTTCTCCTGAATTCCATGAATAAGCCACGTGCCAGCTGTTGCTTTCAGGGACAACAGCTCTGTAGGCTACAGGCCCATGCCTTGTTTCACTGCCAACCCCAATTTCATTTCAGGACAAATTGCCATTTGAAATAGGGGGAAGCATTCAGTTGGCCCACAAGCCTCTGAGTGAGGAAAAATGGTAACCTTAGAGACAGCTCTGTGGGACAGCATCCAGGAGGGGGCAGAGCACTAGGCTGTAAGTCGAGGCTGTGTTTCTTTTAAGCTCTGCACTGACTTTGAGGCGGCATGTCACTTCTCTGACCCTTGATTTATTCTGCTTAAATTAGGGCCTTGGACCTGTTTGATCCAAAGTTAGAGTAGCACTTTTCTGCTCGGTGACCCTCCATGGCTCTCCAATTCTTACAGAGGGAAAAATGCCCACATCCTCACTGTGGTCTCTTAGGCTCCACCCCCAAAACCACCACTGATTTCCTGTTTGCTCTGGCCCACACCAGTCTCCATGCTGTCTGTCCAGCGTGAGGGACCTCCAGGCCCGTGATCACTGTTCTCTCTGCCCACCCCTTTGCCTCATTCTTTGCCTTATTCAAAGGTCACTGCACCATCCCCAATCCTCCCTACCACAAATTCCTCGTCCTCCTTTATTTTCCTCCACAGCACTTATCACCAGCTCACAGACCCTGTCTTTCTTTCTTTTACTTATTTTCTCCGATGATTTTCAGACTGGAAAGGCCATGGTGGATAATAGCAGAGAAATGGGGGAAAAAAGACAAATGAGGGAAGGTATCTTCTAAAAGCTAAAATGCCCACCTGAAAAGGAGGTAGGAGATAAATTAGCAGTCATTACAGTTTTGGTAAACACAGATACGTAGTCAGGACTAGTTTTCACAATGTTTGGGGGTAGGGTGGCAGCAATAAAAAGAAATTTATCCTGAAAACAAGAAATTAAATTCTTGGGAAGATGATGTGTTCAGCTTGGACTGTCAGTAATACTTTTATGACCTTCGTCTGATAATATCCTGCTTTATAATTTGATCTGTTTGGCATCTGGGTCATGAATCTAATGGTGCTGCAGTTTCGGAAGCAGAACAGACCACCCCACGATGGGAACGGTACTGCCATCTGCAGCCCATGGGCAAACTGGGGTTATTTTATGAATACCTTGAAATGAGTAAGTCATCAGTGGAGATTTCAGTGCTGTCAGTTATACTAGAGTATGTTTTGGGTCTCAGAAGCATCGGTTACTGAGCCAAACAATGACCATCATACCGAAACGGAGCCCGCTTTTCTCCATTAGATGCAATTATGCAGTCAGGCTTTCAAACACAGGGTGCCTCTGTGTATCTTTGTCAATATTTATGTTGTACAAAGCTGAAGATTTACTGCAAAGGAATGAAATGGAATATTCATGTAGCCCGTGTGGCACAGCTGTTGGCTGATATCCTTCTAAACAGAGTCATGTGAGCCCGCCAGCCTGTGCAGAAAGCCTGCAAGAGCATCCTGTGTCATGGCAGCAAGGTTCACAGTGTCACCCCTTAAACATCTCACACCTGCCTTTCACATTGTTCCTTTTCACATTCTTCTGACCGATGGTTTCTGCCTGGTTCCTTGAGTGACCTCATGGCACATCACTGGCTTGAATTCAGGATGAACTTGCTGATCTCATATATCGGTTAAGCACAGATCCCCTCCTTCTCCAATATCTTTGTCCATTTCTGTACATTTGCTTGGGCTCTGTTTCTCTTTGGTTGAGCTTGGTTTTGAGATCTCAGTTGCCTTTAAATGGTTGTATCTTAAAATAGATTTCCATAGGAAAAGCCATCTTTTCTATTATGCATGGGACACTTTTATCTACTAGAAAGCTGATGATGTGCACGTTTTCTATCTGAGCCCTTTCAGCTCACCACTGCCTTGAATTAGTTTTTTTTTTTTAAGCTTAGGAGACAGAAAAGGATTTTGGCCAATAAGCTTTGCATTTATGCATGAGGGTTCATGTCTGCAAAGGCACCACTTTGTGCTTCCTGTTTATAAGTCTAGAGATAGGGGAAGGTTTTTTTCCTAAATCACATTCTATATATAAAATAATTGCTTTAAAAAATATACATTATACATGGAAACGCATCTGGTTCCCTCAGTGAGTGAAAGGTCATCTTGTGGCATCTTCAGTCAGTGATGCTTTGTGGCCTGGGGACTGATTTGAGTTACATTTTTGCTTTTGCTGTGTTTCATGACCAGGTTCCATTAAGGGTGCAGCTGCAGTCCCTGGTGTAGAAGTTATGTTCGTTTATTTTGCTTATTTTCAAAAGGAATATAAGACAATGATCTGTTATTCCAAAATGAGTCATAATTGTAAATATTTCTTATTGGAGCTATTATCAGCATTAATAATAACAACAACATTCTGTGGGCAGCATAGCATTTATTATTTTAACACACACAGAAAAAGCCTTGGAAATAATGTATTGTTCTAGTTAAGTCAAATAAAGGGAATTGAAAGGAAAAGTTGTAGGCTTTCGGGAGAAATTGATAGGATTTTTAGAACTTTATAGTCTCATTAAAATACCAATTAAATAATTCAGCCTCCCCCTACCCTGCAAAACAGGATGGAGTAACATCAATTCTAGAGAGATTTTTCAGATTTATTAGTTTTCCTATTATCTAAATAATCCATAATGAATTAGAAAATTCAATCCATTTCTGAGAGTAGGCAGTCTGTTATTCTGTTTTCAACGCTGGAGTGAAACCTATTTTTTGTTCTTTTGGTTCATGGGAGATAGAATTTCCAATTGCTTTTTGAATTATTTTTGTTCCTCTAAAATAAAGTGCCTTTGGTGATGATCTCCTGACCTCAGTTTCCTTCTCCCAGTTTTCCCCATGATCATTAATGACACCCCACCTGCCTTTTTAGTTATACCTCTTAGCTGCTGAAGGGGAACAGCTTCTGAGAGGTGATCCTGGAGCCCTCCACCTGTGCTTCATTAGGCCTCGCACCCAGACATCAACCCTATTCTCCTTCTCCTGAAGTACCTTTCTCTGCTTTTCTACCTGGAAGGATTCTTGCCAAGCCTTGGCAGGAACCCCTCCACTTTTTAGAGATTTTCTGCTCTCCTCTCTAGGCATGAATTGCACTTGATTCTTCTCTTGATGGTGTGTGATTGTGTCCGTGTCCATTGTGCTCCTCAGCTGGACTGATCCTGTTGGAGGCAGTAGTAAGGCTTTGCATCTTCCTGTCCATGTCCAGAGCACCACAGCCTGGACCCTGGTTCTCATACGTGTTTAAGTGACTTGAGCTTGGAGTTTCAACACACTCATGTACAACTCTTAGATGAGTTGGTGGTAACATTGCCCTCAAGGCCCCCACAAGATTCTATATGGCATATGTTTTTTTCTGAGTGAAATTTCTCTTTTAGTTGTTTTAGTGAATTCCCTACCATCCTTTGAGATTATTAGAGTAACCATGAGTTGTTAACCACAATAGCTCTCCCCCCACCAGCAAATGATCCTGCTGTCTGAGAACTCAGACATGGGACATAAGAGAAATAATCTATCATTCTTAAAATCTGGAAGCCATAAGATATGTTTTTGTACTTAGAGCACCCACAACACAAACACCAGTCTGTCAAGAATTTGGTGATGCCTTCCCAGAGGGCAGGTGCCATAAGTGAAATGCAGTGAATGATGAAGTGAGACCTCTTTGTCTCTGGTACTGCCTCTTCCACCTGTGCTGTGTTAACTTGATCTTCCCTTCATATAATATGTTCTCCTTTTAATTTACTACAGTTAATATCAGTTGTTCTTCAACATCTCCTTGCACCTGCCCCCTTCATTCCCCCTCTCTCCAGTGCTATCCCATCCACACCTCTTCTGCGCTCTCCAGGACCAGGCCTGTCTCCCCCACGCCCTCACCTCTGCTCTGTCTGCCCACCACCTGCACTGAGATTTCCTTGTCTCTGCAGAATGAACTTTCCAAAATGGCAGCTGAGTAACTGGGGGGATTGTAGACCGCTCATCTCTTTACTCACTCATTCATTTATCCACCCAACAAACATTGAGCACCTGCTATGCCAAAAACTGTATCAACTGCTGGGGAGACCAAGACAGGTAAGACTTGGTGTCTGCACTCCCCAGGCCAGGTGAGGCATGGCGGGTAGTTGATGGATTACTAAGCAGGTGAACGCAAATTGGACTTCCTAGACCTGGAGATATTTGAACTGAATTTTGAAAGATGAATGGAAGTTAGTTCTCTAACATGTGGTAGAGAAAGTGGACACTTCATGCAGAGAGGTGGAGACATATAAGAGTACACGGGCATGAAGCAGCTTGGCCAGACTGAAGAACAAGTAGGGCTAGAACAAAGTATCCACAGGTGGAAATATAAGGTACACAAGGCCTCTGTCATGATGAGTATACTTTATGTATCCTTAAAGAAACAGGTATAAATTGGAATATTTGTAAGCAAGAGAATTGCATAATGTTTATGTTAGAGAATATCTGGTTATTCTGGCAGCAGAATGGAAGATACTATTTTGGGGGGAGGCCCATATTTGGGGGAAATGATACTTCAGGGGGCCACCCCAGGTAACCCTGACAACAAGTGGCACACACGTGCAGAGAGGCCCTGGGCAGAGTGATAGTGACATGGGCGGCAGAAGTGGTAACTGCTCTAGAGGTGACTGCATGGCGGCGGGGCACAGAGCTGCTGAGATGACTTTCCAGCGACCCATCCGGAGAGTGGGTCTGCAGGGGGAGTACAAGAGGAGAAGCTGGTTTTGAGGAGGTGGTTCTGTGTGTGGCATTTTGAGTGTGAAGTGTCTATGGGACATCTGAGGGGTGATGTCCATTGTTAAGCTGGATTCACCAGTCAGGATCTCAGAGGTGCTGTGGGTGAGGCCATGGGGGTGATTCAGTCCTCCCAGGCAGAGGATTGAAGACGAGGCCCTGGGGAAAATGGCCATGTACATGGCAAATGGGAGAAGAGAAATCCACCAAGAGAAAGAAGAATAGCAGAGCAGTTGGGAGAAAACTAGTTGAAGCAACACAGGGAAGACTGTAACCTGGTTTAAGAGGGATTTGAACACTGACTAAAAGAAGCATAGTGAGAAAGGTGGGTGTGTGGGGCAAAAAAGCAAGAGCTAAAGCCCACCTTTAATTGCCAAGACTGGGGAAATGGAGGAGGAGAACTATACTTAGGTAGCCTTTAAAAAATTGATCTGTGTATATCTGCCTGGGCTTTTTAATTTTATTTAAGTAAAACAAAATTCAAGGGGAAAGAACATTCCACAGAGAGGAAAATATTTGTCCACAGCAAAAGCTACCTGGTAATCAAATAAACAGTTACTGAAAACGCCCACTGGTTTGGAACTCACAGCCACCGACAGTGCAAATCCTTCTCAGTGCCATGGTGAGGGCCATGGGGGATGCAGGGCTCTGAGCCCTGGAGGAGTTTTCAGCGCATGTACTTCCCCAAGAAACTGGAATTTAAAGGGAAGAATAAAGTGTATAAAGTATCAGAGAGCAATACAGGGCTGTGAGAGAAGGTCAGGTGAGGGTTAGTTTTGTTTTACAGTGGGCTTTTCTGGCCTTGCTGAGTTGCTAGGCCTTTGTTGTTGTTGGTCTTTGTTCCAAAAGCTTTTTAGAAAGTTCTTCTCGCTTGAATATCTGAACAGATTAAATCATGTTGGGTTTTTTTTTTTCTGGTGTTCTAGTTTTTAATTAAAAAAAGCTATCTGGAATTTATTTTAATGTCAAAAGTGAGGACACTCTACCAGGACTTCCAATGATTTAGCTAATTACTCCAATAGTGTAATCCACTGATTTGAAGTGTCAGTTTTATAATATTACTGAAATCTCATAAATATCCACATCTGTTCTTGAAATGTATTCTATTTCATTCATAATCTCAGTGCACTATTTCTAAACTGTTTCCATGACCATAGATTAATACCTCCTAGAGTTGGTCCTACTTTATCCTTTTCCAGAAGGTCCCTAATATTACCAATTCAACCATCCCTCCTCATTATTTTACTTGTATATTTGTGTATTTTTCTGGAAGAATTTTAGCATCACCTTTCAGCTTTTTTTCTTAAATCCATTTGGGATTATTAACTAAATTTGCATTCAGATTCTAAATTTATTTTGCAGAAAAAGTGTGCTATGTCTCCCAAATTTGAGTCTGCCCAATGAAGAGTATGGTGCATTCTAATGTTCATTCAATCATCTTTTTTTTTTTTTTAACTCATTTATCAGAACCATCTTAACATTTTTCACTAATTTATTTCTAAATAGTCTGTGCTTTTGTTTTCATTATAAATGATTTCTGGGATTTGAACTGGGTTGATTTCTAATAAAGTCTTAATTTCTAGCTTCTCTTGAATGAGAAGGAGATCTGACAGTGTGGGGCCCACTTTCCAATATGGTGATTGTGAGCAGTGCATTTCATTAGGATATCCACTTGCCAATTTGCCAGTAACTGCACCCACTTCACACATTTCTGTTACTTACCTGGCCCCTGTAGGCAGATGAGTTCATGTAGGGTTAGGTGGGTTATGGACACAGATACTGACATCACTGCTGCCACGCTGCTGACTTTGTGGCATCACTAACTCTGGTTCTTGCCTCTATGACCTCCCTGAATATGACAGCTCCTTCTGGGCTATGGAGCTGCTGTATCTTTCCAAAACTGTCTGCTTTTCTGCAACACAACCCTGCCTCTCAGGTCAGAAGCAAATGTCAGCTCCTCCTACCCATCCACCCCATCCACGGTCTTGCCGTTCCTGGCACGAGAAGTCCCTATCCCTTGACTGAGCAGTAACCCTAAAGGGATCATAAATTTGCCTCTCATCCACTGTCTTAGTTACATACCTGTGCTAGTTTACTTTAAAGGTCTGCCAGTTAGGAAGGGAGGGTCTAAAAGTCTTTTAGATCTCTGGCCTTATCATTTCTAACTGCTCCCCCACCCCATGGAACAGCTTACCACAGGTCTCTGTTGCCCCACCTGTAACAATGCCGTGTAAATTACAGACAAAGAGAAAAGAACTTCCAAGCCACCACCATAATTTTCACTTCCTGTGACCACACAGACCATAGAAATATCAATATAAAAATTCCTGAAGAAGGATATTTTGCTTATGAAGACACTTTAATTGCATACCTTTCTGTGACTTGTAACAACTTCATAGACTCTCTGGATGTGCTGCACTCACCTTCCCAGACTCAAGGGAGCTTGCTCACTTGCCTATTTGCAGCATATTTCCTCCAACATTCTCTATGCATAGCTTTCCCAAAGGTACATTTCTTATTTCTATTTAAATTGTTAGATACTTCCACAATATTCTTTTTTTAATCCTCAATTACAAATCATCTTCCAAGATTGTATTATTTCAACACTGAGAATGAATAATATGCTTCAAGATTCCCAAGTTTATTATCAGCAAATAACTATGGTTGGTTAAAGATTCTTAAGTATGTTATTCCTATTAAGGGTATATACGTGAAAGAAACAGGTTGTAATTAGTCTTCTTCCCAGAGATTTTATATTTGTCTTTTGATTGGATTCTTTCACTATTGAACATTATTATTACCATGACCGTCTTTTCTCTTTGGGATTTTGTTCACCATATGCCTCCCTCTCTTTACAGGAGTAAAGGAATATATGTTGTCCTTCCATCCATCCACCACTCCATGATGTGTGTCCATTCCTTCAACAGTTATTCAACTTAGATTCACCACCTTATTTGTGGCCTCTTTTCCACTGGCCCCACTGTTGGCTCTGGGGAACAATATATTGGAAATCAGAGTGGACACGTGGAAACTTGACTACCCAGTAGAGATGCATGGTGCCAGAAAAAGGCCAGGACATCAGATCGTGGCTGCCCATCATGCAAGGAACAGCAATTCTGGCTCTGGTGGACCAATGTGAGTAAAAAGGCTTCACACGGTGAAGACCTTGAATAGTCCAAAAATGCATTAGCGGTCCTTCCTAAGGAATCCAGTGTTGGGTATTGTTTAATATGAGAGGGAGATGCTAACACTATCATCGTTAAAAATAACATAGTTGTTGTAACTGTAATTATTATTTTTAATGTATTTTCTTTATAATTATTATTTGTGACTTACAAGGGCTCTTACAGAAGCAGTTGTTAAGAAGTGGGACCATTATACTGTTGCTGGAGTGTTAATTCAGTAGAAGCATGATAATAATATTAATAAGTACTCACTCTTTTGATCCTAACATGAATATAAAGGTTACCCAGCAGTGCTTGTATAATGGAGATACAAATCTATCTGTTTAAGAGTTTGTAGAACCTAAAATAAGAGCAGTCATTCCACCGTATTTTACCATATAGTCCAGACTATCAGTTTAAAGTGGGAACTACCTGATGAGGCCATATAAACACTTTGTGCATCCCCAAACATTCATTACCTTCCTGGTCCCCTGGGGCAGAGGTCCTTCCAGGGGGTGGTCACATATCTCCTCCCCACCCCACTCTTGGCCTTTACTACACACTGTTGTTCATTAGCTAAGCATCCTCATGCCCTGAATGTGTCTGAGCTGTGAGGGAACAGAACTCAGCTGTTTACAAACTGTATTGACTATGACCAGTCTGAAGAATCTCTCTCCTTCCCTGCCTCCACTCCCACAGGGCAACTGGGGGCTCACAACCACAGATTCCCATGCCAGCCCATCAGGGAACCTCCTTCCCTAGAAATACCCTTACAACCAGGGCTGTTTCCTCCCTTACTACACTGCCAATTTCACTCCCAGATTACAGTCCCCAACAAAAGGCTGTTGCAGTGTGAATTTCTTAATCAAGTCACACTGGCCCTGAGTCCCTGGCATTTTCCCATGAGCATTCATAGAAACAGAACAGGGCCTGGCAGTGGCTGTGGGCCAGGTTCCTGGGTTAGGGGACTTGCTGGGCACTTCAGGTTTTAGAGTCTGGCCCGAGCTCAGCTCCCAGCATGGCAGATTCCCATCTGCATGATTTCGGGCCAGGCTTCAACTGTTCACAGCTTCATTTTATCATCTGTAAACAGAATAATTCCCTGCCGCATATTTTAAGACTGTTATGTACCACAAAGAGTGCTTAGGGAATTCAGTGAGTCAATGCATGGAAGTCACACAACCTGGTCCTCAGGGAATGTTAGTTATCTTCATTATGCACCATCGATAAAATTGGCTGCACAGACTTGGCCAGGTATCAAAGCTACAGGCACAAGAATTTGACAATGTGTCACTGTCTGGATCATAGTCACAATTTTACACAGTAAAACAAGATTCCTGGGACCACTTAGCTGTCAGCCCACCTGACTCCCCACCCCAAAAACACTCACTTTATCTGATTTGCTTGCTACCCCTACTTTTTGGAGAAAGTTGGCAAATCACACACAGACAATGACTGCTAGATTATGTCCATTTCCATTCACTCAAATTGCCCCATTTTCAGTATCCACTGTGCTGCAAAACATAGACTAATGTTCAGAAATATGACAGCGAGGCCTTTCGAGTTCCACATTCAGAGAAGTATGAATCTGTCATGTTTAATATGTCATATGACACTAAGCAAGGCAGGAAAGCGGGCTCCCGTGCTTTAAGGAAATTTTTAGCAATGACATTTGTAACTAAAAGTGTTTTTGTTTCACCTTCAGCTAACCAGAAAATTCAATTGACTCCTATTACCCATTACTCAGGTGTCCTGGTTTGATTGTATTAGGCACTTTTTCCTCATCACCCTAGCATGGCTTGGCTCCATCAACACAGATGGATTGTCTCCAAGGCTGCTCCATGTGCATGGGCGTGTTTGTGTACACACGTGCACCCACTGATTGGTGCCACTGATCCATATCCAGTAGTTGTTCTGCCTTATAACTCAGGCATTGCTTTATTATACCCTAGAAAACTGCTTTTAGATCATTGATTGTACTATAGACCATCCTCTTGCCCACATTAGGAAATGACATCTTCCAAGACACAGGTCCTGTGTGCTTGTATATATGTATAAGTAAGAATTAAACATGTATGTCATCCCCTCACATATTTTATTTGTGCCTTCCCAATCAAATGTGCATAGTAAAGGCTAACTTCCCATAACAGTAGAACTTTAAGGAAGTAAGAAGAAGAAATTAGCCACCAGGGAGAAGACAGGGCATCAAGCAGGAGTTTGGTATCAAATAATTTATTCTAAAGCTGCTCTGGCCCAATAAATAAGTGAAATTGACATTATTGTATCATGCTAGAGCATCTGCTATTGAAGGCTGATTTTAATTTACTTTGATATAAGTGGAAAATTGTGTTGGAACAACATGGGAAATGAAGCACACTTCATCTATCTGTACTCCTGCAGTGTATTTCAGAGCTGCTCAGTTTTGAGGAAAAGTATCTTGTCAGGAGACAATAGAATTGTTTTCCTTGTTGGAATTTTTGTAGCTTCCAGAAGCACATCTGCAGGTGATTATGTAAAAGTCTAGAGTTGAATTAAATAACAGGAAATTTTAGCCTATTGAAATCTAGGAGAAGTGAAATATTTTTGCTTACCACCACCACCAACACCATCACCACCACCACCACCACCACCAGGCAAGCACGTGTACACCCAGAGAGATTTCACATCAGAGGAAATGACAAAGCTGGTTCTGTTACCGAGGCCAAACTTGTTCTGCTCACTGCCCAACAGTGATAAATAAATAAATCAGGAGATGAGGTTTTGGGGCAAGGAATAGTAACTTTATTCAGAAAGCTGGCAGACCAAGAAGATGGGGGACAAATGTCCTGGAGAACCATCTTGCCCGTCAGAATTCAGGCTCCTTTTAAACTAAAAAGGAGAGGGGGTGTGGTTGATTGTGCAAACTTCTTGCTGCAGGCATTCTTTGTTCTTGTAGCCATCCATGTGGGTCAGGCTATGGTGTCCCTGTAAACCTCCAACAAAACAATGGTTATTCTCTATTTTGCAACTTGCCATCTCTGCCTAAGTGCAGAAGTGCTAACATCCTTAAAGGTCAGAGCCCCAAGAATAGGCTTTCCTGTAGGTTTTAGGCTAAAGGCAACGTTGTTTTACAAAAGATGCAGAGCCAGCAAGATTAAGCCTGGAAAACAGGGCACAGTGCTTCAAAGTAAAGGAACAGATCCAATATGGCGTCAGATTCGTTCTCCTCTATTACAGTTCTAGTTGGGGGTAATTTTGCAATAGAAAATCCCCTTAGTTGTTTTTCTTGATTTGCCTGAGATCTTGTTTGTTGGCTTGTGGTCTCATGGTGTCTAAACTGTATGTTAAGATGAATACTATTAAAATCATATGGTGCAGAAAACATATCTGTTCTGCTTCAAAAAATGACTGAAACATTTAGCTTTGTTTATTCCCATAGAATTTGGATTGAATCTATTTTCGACTTTCTTCTTCCTTCAAACCAGTTTTTTACTGGAGGGTTTAAAGCCCAAATTAAAGAATTTTGGAGAAAACTCATGTAATTCATAAAAGCTTTACATCCGAATTTAAGATTGACCCATATTTATACTTTTAATCAAGGAACATGTTAAATTTTGTTAGTTGATCACTTATGACTTTTTTAACTTTGTCCATGTAATCTTTTGGAAGTTGAGAGGCTTAGACACTTGATCTAACAAAACAGGTATCATTGCTTGACTCTGTGAATGGAAGAATCCCAGTATAGTTTCCTGCTAGTGCATTTTATTAAAAATAATAAAGAATTCTTGCTATCTAATAAAGCAACTGACAGAAGCAATACTGAGTGTTTAAAATAAATCAGATTGTGGGTTCAATTATCTAAACAAGTGAAGATAGTATAGGGAAAAATTATGAATTTGAAGGAAAATATATTTTATGCAATTAATATTCTATTTTTAAGAAGCAAATGATAAAAAAATCAAATTTTTAATCATTTATCTACAAAGGAGCTATATAAAGCCAACTTATCTTCATAAGTGTTACAAATACAAAAGGGCTATCTAAATCTACATTATTAAAGAATAAATTATACCAAATTGACCTCCAAGGTTGATTGATTTTCATGATATTTCTAATTTTTGATAATATAACTTTCATATAACATATCCAAGTAGCTCTTGAGTTATCCACAGTACCCTAGTCTACAGTTATTCTTACTGTGCTTAAAAAATGTAATAGGCAAGGATCAAGCCCTTGCTTTTGAAATGCCACTGGACTTCTGGATATTCCCTTAAGTTAAAGACCAAAAGCAAAGTAACTATTCTACTTTAAAGCAGTTGCTCAAAGATTTTAAGGCATTCACTATCTATATTCAGTTTACAGGAAAGAATTAAGTTTTCTGAATCTTAAAAAAATCTACTGCTGAAAGTGAAATTCTGGCTTGTCTGTTGACCATAAATAAAAAGGCTCTAAATTAAACCTACCTTTACTGTTTTCTTCCCAGCATAGGCCATGGTCATCTCTTTCATACCAGACACGATCTCCTGTCTGGTGTATTGCTGGTCATTCTTTGTACCACCATAGGGGGACCACCTGCATGACACCATGGAGGGACAAAACAACAACACCCTCTGCTGGTTCAGCATCATGGACTTCAAAGCAGAAGCAAGGAAAATCCATACATTAGGCTTAGTAACCATACCTCATGCAGGTAAGTTCTGTTTACAGGTGTTTAAAAACGCATTTCATCATTTATAAGACTTTTATTGTAATATAATTCTGTTTGATATCACAGCTGCAAGAGGGTTTTTTTTTCTAGTTTTCTTTTCAGATAAACTTTAAAAAGGAAAAGATATAAAAGTTAATACAGACTAGTGTTAGAAACTTCAAACCAAACCATAAAGCAACATTTTAAAATGAGAGTTTCAAGTGAGTACAGGGAGATGGATCCAGGAGAAAACTCTTTTTTTTTCTCTATTTTATATTTTAGTGCTTTATTTTGTATTAAAAAAGTTTCTTTTTTTTTCTTTTTCTCTTTTTAATTTTTTTTTTTTACTGAGTAATAGTCATTTTACAGTGTTGTGTCAAATTCCAGTTTAGAACACAAGTTTCAGTTATACATGAACATACATATATTCATTGTCACTTTTTTTTCACTGTGCAGGAGAAAACTCTCATATGTTAGAAATGAAGAAACTCTTAAGAGTTCCAAAAAGTAAGATGATTCAATTATTATGAGAAATGTGTTATTTAAGCACACCCTGATGATCCTGAATGATGACAAACTAGCACAGTCACTTAACAAAGCAACACAAAGACAAACAATGTAACCTGGTAACCACTAGTTTGTTCTCTATAAGTCTGTTTCTTTTGTTATATTCACTAGTTTATAATTTGTTGTATTTTTTAGATTCCACGTATAAGTGATATCATACAGTATTTGTCTTTCTCTGTCTGCCTCATTTCACCAAGCATAACACCCTGCAAGTCCATCCATGTTGTTGTAAATGGCAAATTTTCATTTTTTATGGCTGATTAGTATTCCATTCTATGTATGTGTGTGTGTATATATGTATCTATATATATACACCAAGGATCAAATGGTAGTTCCATTTTTAGCTTTTTGAGGAACCTCCATACTGTTTTCTACAATGGCTACACCAATTTACATTCTCACTGACAGCATATGAGGGATTACTTTTCTCCATATCCCTGCCAACATTTGTTATTTGGGTTCTTTTAGATGACCATTCTGACAGGTGAAAGGTGATGCCTCATTGTGGGTTTGATTTGCATTTCTCTGATTATTAGTGGTGGTGAGCATCTTTTCATGTGCTTGTTGGCCATCTGTATGTCTTATTTGGCAAAATGTCTATTCAGGTCTCCTGCCTATTTTTCAATTGAGTTGTTATACAAATATAATTTATAATGATATATGTAACAAACATAAAAGCTCCTAAATATATGAAGAAAACTTTGACAAAATTGCAGGGAGAAGTAGACAGCTCTACAATAATAGTAGGAGACATCAATAACACACTTTCAATAATAGGTAGAACAACAAGACAGAAGGTCAATAAGGAAATAGGTGGCTTGAACAACATTATACATCAGTTGAATCTAAGAGAAATATATATAGAAAACTTCACTTCACAAAACAACAAAACACATTGTTCACTAATACATATGGAATATTCTCCAGGTTACACTATATGTCAGGCCACAAAAATGTCTCAATAAATTTAAAAAGATTGAAACCATACAAATAATCTTTTAAATCAAAATGGAATGAAACTAGATATCAGTAGCAGAAAAAAACTGGGAAGATCCACTAATGTGAGGAATTAACACCCTTAAACAACCCATGGGTCAGACAAGGAACCATAAGAAAATTTAGGAAACCTGAGTCAAATGAAAATGAAAACTTAGCATACAGAACTTAGGGATTCTGCAAAAGTAGTACTAAGAAGGAAATTTATACCTGCAAATGCTTATATTAAAAAAAGAACAATTCCAAAATCAACAATTTACAACTTAAAAACTAAAAAAGAACAAACTAAATGCAAAACTAGTGGCAGAAATTTAATAATAAAGATTCAAGCAGAGATACTCAAAATGAGAATAGAAAAGCTACAGAGAAAAATCAATAAAACCAAGAGTTGCTTTATTGAAAACATAAACAAAATTGACAAACTTTTTCCTAGGTTGACTATGGAAAAAGGAAACAGACTCAAATAACTAGAATCATAAATGAAAGAAGGGATATTGCAATAAATATTACAGAAATAAAAAGTGTTATAAAAGCATTATGAAAAATTGTACACCAAAAATTTGGATATCTCAGATGAAATGGACAAATTCCTAGAATCACAAAACCTACCAAGACTGAACCATAAAGAAATAGAAAATCTAAACATCCAAAACTATTTAGGAGATTGAATCAATCATCAAAAAACTTCCAACAAATAAAAGCTCAGGGCCAGAAGACTTCACTTGTGAAGTCTACCAAACATTTACAGAGGAATTAACATTAATTCTCCCCCAAACTCTTCCAAAAATTTGAAGAGGATGGAGCATTTCCAGACTCATTTTATGCTGTCAGCATTACACTGATACCAAATCCTGACAAGGACACTATAAAAATTGCAGACCAATATCCCTGATGAAAATTCTCAAGAAAATATCAGCAGACAATTTAACAGCACGTTTGTAAGTATTATACACTGTGACCAAGTGGAAATTTATTCCTGGAATGCAAGAATGGTTCAACATACAAATATTAATCAATTTAATATACCACAGTAGCAGAATAAAGATGAAGGGAACCCATGATCATCTCAATTTATGCAGAAAGAGCATTTGACAAAATTTAACACCTTTTAATTATGTAAACCCTTAACAAACTAGGAATAAAAGATAACTACCTCAACATAATAAATGATACATATGAAAAGCCCACAGCTAATATACTCAATGGTGAGGCTGAGGGCTTTCCCTCTAAGAAAGCTTAATAAAGAGACTAAATTCTTCACAAGGAAATTCACAAAATACCATTAAATAGAATAATATTCAAGATTCTCTATATCTTCTTTATAGACCAAAAATAAAAAACAAACCCCAAAGCAAAAAACTTACACCAGGAACATAATGATAAGAGTCCCTGGTTGAGGACAGCAATGAACAGGAGACTACAGTAGACAGGCGACTAGATTGTATAGTAGGAAATATTTAGAACCATTAAATAAAATTTATATTAGTCAATAGACACATAAGTCAATGGAACAGAATAGAAAACCCAGAAATAGCCCCCACCCAAGAACAGGAAACTGATTTTTGACAAAGATACAAAAAGCAACTTTTGAAAAGTCTTTTCAACCAAAGGTACTGGGACAATTGGATATGCATAGAAAAAAGTGAACCTTGACCTAAGTCTTACACCTTATGTAAAAATAACTCAAAATGAATCATAGAACTTCATGTAAAACATAAATATATCTAGAAACACATACTCTGATTTCTCAGCATGTTTCCTAGAGAAAGTTTCAAATTAAGGCAGTTTGTGCTGGAAAGTTGATTTGGAGTGATTGCTCCCCTTATGTACATAGGTAAGCCTGTCATCCTAACAAAGAAAGTCTGTTTCCAACAAGGTAGTTGAAGGACAGCTTCCAACACATTCAGATCCCAGATTGGAACATGTGGAGAAGCGTTCATTCAGCTAGCCAGAATAGGCATGGTATATCTAGAAACAATTACCCTGAAATAAAAATCAAGTTCTGTAGAGATGGTTTGAAGCTAAAGGAGGTTTGAGCTGGAAAACCGAGTTAGATAGAGTGCCTCTCATTATGTATTTAGGAAGGCCTGTCAACATAACACAACAAATTTTTGTTCCCAACATGGTAGGTGAATAACAGCTTGCACACACATTTGGATCAAAAAATGGAACATGTGGGAAAGCCTTCATTCAGCTAGACTGAAAGTGAAGGGTACAAGTATAAACAATGTGAATTCTCAGCAAGTTTCCAAGAGCTGGTTTCAAGGGAGAGGAAGTTTGTGCTGAAAAGCCAAGATGGAGTGAGTGTCTCCCCTTATATATATAGGTAGGCCAGTGCCACTAACCCATAAACTAGGTGTTACCAACAGGGTAGTTGAAGGACGGCTTCCACAGACAATCAGATCCCAGAATGGAACATGTGTAGAACCGATCATTCATCTAGCACAAAGGACAAGGGTACATCTAGAAACACTTACCCTGATTTCTCAGCATGTTTCCTAAAGACAGTTTCAAGGTAATGGCAGTTTGTGCTTGAAAACCGTGTTGGAGCGAGTGACTCCACTTTTATATACAGGTAGGCCAGTGCACCTAACCCAGAAACTCTGTGTTCTCAACAAGGTAGGTGAAGGACAGCTTCCACACACATTAGGATCCCATAATGGAACATATGCAGGAGCATTCTGTAATCTAGCAGAAAGGGCAAAAGTACATTGAGAACACTTGCCTTGATTTCTCAGCATGTTTCCTAGAGCAGGTTTCAAGGAAAAGGCAGTATGCCCTGGAAAACAGAGCTGGAATATGTCCTGCCATATATATATATATATATATATATATATATATATATATATATATATATATATATATAGGCTTGTGTCCACAACCTAGGAACAGTGTGTTCCAAACAAGGTAGTTGAAGGACGGTTTCTAAACACATTCAGATCCCAGAATGGAACATATGCTGAAGAGTTTATTCATGTAGCACAAAGGGCAAGGATATATCTAGAAACACTTATCCTGATTTCTCAGCATGTTTCCTAGTGATGGTTTCAATGTAAAGGCAGTTTGTGCTCAAAAACCATGTTGGAGCAAGTGAATCTGCTTATATATATATAGGCAGGCAAGTGCCCCTAACCCAGAAACACTGTGTTCCCAACAAGGTTGTTGAAGGATGGCTTCCACACACATTTGGATACCAGAATGGAACATGTGGAAACGTTCATTCATCTAGCACAAAGGACAAGGGTACATCTACAAACACTTACCCTGAATTCTCATCATGTTTCCTCAAGCCGTTTCAAGGTAAAGGCAGATTGCTCTGGAAAACTAAGTTGGAGCATGTGCCTCCCATTATATATAAAGGTAGGACAGACCCCCTAACCCAGAAACTCTGTTTTCCCAACATGGTAGTTACATGACAGCATCCACACACATTGGGATGTCGGAATGCAACATGTTGAGATGTGTTCATTTATCTAGCACAAAGGACAAGGGTTCATCTAGAAACACATACCCTGGTTTCTCTGCATGTTTCCTCCAGCCGATTTCAAAGTAAAGGCTGTTTGCTTTGGATAACAGTTGGAGAGAGTGCCTCCCTTATATGTACAGGTGGGCCAGTGCCACTAACCGAGAAACTTTGTGTTCATAAAAATGTAGTTGAAGGAAGGCTTCCACACACAGATGAATCTCAGAATGTTACATGTGAAGAAGCGTTCATTCACGTAGCACAAAAGAAAAGGGTATATCTAGAAGCAATTAACCTCATTTCTCAGCATGTTTCCTGAAGCTGGTTTCAAAGTAAAGCCAGTTTGCTCTGTACAGCCGAGTTGGAGCAAGTGACTCCCCTTTTATATATAGGCAGGCCAGTGCCACTAACCGAGAAATTCTGTGCTCAGAACAAGGTATGTGAATGAAGGATTCGACACACATTTGGATACCAGAATGAATCATGTAGGGAAGCGTTCATTCACCGAGCACAAAAGGCAAGATTACATCTAGAAACACTTACCCTTTCTCATCATGTTCCTTGAGCTGGTTTCACGGTAAAGGCAGTTTGTGCTGGAATACCGAGTTGGAGTGTGTTCTTCACTTATATATAAAGTTTGGCTAGTTCCACTAACCCAGAAACTATTTTCACAAAAGTGTAGGTGAAAGACTGCTTCTACACACTTTCAGATCCCAGAATGGAACAAGTGGAGAAGCGTTCATTCTTGCAGCAGAAAGGGCGTGGACATATCTAGAAACACCCTGAATTCTCAACATGGTTCCTAGAGAGGGTTTCAAAGTAAACGCAATTTTGCTGGAAAACTAAGTTGGAGAGAGTCACTCCCCTTTTTACATACAGAGGTAGGCCAGTGCCTCTAAACCAGAAACTCTGTGTTCTGAACAAGGTAGGTGAAGGTTGCCTTACACACACACATTCGGATGCTAGAATGGAACATGTGGAGAAGCTTTCTTTCAGCTAGCACAAAGGGCAAATGTACATCTAGAAACAAGTACCTTGACTTCTCAGCATGCTTCCTAGAGTGGGTTTCAAGGTAAAGGCAGTTTGCTCTGGAAAACCAAGTTAGAGTGAGTGCCTCCCCTTCTATAAATAGGTAGGCCAATGCAACTAACCGAAAAACACTGCATTCAGAATAAAGTAGGTGAAAGGCTGCTTCCAAACACAGTCTGATCCCAGAACTAAAGATGTGCAGAGGTGTTCATTCATCAAGCAGAAAGTGCAAGAGTACCTAAAGAAACACCTACCCTGATTTTTCAGCATGATTTCTAGGGATGGTTTCAAGGTAAACACAGTTAGTGCTGGAAAACCGAGTTGAAGTGATTCACTCCACTTTTATTACAGGTAGACCATTACCCCTAACCCAGAAACACTTTTTTCCCAACAAGGTAGGTGAAGGGTGGCTTACACATACATTTGGATCCCTGAATGTGACAGGTGGAGAAGCGTTCATTGAGCTAGCACAAAGGGCAAGAGTACTTCTGAAAATACTAACCATGATTTCTCAGCATATTTCCTAGAGCAGGTTTCAAGGTAAAGGCTTTTGCACTGGAAAATCATGTTGGAGCAATTGTCTCCCCTTACATATATAGGTAGGCCAGTGTCACTAACCGAAAAACTCTGTGCTACAAACAACACAGTTGAAGAATGACTTCCACACACATTTGGATCCCAAAATGGAACATTAGGTGAATCGTTCATTCATCTAGCACAAAGGGAAATGGTACATCTAGAAAGAGTTACCCTGATTTCTCAGCATGCTTTCTACAGTCAGTTTCAAGGTACAGGCAGTTTTCAATGGAAAAATGAGTTGGAGTGAGTACCTCCCATAATATACATAGGTTGGCCACTGCCCCTATCTGAGAACCTCTGTGTTCCCAACAAGCTAGGTAAAGGACAGCTTCCACACACATTCAGTTCCCAGAATGGAACATGTGGAGAAGCATTCACTCATCTAGTACAAAGGGCAAGTGTATATCTGGAAACACTTACCCTCATTTCTAAGCATGTTGCCTAGAGTAGGTTTCAAGGTAAAGGCAGTTTGCACTGGAAAACTGAGTTGGAGCATGTGTCTCCCCTAATATATATAGGAAGGCCAGTGCCCCTAAACCAGAAACTCTGTGTTCGGATCAAGGTATGTGAATCACAGTTTCTGCACACATTAGGATCACAGAAGCATTCTTTCATTCTAGCTGAGTGGGCAAGGTTACACGTGGAAATACTTTGCCTGGTTTCTCAGCATATTTCATCGAGCCAGTTTCAAGGAAGAGGCTGTTTGCGCTGGAAAATTGAGTTGAAGTGAGTGCCTCCTCTTATATATATAAGTAGCCTAGTGCCCTTAATACAGAAACTCTGTGTTCTGAACAAGGTATGTGAGGAGGGCTTGCACACACATTCGAATGTCAGAATGGAAAATGTGGAGAAATATTCATTTATCTAGCACAGAGAGCAAGTGTACATCTAGAAACAATTACCCTGATTTCTCAGCATGTTTCCTATAGTCAGTTTCAAGGTAAAGGCAGTTTGTGCTAATAAATGACTTGGAGTGAGGCTATCCCCTAATATATATAGGTAGGCCAGTGACTCTAACCCAGTAACTCTGTGTTCACAACAAGGTTTGTGAAGGTTGGCTTATGCACACATTCGGATCCCAGAATGGAACATGACGAGAAGTACTCTCTAACCTAGCTCAAAATGGAAATATATATATTGAATACATACCCTGCTTCTCAGAATGGTTCATTGAGCCGGTTTCAATATAAAGGCAGTTTGTGCTGGTAAGTCGAGTTGGATCGAGAGCCTTCCCTTATATATACAATTTGGCCAGTGCCCCTATCCCAGAAACTCCATGTTAACAACAAGGTAGGTGAAGGACTGCTTCCACACAGATTAGAAACTCAAAATGGAACATGTGAAGAAGCGTTCATTCATCTAGCACAAGGGGCAGGTGTACATCTAGAAACCCTTATCCTGTTTGCTCAGCATGTTTCCTGGAGCAGGTTTCAAGAGAAAGGCAATTTGTGCTGGAAAACCGAGTTGGAGAGAGTGCATGCTCATAGGTATGTAAGTAGAGTTTTTCCCCAACCACAGACAGTCTGTGTTCCCAACAAGCTATGTGAAGGATGGCTTCCAAACACATTCGGATCCTAGAATGGATCATGTGAAGGGGTGTTCATTTGTCTAGCATACAGAGCATAGGTATATCTAGAAACACTTACTATGATTTCTCAGCATGTTGCCTAGTGATGTTTCCAAGGGAAAGGCAGTTTGTGCTGGAAAACAGAGAAGGAATGAGTGACTCCAAACAGGTATGTAAGTAGTGTATTTCCCCTAACGCAGAAACTCAGTGTTCCCAACAAGCAAGACATAGATGTCATTCACACACATTCAGATTCCAGAGTGGAGCATGTGGAGATGCGTTCATTCATCTATCGTACAGGTAATGGTTATATCTAGAAACACATACTCTGATTTCTCAATATGTTTCATAGAGCCGATATCAAAGGAATGTCCATTTGTGCTGGAAAACTGAATTCGGTCCAGTGCCTGCCCACAGATATGTAAATGGCGTTGCTCTCCTTACCCAGAAACTCTGGGTCCCCAACAGGCTAGTTGAAGGATTGCTTCCAAACATGTTGGGAACTAACATTGGAGTATGTGGGTATGAGTTAATTCAACTAGCATACATGGCATGGGTATATCTAGAAACACTTATCTGATTTCTCAGCATCTTTCCTAGAACTGTTTTCAAGGGAAAGGCAATTTGCACTGGAAAACCGAGTTGGAGTGAGTGCCTTTATATAGATTTGTAAGAAGTGTAAATCCCTGAACACAGAAATCTGTGTTCCCAACAATCCAGATGAAGGACGTCTTCCACAAACATTCAGATCCCAGAATGAACCATGTGGAGATGCCTTCATTCATCTAGCATACAGGGCATGAGTCCATGTAGAAACACTCTCTGAATTCTCAGCGTTTATCCTAAAGCCGGTATTAATGGAAAGACAGATTGCGCTGAAAAAACGAGTTGCAGCGTGTGCCTACCCATAAATATATAAGTAGTGTAATTCCCCTAAGACAGAAACTCCATGTCCCCAACAAGCTAGGTGAAGGATGGCTTCCATGTACATTCGGATCCCAGAGTGGAGTATGTGGAGAGACACTCCTTCATCTAGCATACAGGGCATGAATATGTCTAGAAACACTTACTCTGATATCTCTGCAAGTTTCATACAGCCAGTTTCAAGCGAAATGTATTTTGTGCTGGAAAACACAGTTGGAGCCAGTTCCTTCCCATAGATATGTAGGTAGATTACTTCCCCTAGAACAGAAACTGTGATCCCAGCAATCTAGGTGAAGGATGGCTTCCACACACATTCTGATCCCAGAATGTAGTATGTGGAGAGGCGTTCATTCATCTAGCATACAGGGCATGGGTACATCTAGAAACACTCAGCATGTTCCCTAGAGCTGGGTTCAGGGGAATTGTAGTTTGCACTGGAAAACTGAGTTGTAGTGGGTGCCTCCACATAGGTATGTAAGTAGCACAGTTCCCCTAATACAGAATCTCTGTGTTACCAACAAGCTAGGTGAAGGACAGCTTCCAAATACATAGGGATCTAAGAATGGAATATGTGGGGAGGCATTCATTCAACTAGCATACATCACATGGGTATATCTAGAAACACTTACTCTCATTTCTCAGTATCTTTCATAGAGCCGTTTTCAAGGGAAAGGTGGTTTGCGATGGAAAACTGAGTGGAGCGAGTGCCTTTCCATATTAATACAAGTAGTGTAGATCCCCTAACCAATAAACTATATGTTCCCAACAATCTAGGTAAAGAACTACTACCACACACTTTTGAATCCTAGAATGGAGCATGTGGAACGGCATTCATTCATCTAGCATACAGGGTATGAGTACATCTAGAAACACTTACTCTGATTTCTCAGCATGTTTCTTAGAGCCAGTTTCAAGGGAAAGATAGTTTGCAGTGGAAAACCGAGTTGGAGTGAGTGCTTCCCCATAGATATGTAAGTAGCATAGTTTCCCTAAACCAGAAACTCTGTGTTCCCAACAAGCTAGGTGAAGGATGGCTTCCAAATATATAGGGATCTAAGAATGAAGTATGTGGGGAGGTGTTTATTCAACTAGCATAGATCACATGGGTATATCTAGAAACACTTACTCTCATTTCTCAGCATCCTTCATAGAGCCGTTTTCAAGGGAAAGGCAGTTTGCGATGGAAAACTGAGTGTAGTGAGTGCCTCTCCATAGGTATGTAAATAGTGGAGTTCCCCTAAGATAGAAACTCTGTATTGCAAACAAGCTAGGTGAAGGATGGCTTCCACGCACGTTCAGATCCCAGAATGGAGCATGTGGAAAGGCATTCATTTATGTAGCATTCAAAGTATGAATATATCTAGAAACACTTACTCTGATTTACCAGCATGATTCCTGAACCCGATTTTAAAGGAAAGGCATTTTGCACTGGAAAACTGATGTGGAGCCAGTGCCTCCCCATAGGTATGAATATAGCTGAGTTCTCCTAACACAGAAATTCTGTGTTCCCAACAAGCTCAGTGAAGGAAGTCTTCCACAGCCATACAGATCCCAGAATGGAGCACGGCAAGATCAATTCATTCATCTAGCATACAGGTCATGGGGACATGTAGGAACACTTTGACCGTTCATCATGTTTTCTAAAACAGGTTTCAAGGGAAAGGCTGTTTGCATTGGAAAAGCTGGTTGGATCAAGTGCATGCCCATAGGTATATAAGTAGCCTATTTCCCATAACACAGAAAGTATGTGTTCACAACAAGCTAGGTGAAGGACAGCTTCCACACACATTCGGATCCCAAAATGGAGCATGTGGAGAAGCGTCCATTCATCTAGTATACAGGGCATGGGTACATCTAGAAATACTGATTTCTCAGCATGTTTCCAAGAGCCGGTTTCAAAGGAAAGGAAGTTTGCCCTGGAAAAGCGAGTTGGAGTAATTATCTCCCCATTGATATGTAAGGAGAGTAGATCCCCTAACACAGGAACTTGGAGTTCTCAATAATTTAGATGAAGAACAGCTGCCACACACATTCAGATCCCAGAATGGAGCATGTACAGAGGCATTCATTCATCTATCATACATTTAATTGTTATATCTAGAAACACATACTCTGAAAACTCAAGATGCTTCTTAGAGCCGATTTCAAAGGAAAGGCCATTTGCCCTGGAAAACTGAGTTTGAACGAGTTCCTGCCCACAGATATGTAAGTGGCATTGTTACCCTAACACAGAAACTCTGTTTTCCCAACAAGTTAGGTGAAGGATTGTTTCCAAACGTATTGCAATCTAAGAATAGAGGATGTGGGGGAGGCATTCATTCAAATAGCATACATGGCATGGTTATATATAGAAACACTTACTCTGATTTCTATGCATCTGTCCTAGAGCCGGTTTGAAGGGAAAGACACTTTGTGCTGGAAAACTGAGTTGAAGCAACTGCCTCCCTATAGGTATGTAAGTAGCGTAGTACCCCTAACACAGAAACTCTGTGTTACCAACAAGTTAGGTGAAGGATGGCTTCCACACACATTCAGATCGCAGAAGAGAGCATGTGGAGAGACCTTCATTCATCTAGGATACAGGGCATGGGTACAAGTAGGAACAATTACCTTGAAATCTCAGCATGTTTCCTTGTGCTGGGTTAAAAGAAAGTCAGTTTGCGCTGGGAAAAAGAGTTGGGTGGTGCCTACACAATTGTATGTAAGTAGCGTAGTTCCCCTAACCCAGAATCTATGTTTTCCCAACAAGCTAGGTGAAGGATGGCTTCTTCAAATACTCGGATACCATAATGGAGCATGTGGAGAGGTGTTCATTCATCCAGTGTATAGGGAATGTGTACATCTAGAAACACTTACTATGACTTCTCAGCATGTTCCCTAGTGTTGGTTTTAAGGGAAAAGCATTTTGTGCTGGAACACCAAGTTGAAGTGAGTGAATACCCATAGGTATGCAAGTAGTGTAGATCCTCTAGCCCAGAAACTCTGTGTTACCAACAATCTAGGTGGAGGACAGCATCCACACACATTCAGATCCCACAATGGAGCATGTGGAGATGTGTTCTTACATCTAGCATACAGGGCATGGGCACATCCAGAAACCCTTACTCTGATTTCTCAGCATGTTTCCTGGAGCCAGTTTCAAGGGAAATTCAATTTTCATTGGAAAACCAAGCTGGAGTGAGTGCATGTCCATGGGTGTTTAAGTAGCATAGATGCCCTAGCCCAGTAACTCTGTTCCCAACAAGCTAGGTGAAAGATGGCGTCCACACACTTTCGGATCCCAGAATGGAGCATGTGGAGAGGCGTTCATTAATCTATCCTACAGGAAATGGTTATCTCTAAAACATAAACTCTGATTTATCAGCATGTTTCCTAGAGCCGTTTTCAAATTTAAGGAAATTTGCGCAGGAATACAGAGTTGGAGTGAGTGCCTCCCCATATATATGGAAGCAGTTCAGTCCCCTAACACAGAAACTCTCTGTTCCCTACAAGACAGGTGAAGAACGGCTTCTACACACAATCGGATTGCAGAAAGAAACATGCGGAGAGGCATTCACTCATTAAGCATACATTTCTTGGGTATATCTAGAAACATATACACTGATTTCTCCGCATGTTTCCTAGTGCCTTTCTTAAAGGACAGGCAGTTTGCCCTGGAAACTGAGTTCGAGCAAGTGCTTCCCCATAGATATTTATGTGGCATTTTTCCCGTAACACAGAAAATCTTTGTCCTCAAAAAGCTAGGTGATCTATGGCTTCCAAACACATTCGGGTCCCATTACGGAGCATGTGGAAATGCGTTCTTACATCTAGCATACAGGTCATGAGTATTTCTAGAAACAATTACTCTGATTTCTCTACATGTTTCCTAGGCCCGATTTCCAAGAAAGGAATTTTATGCTGGAAAACAGACTTGGTGTCAGTGCCTCATCATTGAAAGGAATGTAGCTTAGTTCTCCTAACACAGAAACTCTGAGTGCCAAACAAGCTAGGTGAAGGAGGTCTTCCACATTCATACGCATCCCAGAATGGAGCATGGGGAGAGCCATTGGATCATCTAGCATAAACAGCATGGGTACATGTAGAATCACTTACAATGAATTTTCAGTATGTTTTCTAGAACAGGTTACAATGGAAAGGCACTTTGGCTGTAAAACTGAGATTGGTCAATGCATGCCTATAGATATATAAGTAGCATAGTTTTCATAACCGGAATCTCCATGTTGCCAACAAGCTAAGAGAAGGATGGCTTCCACAAACATTCAGATACTAAAATGAAGCATGTGGAGAGGCATTGTTTCATCTAGCTTACAGATGCATATAGATGCAGCAAAACCTCTGTACTTGTTCCATTCTCAGATCTGAATGTGTGTGGAAGCCTTTCTTCAAATACTTGTTAGGAACACAGTTTCTCCTTCAGGGATATAACATTACTCCCATATCTATTGGGAGGCACTCTCTCCAACTCGGTTTTCTAGTGCAAAATGCCTTTCCTTGCAAACTGGCTCTTGGTAACATGTGGAGAAATCAAAGTAAATGTTGTGAGATGTACCCAGCCCCTGATGCTAGATGCAGCAATGCCTCTATCCTTGTTCCATTCTCAGATCTGAATGTGTGAGGAAGCCATCCTTGACCATCCTTGTTGGGAACACAGAGTTTCTGTTTGCGGGGAAGTACACTACTTCCATGTGTATTGGGAGATACATGCTCTAACTGCTTTTACAGCAGAAACTGCCTTTTCTTGCAAGCCAGCTCTATGAAACATGCTGAGAGATCACAGTCAGTGTTTCTAGATGTCCCCCAGCCCTTAATGCTAGATGCAGCAATGCCACTCTCTTTGTTCCATTCTCAGATATGAATGTGTGTTGCAAGTGTCCTTCAGCTAGCTTGTTGGGAACACAGACTTACTGTTTGAGAGGAAACATGCTAATTACATAACTATTGGGAGGCATTCGCTCCAACTCGGCTTTCCATTGCAAACTGCCTTTTGTTGCCAACATGTTCTAGGAAAAATGTTGAGAGATCACAGTCATTCTTACTTGGTGTCCCCCAGCCCTTAATGCTAGATGCAACAACGCCTCTGTCCTTGTTCCATTCTCAAATCTGAATGTGTATGGAAGCAGCCCTTCACCTACCTTGTTGGGAACATAGACATTCTGCTTCAGGTGAGCTATGCTACTTACATATCTATGGGGAGGCCCTCGCTCCAACTCATGTTTCCAGTAGAAACTTCCTTTCCTTACAAACCAGCTGTAGGGTACATGCTGGTAGATCACATGCAGTGTTTCTAGATGTTCCCCAACCCTTGATTCTAGATGCAGCAAAGACTCTCTCCTTGTTCCATTCTCACATCTGAATGTGTGTGGAAGCCGTCCTTCACCTATCTTGTTGGGAACATAGATATTTTGCTTAAGGTGAACTACACTATTTACATATATATGGGGAGGCATTCGCTCCAACTCGGTTTTCCAGTGAAAACTGTCTTTCCTTGTAAACTTGCACTAGGAAACATGCTGAGAAATGACAGTCGTTCTTCCTACATGTCCCACAGCCCTTGATGCTTGATGCAGCAATGCCTCTCTCCTTGTTCCATTCTCAGATCTGAATGTGTATGGAAGCCGTCCTTCACTTACCTTGTTGGGAACACAGAGTTTCTGCTTAAGGGGAACTATGCAACTTACATATCTCTTGATAGGTAATCGCTCATACTCGGCTTTCCCATGCAAGTGGCCTTTCCTTGTAAAGCGGATCTAGGAAAAATGCTAGAAGATCACAGTCAGTGTTTCTAGATGTTCCCAATCCCTTGATGCTAGATGCAGCAACATCTCTCTCCTGGTTGCATTCTCAGATCTGAATGTGTGTGGAAGTCATCTTTCACATACTTGTTGGAAACAGAGAGTTTCTGCTTGAGAGGAACTACACTACTTACATAGCTATGGGGAGGCACTCTATCCAACACAGTTTTCCAGCAAACTGCCTTTCCTTGCAAACCGGCTCTAGGAAACATGCTGATATATCTGAGTCAATGTTTCTAGATGTCCCCCAATCCTTGGTCTAGATGCAGCAACGCCTCTATCCTTGTTCCATTCTCAGATCTGAATGTGTTGGAAGCCTTCCTTCACCTTCCTTGTTGGGAATGCAGATTTTCGGTTTGCAGGAAACTATGTGACTTACGTAACTATTCAAAGGGACTCACTCCTACCTGGTTTTCCAGCGCAAAATACTTTCCTTGCAATCCAGATCCAGGATACATGCTGAGAGTCAAAGTCAGTATTTCTTGCTGTCCTCCAGCCCTTGATGTTAAATGCAGAAACACCTCTCTTCTTGTTCATTCTCGGGTTTGAGTGTGTGAGGAAGCCTTCCTTCAGCTACCTTGTAGGGAACAAAAGTTTCTGCTTGAGGGAAAATATGTGACTTAAATATCTATGGGGAAGCCATCACTGGAAATCGATTTTCAGTCCAAACTACCTTTCCTTGCAAACTGGCTCTAAGAAACATGCTGATATATCAGAGTCAATGTTTCTAGATGTCCCACAGCCCTCGATGCTAGATGCAGCAACGCCTGTTTTCTTGTTCCATTCTCAGATCTTAATGTGTGTGGAAGCCGGCCTTCACATACTTTGTGGGAACACAGAGTTTCTGCTTTAGGGGAACTACGTGACTTACATACCTATGTGGAAGCCCTCACTGCAACTCGATTTTTCACTGAAAACTGCCTTTCCTTGTAAACCAGCTCTTGGAAACATGATAGATCACAGATAATGTTTCTAGATGTCCCTAAGCCCTTGATGCTAGATGCAGCAACACCTCTCTCTGTTCCATTCTCTGACCTGAATGTGTTTTGAAGCTGTCCTTCAGCTATCTAGTTGGGAACACAGAGTTTCTACTTGAGGGGGACTACATGACATACATATCTAGAGGGAGACCTTCGCTCAAACTCGCATTTCCAACGGATACTGCCTTTCCTTCCAAACCGGCTCTAGGATACATGCTGAGAGATCGCAGTCAGTGTTTCTACATGTCCCTCAGCCCTTGATGCTAGATGCTGCAACGCCTCCCTCCTTGTTCCATTCTCAGATCTGAATGTGTGCGGAAGCTGTCCTTCACCTACCTTTTTTGGAACACAGAGTTTCTGCAAGAGGGGAAGTACTCCACTTAAATATTTGTTGTGCAACTTTGTTTTCTTGTGCAAACTGCCTTTCTTGGAAACAGGCTCTAGGAAACATGCAGAAAGATCACAATCAGTGTTTCTAGATGTCTTTCTGCCCTTGATGCTAGATGCAGCATTGCCTCTCTCCTTGTTCCATTCTCAGATCTGAATGTGTGTGGAAGCCGTCCTTAACTTACCTTTTGTGAACACTGAGTTTCTGTTTGAGGGGAACTATGCTACTTACATACGTATGGGGAGGCACTTGCTCAAACTCGCTGTTCTAGTGTATACTGCCTTTAATTGGCAACCGGCATTAGGAAACAAATTGAGAAATCACAATCAGTGATTCTGGATATCCACTCGCCCTTGATGTTAGATGGAGCAAAGCCTCTCTCCTTGTTCAATTCTGAGATCTGAATGTGTGTGGAAGCCGTCCTTCACCTACCTTGTTGGGAATATCAACTTTCTTTTTGAGGTGAACTACACTACTTTAATATCTATGGGGAGGCACTCGCTCCAACTCAGTTTTCCATTGCAAACTGCCTTTTCTTGAAAACCAGGTTTAAGTAACATGCTGAGAAATCACAGTCAGTGTTTCTAGATGTCTCCCAGTCCTTGATTCTAGATGCAGCAATGCCTCTCTCCTTGTTCCATTTTCAGCTCTGAATGTGATTGGAGTCCTTCCTTCACCTACCTTGTTGGGAACAGCTAGATTCTGCCTGAGGGGTACTATTCTACTTACAAATCTATTGGAAGACACTCGCTCCAACTCTGCTTTCCATTGCAAACTGCCTTTCCTTGCAAACAGGCTCTAGGAAAATTGCTGAGCATTCACAGTCATTGTTTCTTGGTGTCACCAAGCCCTTAATGCTACATGCAGCAATGCCTCTCTCCTTGTTCTATTTTCAGATCAGAATGTGTGTGGAAGTCGTTCTTCCCCTACCTTGTTGGGAACACAGAGTTTCTGATTGAGGTAATCTGCGCTACTTACGTATCAAAAGGGAGGCAATCTCTCCAACACCGTTTTCAAGCAAACTGCCTTTCCTTGCAAGCTGGCTCTAGGAAACATGCTGAGATATCACAGTCAGTGTTTCTAGATGTCCCCAAGCCCTTGATGCTAGATGCAGCAATGCCTCTCTCCTTGTTCCATTCTCAGATCACAGTGTGTGTGGAAGCAATCTTTCACCTACATTCTTTGGAACACAGAGTTTCTGCATGAGGGGAAGTATGCTAACTACATATCTATGGGGAGTCACTCACTCCAGCTCGTTTTTCCAATGCAAACTGCCTTTCTTTGAAAACCGTCTCTAGAAAACATGCAGAGAAATTACAGTAAGTGTTTCTAGATGTCCCCTAGCCCTTGAAGCAAGATACAGCAACGCCTCCCTCCTTTTTCCATTGTTAGAGATAAATATATGTGAAAGCCATCGATCAACTACCTTGTTGGGATCACTGAGTGTTTGCTTGAGTGGAGCAATGCTACTTACATATCAATGGTGAAGCACTCTCTCCAAGTTAGATTTCAAGTGCAAACTGCCTTTCCTTGCTAACTGGCTCAAGGAAACATGTAGAGATATCACAATCAGAGTTCCAGATGTCCCCTAGCACTTGATGCTAGATGCAGTAACACCTCCCTCCTTGTTCCATTCTCAGATCTCAATGTGTGTGGAAGCCGTCCTTCACCTACCTTGTTGGGAACAAAGATTTTCTGCTTTAGGGGCACTAGAATTCTTGCATATATATGGGAAGACACTCACTCCAACTTAGTTGTCATTGCAAATTGCCTTTCTTTACAAACCAGCTCAAGGAAATATGCAGAGATCACAGCCACTGTTTCTAGCTATCTGCCAGCCCTTGATGCTTTACGCAGCAACAGCTCTTTTCTTTTATCATTCTCAGATCGGAATGTGTGTGGAAGCTGGCCTTTCCATACTTTGTTGGGAACACAGAGGTTCTGTTTGAGGGGAACTACGTGACTTACATATCTATGGGGAAGCCCTTGCTGCAACTCGATTTTTCACTGCAAACTGCCTTTCCTTGCAAACCGGTTCTAGGAAACATGGTGATATATCAGACAGTGTTTCTAGATGTCCCTAAGACCTTGATGCTAGATGCAGCAACACCACTCTCCTTATTAGATTCTCAGACCTGAATTTGTGTGGAAGACGTCCTTCCCTTACCTTGTTTCGAACACTGAGCTTCTGCTTGAGAGGATCTATGCTACTTACATATGTATGGGCAGGCACTTGCTCAAACTCGTTGTTCTGGCATATACTTCCTTTCCTTGGGAACTGGCATTAGGAAACATATTTAGAAATCACAGTCAGTGATTCTGAATATCTGCTCGCACTTGATGCTAGATGGAGCAAAGCCTCTTTCAATGTTCCATTCTCAGATCTGTGTGTGTGGAAGTCGTCCTTCACCTTCCTTGTAGGGAACATTGTGTTTTGGCTTGCGTGGAACTATTCTACTTACATATCTACTCAAATGGATTCACATCTACTCTTTTTTCCAGCACAAAATGCCTTTCCTTGCAATCCAGCTCAAGGATACATGCTGAGAAATCACAGTCATTATTTCTAGATATCCCCCATCCCTGATGTTAGATGTAACAACGTCTCTCTCCTTGTTCCATTATCAGATCTGATTGTGTGTGGAAACCGTCCTTCACCTACCTTGTTTGGAACACAGAGTTTCTACCAGAGGGGAAGTATGCTACTTACATGTTTATTGGGAGGTTCTAGCTCCAACTTAGTTTTCTTGCACAAACTGCCTTTTCTTGGAAACAGGCTCAAGGAAACATGCTGATAGATCACAGTCAGTGTTTCTAGATGACCTCCAGCCCTTGGTGCTAAATGCAGCAAAGCCTCTCTCACTGTTCCATTCTAAGATTTGAGTGTGTGAGGAAGCCACCCTTCATCTAACTTGTTGGGAACACAGAGTTTCTGTTTGAGTGGAACAACATGGTTTACATATCTATGGGGAGGCCCTCGCTCCAACTTAGTTTTTTAGCACAAACTGCCTTTCCTTCCAAACCAGCTCTAGTAAACATGATGAGAAATCACAGTGAGTGTTTCCAGATGTCCCACAGCCCTTGATGCTGGATGGAGCAACATCTCGCTCCTTGTTTAATTCTCAGATCAGAATGTGTGTTGAAGCAGTCCTTCACCTACCTTCTTGGGAACACAGAGTTTCTGCTTGAGGGGAACTACGCTACTTACATATCCATGGGGGGGCCCTCACTCCAACTTGGTTTTCCAGTGCAAACTGCCTTTGCTTACAATCCAGCTCTAGGAAACATGCTGAGAAATCACAGTATGTGTGTCCAGATATTCCCCAGCCATTGATACTACATGCAGCAATGCCTCTCTTCTTGTTCCATTCTCAGATCTGAATATGTGTGGAAATCGTCCTTATCCTATATTGTTGGGAACACATAGTTTCTGCTTGAAGGGAACAAAGCAACTTACATTTCTACAGGAAGAAGCTCCTCCTACTCGTTTTCCCAGCACAAACTGCCTTTCCTTGCAAAGTGACTCTAAGAAACATCTGAGAAATCACAGTCAGTCTTTATAGATGATGCCCAGCCCTTGATGCTAGGTGCAGCAATGCCTCTGTTCTTGTTCCATTCTCAGATCTGAATGTGTGTGGAAGCCATCCTTCACCTACCTTGTTTGGAAAACCGAGTTTTTGATGAGGGGGTACTATGCTACTTACATATCTATGGGGAGGCACTCCAGCTCGGCTTTCCAGTGCACACTGACTTTACTTGGAAACCAGCTGAAGGAAACACTTTATTAAATCATTGTCATTGTTTCAACTTGTACCCAGGTCCTTTATGCTGGATGAATATGCCACTCTCCACATGCTCATATCTGAGATCTCAATGTGTGTGGAAGCTGTCCTTCAGGTTGTTTATTGTTAACACAGTGTTCCTGGGTTAACTGAACTATGCTACATAAATATCTGTGAGTAGGCACTTGCTGGTACTCAATTTTCCAGCGCAAACTGCTTTTCCCTGCAAACCGACTCTAGGAAACATGAGGGATCAGAGTAAGTATTACTAGATGTACACATGCCCTTTATGATAGAAGAAAGAACGACTCTCCACATGCTCCATTTTGGCATCTGAATGTGTGTGGAAGCCGTCCTTCAACTAATTTGTTGGGAACATAGGTGTTCTGAGTTACGGGAATTACGCTACTTACCTATCTATTGGGAGGCACTCGCTCCAACTAGGTTTTCTAATGCAAATGGCCTATCCCTTGAAACAGCTCTAGGAAATATGCTGAGAAATCAGACTAAGTGTTTCTATATATACCCATGCCTTTTATGCTACATGAAAGAACGGCATTCCACATGCTCCATTCTGGGATCCAAATGAGTGTGGAAGCCTTCCTTCATATAGCTTGTTGGGAACAGAGTTGATCTGTGTTCTGGGAACTGCACAACTTAAATATCTATGGGGAGGCATTTACTTCAACTCATATATCCAGAGCAAACAGCCATTCCCTTTAAAAAGGCTCTAGGAAACATGCTGAGAAATCACAGTAAGTTTTTCTAGATGTAACCATGCTCTTTATGCTAGATGAAATAGCGCCTCTCCACATGCTCCATTTGGGATCTGAATGTGTGTGGAAGCTGCTCTCAAAAGTTTGTTGGTCACACAGCTGTTCTGTGTTAAAGGAGTTATGCTACTTACCTATTTATGAGGAGTGACTTGCTCCAACTAGTTTTTCCTGCACAAGCTTCCTTTCCCTTGAAAACGGCCCTAGGAAACATGCTGAGAAATCAGAGTACGTGTTTCTAGATATACCCATGCTCTTTATGCTAGATGAGAGAATGGCTATCCCCATGCTCCATTCTGGAATCCTAATGTGTGTGGAAGTCGTCCTTCATCCAGCTTTTTGGGAATACCAGGTTTTTATGTTAGGGGAAGTATTCTACTTAATTATCTATGGGGAGGCACTAGCTCCAATACTGTTTTCCATCGCAAACTGCCTTTCTGTTGAAACCGACTCTAGGAAACATGGTGAAATATCAGAGAATTTGTTTCTAGATGTACCCAAGCTCTTTATAGTAGATGAAAGAATGTCTCTCCACATTCTCCATTCTTTCATCTAAATCTGCGTGGATGTCTTGCTAAATTAGTTTGTTTGGAACACATGTGTCTTGTTTTATGGGAACTACACTACTTACCTATCAATGAGGAGTCACTTGCTCCAAGATGGTTTTCCAGGCAAACTGCCTTTCCCGTGGAACCAACTGTAGAAAAGATGCTGAGAAATAAGTGTAAGTATTTCTAGATGTAATCATGCCCTTTATGCTAGATGAAAGAAAGCCTCTCCATTTGCTCCATACTGGGATCTGAATGTGTGTGGAAGCCGCCCTTCAACTAGCTTGTTGGAAACACAGGTGTTCTGTGTTAGGGGAACTAAGCTACTTACATTTCTATTGGGAGACACTCGCTCGAACTCGGTTTTGAATTGCAAACTGCCTTTCCCTTGAGACCGGCTGTGAGAAACATGCTGAGAAATCAGAGTAAGTGTTCGTAGATATACCCATGACCTTTATGCTAGATGAAAGAATGCTTCTCCACAGCTCCATTCTGGGATATGAATATTTGTGGAAGCCTTCCTTCAAATATTTTGTTGGGAACACAGTGTTTTGAAGTTTGCCGAACTACGCTACTTACTTATGTATGTCGTGGCAATCACTCCAACTCGGTTTTGAAGTGCAAACTGCCTTTCCTTTAAAACTGGTTCTAGGAAACAGGCTGAGAATTCAGAGTGTTTATAGCTGTACAGATGCCCTTTGTGCTAGATGAAAGAATGCCAGTCCACGAGTTCCATATTTGGTTCGGAATATGTGTGCAAGCCATCCTTCACATAGCTTGTTCTTAACACATAGCTTCTGTGTTAAAGCAACTACATTACATTAATACATATGGGGATGCAGGAGCTCCAACTATGTTTTCCAGCACAAACTGCTGTTCCATTGAACCCGGCTCTAGGAAACATGCTGAGAAATCTGAGTATTTGTGTTAGGTGTACCCAAGCCCTTTGTGCAAGATGAATGAACACTTCTCCACAAGTTCTATTCTGGGATCCAAATGTGGGTGTAAGGCCTCCTTCACCTAGCTTGTTATGAAGACAGAGTTCCTGCGTTGTGGGAACTACTCTACTTACAAACCTATATAGAGGCACTTGCTCCAACTCTGTTTTCCAGGCAAACTGCCTTTCCCTCGAAACCTGTTCTAGGAAACATGCTGAGAAATCAAAGTGTATCTAGATGTATACATTCCCTTTCTGCTAGATGAATTAACACCTCACCACATGTTCCATTCTGGAATATGAATGTCTGTGGAAGCCGTCCATCAACTATCTGGCTGGCAACACAGAGATTCTGAGTTAGGGGAACTACACAAGTTACATACGTATGGGGAGGCAATAGCTCCAACTCGGTTTTCCAGGGAAAACAGCCTTTCCCTTGAAACCGGTTCCAGAAAACATGCTGAGAATTCAGAGTAAGTGTTTCTAAATGTACATATGCCTTTCAGCTAGATGAATGAACGCTTCTCCACATGTTCCATTCTGGGAACCGAATGTTGGGAAGACTTCCTTAATCTAGCTTGGTGGAAAACCATAGTTACTGTATTAAGGGAACAATGTTACTTAGAGACCAATTGGGAGGCAATCACTCCTACATATTTTTCTAGGTCAAAATTCCTTTCCCTTGAAACCGGCTCAAGGAAACATGCTGGGAAATCAGAGTAATGGTTCTTAAATCTAATCATGCCCTTTATGCTACATGAATGAACGCCTCTCCACATGTTCCTATCTGGGATCCGAGTGTGTGTGGAAGCTGTCCTTCACTTAGCTTGTTGGGAACACATATTTCCTGTGTTAGTGGAGCTTCACAACTTAAAAACGTATGGGGAAATCACACATTCCAGCTTGGTTTTCCAGAGTAAACTGCCTTTCCTTTTAACACGGCTATGGGAAACACGCTGAGAAATCAGAGTAATTGTTTCTAGCTGTACCCATGCCCTTTGAGCTAGAAGAAAGAATTCTTCTCCACATGTTCCATTCTGGTATCTGAATATGTGTGGAAGACTTCTTTAACCAAGCTTGATGGGAACACATTGTTTCTGTGTTGGAGGAACTCGCTACCTACAGATTGATGGGAGGCACTCGCTCCAAAATAGTTTTCCTGCACAAACTACCTTTGTCTTGAAACAGGCCCTATGAAACATGCTAAGAATTCAGAGTCATTGTTTCTAAATGTACCAATCCTCTAAATGCTAGATGAACTTAATGCCTCTCTACATGTTTCATTCTGAGATCCAAATGTGTATGTAAGCTATTCTTCAACTAGTTTGTTGGGAACACAGAGTTTCTGTGTTAGGGGATTACTCTATTTACAAATCAATACGGAGGCACACAGTCCAACTCGGTTTTCCAGTGCTATCTTCTTTCCCTTGAAACTGCTTCTAGGAAACATGTGGAGAATTAAGACTAACTGTATCTTTAGATACCTATGCTCTTTATGCTAGAAGAAAGAACGAATCTCCACATGCTCCATTCTGGGATCCTAATGTGTGTGAAAGCGATCCTTCATCTAGCTTGCTTTGAACACATGGTTTCTGTGGCATGAGAACTACACTACTTACATATCCATGGGGAGGCACTTGTTCCTACTCGGTTTTCCAGTGCAAACTGCCTTTCCCTTGAAACTGGCTGTAGTAAACATGCTGAGAAATCAGAAGAATTATTTCTAGATGTACTCATTCCCTTTCTGCAAGCTGAAAGAACACCTGTCCCCATGCTCCATTCTGGGATCCGAATGTGTGTGGAAGCCATCCCTCAGAGTTTTGGGAACACTGGGTTTCTGTATTAGGGGAATTATTCTAGTTATATATCTATGGGGATGCAATGACTCTAACACAATTTTCCAGGGCAAAGTGCCATTCCCTTGAAACCGGCTCTAGGAAACATGCTGAGAAATCAGAAGAATTATTTCTAGATGTACTCATTCCCTTTCTGCAAGCTGAAAGAACACCTGTCCCCATGCTCCATTCTGGGATCCGAATGTGTGTGGAAGCCATCCCTCAGAGTTTTGGGAACACTGGGTTTCTGTATTAGGGGAATTATTCTAGTTATATATCTATGGGGATGCAATCACTCTAACACAATTTTCCAGGGCAAAGTGCCATTCCCTTGAAACCGGCTCTAGGAAACATGCTGAGAAATCACAGAAAGTTTTTCTAGATGTACCCATGCCCTTTAAGCTCCATGAAAGAACACCTCCCCACATTGTCCATTTGGGATCCTAATGTATATGCAAGCTGTCCTTCATCTAGCTTGCTTTGGACACAGGGCTTCTTTTTGGTGAGAACTATGCTATTTACATATCCATCAGGAGGCGCTTGCTTCTAATCAGTTTTCTGGAGCAAACTGCCTTTCCTTTGAAAACGGCTGTATGAAACATGCTGAGAAATCAGAGAATTTATTGCTAGATGTACCCATACTCTTTATGCTAAATGAAAGAACTCCTCTCCACATGCTTCATTGTGGGATCTGAATGTGTGTGGAAGTCGGCCTTAAACTAGCTTGTATGGAACACAGGAATTCTGTGTTAGGGGAACTATGCAACTTACCTATCTTTCGGGAGGCAATTGCTCCAAATTGGATTTCCAGTGCAAAGTGAATTTCCCTTGAAACCAACTCTAGGAAACATGCTGAGAAAGCAGAGTAAGTGTTCATATAAGACATCCTTCCCCTAGCTAGTGGGTAACACGGGGGTTTTGGGTTAGCAGAACAATGCTACTTACATATCTTTGGGGAAGCCCTGTCTCCAGCTCGGTTTTCCAGCACAAACTGCCTGTGCCTTGAAACCGCCTCTAGGAAACATGCTGAGGAAACAGAGTAAGTGTTTCTAGATGTACCCATGCCCTTTATGTTAGGTGAAAGAACTCCTCCCTACATGCTCCACTCTGGGATCCGAATGTGTCTGGAAGTCTTCCTTCAAATAACTTGTTGGGAAAACAGGTGTTCTGTGTTAGAGGAACTATGCAACTGACCTATCTGGAGGCACTCGCTCCAAATCTGTTTTTCAGTGCGAACTGCCTTTCTCTTAAAATTGGCTCTAGGAAACATGCTGAGTTATCAGGTAAGTGTTTCTAGATGTACCTATGCCCTTTATGCTAGATGAAAGAGTACCTCTCCACATGCTCCATATAGGGATCTGAATGTGTGTGGAAGCCGTCCTTCAAATAATTTGTTGGGAGAAGATGGTTTCTGGGTTAGCCAAAGAAATCTACATACGTATCTATGGGGTGGCAGCGGCTCCAAGTCTGTTTAACAGTTCAAACTGCCTTTACCTTGAAACCGGCTCTAGGAAACATATTAAGAAAAGAGAGTAAGTTTTTGTTGATGTAACCTTACCTTTTACGCTAAATGAAAGAACTCCTCTCCACATGCTCCATTCTGGGATGTGAATGTGTGGATGGTGTCCTTCACCTAGCTTTAATGAATCACAGTGTTTCTGTGTTAGGAGAACTACACTACTTACATATCTATGAGGAGGCAATCGCTCCAACTCTGTTTTCCAGCAAAAACTCCTTTCCTTTGATATCAGATCTAGCAAACATTCTGAGAAATCAGAGTAAGTGTTTTTTAGATGTACCAATGCCGATTCTGCTAGAAGAAAGAATGCATCTCCAAATGCTCCATTCTGGGATCCGAATGTGTGTGAAGCTGTCCTTCAACTAGCTTGTTGGTAACACATTGTTACTGTGTTAGGGGAACAACACTACTTACATATCTATTGGTAGTCACAGGTTCCAACTCGGTTTTCCAGTGCAAACAGACTTTCCCTTTAAACCGGCTCTAGGCAACATGCTTAGAAATCTGAGTAAGTGTTTCTAGATGTAAAATTTCCATTTCTGGTAAATGAAAGAATGCCTTTCCACATACTCCATTCTGGGATGTGAATGTGTGTGAAAGCCATCCTTTACCGAGCTTGATGGGAACACTGGATTTCTGTGTTAAGGGAATTATGCTACCTACATATCTAAGGGGACACACTCGCTCTAACACAATTTTTACAGGGCAAAACTCCTTGCCCTTGAAACCAGCTCTAGGAAACATGCTGAGAAATCAGAATAATTGTTTCTAGATATACCAATGCAGGGACAGGGAATTCCTCAGTCTTCCCTGAGCCCACCTGTGGAGCACCGACCCAGGCGGAGAGCATAGCAGCAGAAAGCAGCAAAGCGACTGGCACCAGGAGAAGGAGGGTGGCCCCTGACTTTTGGACAGGAACGCAGCCCCTGACCACAGTGCTGGGAGGGGCAGTGACCCACCCTTCTACCTGGCCAGTCTGCAAAATCTGACTGTGGCATCGGGAGGGGCAGTGACATGCCCACCCATAGCAAAGGAGAGCTGCACCTGACTCAGTGTTGGGAGGAGGCACAATCTGCTTGCTGACAGGCACTGGGAGCAGCACAGACAAGGGTGCCAATGGATGGACTCTGGAAACAGCAAGCTGAGCTTCCAAAACAGGATAAAGACAGAAAGATCTCACATCAAAAGCACACAGTCTACAGGAGAACACTGAGCCCCTCCTTTTTTGTTTTTTAAAATCTGTTTTTACCTGTTCTATTTTCTATCACCCTTTTAATTTTTACTTCTTAATTCATTTTTATTTCTCTTGGCTTTGGTGTCCTGTTATTGATTACACACAGGTTTCAGATATATCTTTTCCACTTTTCTCCTTTTTTAAAGGTTTTTAAATGACATCTCAACCCGATTGCTATTCTGCTTCAACTTCCTGTTCTATCATTCATTATAAACTCTTTTCAAACCTTTTTTTCCATTCTTTTAAAATTCTTTCTCTCTTTTTTTTTCTAAGTCTTATTCCTACATAGGCATTAGATAGATAAACTCCTTAAGGACCACAATAGATAACTGATACTTCATAAAACACAGTGCCAGAGAGGCATGAGCATGATGAAGAAGCAGAGAAAGCATCCCCAATTAAAAGACCAAGAGAAATACCCTGAAAGAAAATCAATGAAATAGACATTTATAGACTAATAGATCAACATTTCAAAAAAGGAGTGATCAAAATATTGAGGGAACTAAAAGAGATAGTGTTTAGAGAAATAAAATATGCCAAAAATGAAATTGAAGCTATAAAGAAGAGCCAAGTAGAATTGATAAACTCATTGACTTAGATGAGGAGTGATCTAATGGCTGAGCAAACCAGACTAGAAAATGCAGAGGAACAAATTAGTGACCTAGAAGACAGGACAATAGAAAGCACCCAATGAGAAGAGCTACAAGATAAACCAATTAAAATAAATGAAAATGACATAAGGGACCTATGGGATAATATAAAGCATCCCAATCTTCGCATAATAGGGGTCCCAGAAGGGGGAGAAAGATCAAAGGGGATTGAAAAGGTTTTTGAAGAAATCATGACTGAAAACTTCCCAAACGTAAAGAAGGAATCAGATATCCAAGTATAGGAAGCTCAGAGGGTCCCAAACAGGAAGAACCCAAAAAGACCCACACCAACACATATCATAATCATGATGGCCAGAGTCAAAGATAAAGAAATGATCCTAAAGTCAGCAAGAGAAAAGCAAAGAGGGAGTTACAAGGAAACCGCCATAAGACTTTCAGCTGATTTCTCTACACAAACACTACAGGCCAGAAGGGAGTGGCAAAATATATTCAAAGCCCTGAATGAAAAAAAGATGCAGACTAGTATACTTTATCCAGCAAGGCTATCCTTTAGGATAGAAGGAGAGACAAAGAATTTCACAGACAAGAAAAAACTACAGAGATTAGCAACACTAAGCCCATGCTAAAAGAAATATTGAAAGTTCTACTCTAAATAGAAAAGTAACAGGATTCTACATAAATGAGAAACTCACAACTGGAAAGGTGATAACTCATGAATTACAAATAAAATAAACACAAAATTATAAAAGAAGGCATATAAATAATTGAGAGTGGGAGAGGGAGGCAGGAAAATATAGAATTTTTTTTTAATTCCTTGTTCTCAGTAGAATGAGTTTGAGATCATGTTACTATCAGTTTAATAAAAACAGTTATAGTAATGGGTAAATAGACTTACAAAAAAGGGTAACCACGAGCCAAAAACTTACAAGGGAGTCACTAAAACTAAATAAAATTCATGATAATACAAAGGAAAATTACCAAACCACAAAAGGAAGAAGAAAGGAACAAAGAGGAAATACCAAATCAACTGCAAAGATAAGTTCAAAATGGCAATAAACACTCAACTGTCATTAATTACTGCAAATGTTAATGGACTAATGCTCCAGTCTAAAGACACTGAGTGGCAGACTGGATAATAAAGCAAGAACCTTCAATATACTGCATACAAGAGACCCACTTCAGGGAGAAGGACACATATAGATTGAGAGTGAAAGGATGGAAAAGGATAATCCATGCAAATGGAAAAGCCAAAAAAGCAGGTGTTGCAGTACTGATTTCAGACAAAAAAGACATTAAAACAAAGGCCATAAAGAAGGACGTTTTATAATGATTAAAGGAGTGATACAAGATGAGGATATTACACACATTAATATATATGCACCCAATATAGGAGCACCTAAGTACATAAAACCATTACTAACAGAGATAAAGGGGGATTTTGATGGGAATACAATCATAGTTGGAGATTTTAACACCACATTAACATCACTAGACAGATCTTCCAGAGGGAAATTAAATAATGCAACAGAGAAATTAAATAATACAATAGAAAAGTTATATTTGGTGGATATTTTCAGAGAATTACACTCCCCAAAAATAGGATATACATTCTTTTCAAGTGCACATGGAACATTTTCCAGGATTGATCATGTACTTGGGCACAAAAGAAACCTCAACAATTTTAAGAAGATAGTAATTATCTCTAGCATCTTTACTGACAACAATGCCATGAAACTAGAAATCAACAACAGAGAAACAAAGAAGAAGAAAAGGAAAGCTTGGAGATTAAAAAAATGTTATTAAAAAAAAACAATGGGTCAATGAGGAAGTGAAAGCTGAAATTAAAAAATACCTTGAGACAAATGACAATGAAAGCATAACCACACAAAATTTATGGGACACAGCAAAGGCAGTGGTAAGAGGGAAGTTTATAGCGATACAGCCCTTCCTCTAAAAAGAAGAAAAACCTCAAATAAACAATTTAACCCACCAGCTGAATGAACCAGAAAAAGAAGACCAAAAAACCCCAAAAGGCAGCAGAAGGAAGGAAATTATAAAGATTAGGGAGGAAATAAAGAAAATAGAGATTAACAAGACCATAGGTAAAATCAACCAAACCAAAATCTGGTTTTTTGAAAAAGTAAATAAAATCGACAAACCTCTGGCCAAATTCACAAAGAAGAAAAAAGAGAGAGCACAAATTAGCAAAAAAAGAAAAGAAATGGAGAAATTGCAACAAATAAAATAGAAATACAGAATATCATTTGAGAATATTATGAAAAACTATATGTAACCAAACTGGATAACCTAGAGGAGATGGACAAGTTTCTGGAAACATGTTGTCCAACAAGACTGAATCAATAAAAACTGACCACTTGAACAAACCAATCACTAGTAATGAAACCAAATTTGCAATAAGAAACCTCCCTATAAATAAAAATCCAGGACCGGATGGCTTCAATGGGGAATTGTACAAAGCATGCAAAAAGAACTGATACCAGTCCTTCTCAAACTCTTCCAGAAGATTGAAAAGTAAGGAATGCTCCCAAACTCATTCTATAAAGCCACCATCATCCTGATACCACAACCAGGCTAAGACACTACCAAAAAAGAAAATTATAGGCCAATATCACTGATGAACATAGATGCCAAAATCCTCATCAAAATATTAGCAAATAGAACCTAACAACACATAAAAAAGATTATACTTCATGACCAAGTGGCGTTCATCCCAGGGACACAAGGGTGGTTCAACATATGCAAATCAATCAATGTAATACTTCACATCAACAAGAGAAAAGACAAAAACCACATGATCATCTCAATAGATGCAGAAAAATTATTTGATAAAATTCAACACCCATTAATGATAAAAACTGTCACCAAATTATGTATAGAAGGAACATATCTCAACATAAAAAAGCTATATATGACAAACCTACAGCCACAATAGTACTCAATGATGAAAAACTCAAAAGCTTCCCACTAAAATCTGGGACAAGGATGCCCACTATTACCACTCCTATTCAACATAGTCTTGGAAGTCCTAGCCACAGCAATCAGACGAGAGAAATAAAAGGGATCCAAATTGGAAAAGAAGAGATAAAAGTGTCACTATATGCCAACAACAAGTTACTATATATAGAAAACCCTAAAAGGTCCACACAAAAACTACTAGAGCTGATCAAAGAATTCAGCAAGGTAGCAGGTTACAAGATTAACGTTCAAATATCTGTTGCATTTCTTTACACTGATTATGAATCATCAGAGAAAGAAAGTAAGGAAACAATCCCCTTTAAAATAGCACCCAAACTAATAAAATAACAAGGAACAAATCTAACCAAGGAGGTTAACGAATTATACACAGAAAACTATGAACCAATGATGAAGGATGTTTCCATGTCTTGACTATTGTAGGTAATGCTGCTATGAACATTGGGGTGCAGGTGTCACCTACAGCCTAAATGCCCGTTAACAAATAACTGGATAAAGAAGAAGTGGTACATATAAACAATGGAATACTATTCAGCAATAAAAGCTGACAACATAATGCCATTTGCAGCAACATGGATGTTCATGGAGAATGTCATTAAAGTGAAGTAAGCCAGAAAGAGAAAGAAAAATACCATATGAGATTGCTCATCTGTGGAATCTAAAAAAAAAAAAAAACAAAACAAACAAAAAAAACCCCCAAAAACAAAAAAACAAATCATAAATACAAACGGAAGTAGACTCATAGACATAGAATACAAACTTGTGGTTGTCAAGGGGGCAGGGGTTGGGAAGAGATAGACTGGGATTTCAGAGTTTTAGAATACATAAACAAGATTACACTGTACAGCACAGGGAAATATATACAAGATCTTATGGTAGCTCACAGAGAAAAAAATGTGACAATCAATATATATATATGTTCATGTATAACTGAAAAAATTGTGCTCTACACTGGAAATTGACACAACATTGTAAAATGATTATAAATCAATAAAAAATTTAAAAAAAAAACATTGATGAAGGAAATTAAAGAAGACTTTAAAAATTGGAAAGATATCCCATGCTCTTGGATTGGAAGAATCAATATTGTTAAAATGGTCACACTGCAGAAGACAATTGACATATTTAATACAATCCCTATCAAATTACCCAGGACATATTTCACAGAACTAGAATAAATCATAATAAAATTTATATGGAACCATCAAAGACCTAGAATTACCAAAGCATTACTGAAGAGAAAGAAAGAGGCTGGAGGAATCATTCTCCAAGACTTCAGACAATACTATAGAGCTACAGTCATTAACACAGCATGGTATTGGTAAAAACACAGACATATAGACCAATGGAACAGAAAAGAGAGCCCAGAAATGAACCCACAAACTTTTGGTCAACTAATCTTTGATGAAGGAGGCAAGAATATACAATGGAATAAAGACAGACTCTTCAGCAAATGGTATTGGGAAAACTGGACAGCAGCATGTAAAACAATGAAGCTAGAACACTCCCTTACAACATACACAAAAATAAACTCAAAATGTATCAAAGACTTAAATATAAGACAAGATACAATAAAAGGGAAACATAGGCAAAACATTATCTGACATACATATCAAAACTTTTCTCCTATTAGAAATAAAAGCAAGAATAAATAAATGGGACCTAATGAAACTTACAAGCTTCTGCACAGCAAAAGAAACCATAAGTAAAATAAAAAGACAACCTACGGAATGGGAGAAAAAATTTGCAAATGAAATCGATAAAGGCTTGATCTCCAGAATATATAAGCAACTCATATGACTCAATAAGAAAAAAATAAATGACACAATCCAAAAATGGGCAGAAGATCTAAACAAGCAATTCTCCAAGGAAGACATATAAATGATCAATAGACACATGAAAAAATGTTCAATATCACTAATTATCAGAAAAATGCAAATCAAAACTACAATGAGGTATCACCTCACACCAGTCAGAATGGCCATCGTTCAATAGTCCACAAATGACAAATGCTGGAGAGGCTGTGCAGAAAAGGGAACTCTCCTACACTGCTAGTGGGAATGCAGTTTGGTGCAGCCACTGTGGAAAACAGTATGGAGATTCCTCAAAAGACTAGGAATAGACTTACCATATGATCCAGGAATCCCACTCCTGGGCATATATCCAGAAGGACCCCTACTTCAGGATGATACATGCACCCCAATGTTCATAGCAGCTTTACAATAGCCAAGACATGGTAACAGCCTAAATGTCCAACAGATGACTGGATAAAGAAGAAGTGGTATATTTATACAATGGAATAATATTCAGCCATAAAACCCGACAATATAATGCCATTTGCAGCAACATGGATGTTCCTGGAGAATGTCATTCTAAGTGAAGTAAGCCAGAAAGAGAGAAAAAATGCCATAAGCGATCACTTATATGTGGAATCAAAAAAAAAAAAAAAAAGCATAAATACAAAACAGAAACTGACTCATAGACATAGAATACAAACTTGTGGCTGCCAAGGGGACGGGGGGTGGGAAGAGATAGATCGGGATTTCAAAATTGTAGAATAGTTAAACAAGATTATACTGTATAGCACAGGGAATATATACAAGATCTTATGGTAGCTCACAGAGAGAAAAATGTGAAATATATGTTCATGTATAACTGAAAAATTGTGCTCTAAATAGGAAATTGACACAACATTGTAAAATGACTATAAATCAATAAAAATTTTAAAAAATAAATCTCGGAACTGAATGTGTGTGGAAGCCATCCATCACCTACCTTTTTGCGAACACTGAGTTTCATTGATTAGGACACAGTCATACCTATGTATATATATGGGGAGGCACTCTCTCCAACTCGATTTTCCATCACAAACGGCCTTTACCTTGAAACCGGCTCTAGGAAACGTGGTGAGAACTCAGGGTAAGTGATTCTATATTTACCCTTGCCCATTACGCTAGCTGAATGTATGCTTCTCCACATGTTCCATTCTGGGATCCAGGCCCTAACCTTGAACTCTGACCCTCACCATGAACACTTCTCCTATCCCTAAACCCTGGCACTGAACCTGCCCCAGCCCCAGCCCCAACCCTAACCTTGCCCCAAACCCAACCAGAAACTTGTCCCTGACCCCTAACATGAACACGAGCCTCACTCTCATCCTGATCCTCACCCTCATCCTCTCCCTCAACCTCACCCTCTCCCTCATACTAAACACGAACATGTACCCTAACTATCACCTGAGCCCGCATCCTACTTACCCGTGCCCTAAACTTGTACCCTGACCCCTAGCCCTATACCCAGCACTACCCATGAAATTGACCCTGACACTGACCCTAGCCCTGACTCTGCCCAAGCCCTAACCCTGGCCCTGGCTCTAGTCCTAACCCTAGTCCTAACACTAGCCCAATCCATAGCCATGACCCAGAAGCCCTGACCCCATCTGCTGACCCTGACCATAATCCCTGTACCTGAACATGACCCTGACTGATATTGACCCTGAACGTGTCCCTGAAACTTGTTCCCACACCAAAAACACTGACCTTAACACTGACCACTGACTCCTATCCAGACCCTAATGCTGACCCCTGAACTTGACCCTGACCCAGACTCTGACCCAGACCCAGATGCTGAACAGGACCTTACCTTAACCCTACCATTAACACTAACCCTAACCTTACCTTAACCCTACCCTAACCCTAACCCTAAACCCTAACCTGAAACCAAGCCTTTACCCTAACCCTAGCCATAGACAGAGCCCTAGCCCTAACCCTGACCCTGAACCAAAATACTGACCCTGAAGCTGAACCCTGAACCTAAGCCTGAATGCTGACCATAAGCCTGAACCCTGACCCTAACCTTAACCCTAACCTGATTCCAACCCCAGCCCCAACCACGAATCGAACCCCAACCCAAGCCTGAACCCAAACCCGAACACTAAAACCCTGACTCTGACCCTAGACCCTAAACCCTAGACCCTGACCTAGACCATGACCCAGACCTTGACCTTTGCCCTGACCCTAGGCCATAATGCCTAACCCAGCTCTTACCCATACACCCAACCACAGCCCATAAACATGACATAAACATCCAATACTTCCCCAGGCCCCTGTTCCCTAGCACTGACCCCTAACACACTACGCCTAACACTTACCACTGACTATTTTACTTTCACCCTGTCTCTACCCCTCATCCCTTAATCCTATTTTCTTGGAATAACATAAGACTATCTTGATGGAATAAAATCCCACAGAAACATCACAAAAACAATCAACTTGCCTATTAAATTCGATTCCTCCACTTACCTAAAGTACTACTTACCTTAATTTAACCACACAATAAAAAGATTATGCACCTTAAGCAAATGTCTCCACAGAAGATTTTATAATTTTTTAACATTTTAAACCAAACAATGCCTTAAATTTTAACATAAAACTAAATTGTATAATAAACAACAATATTACAGCAGGAGAAATTACATAATCTGATTCAACTGATCACAAGAAACGTTAAAAAAAACTCCACTCTTACTTCATGGAATAAACACTCTTGAAAATAGGGGTAGAAACAAATTATCTTTGTATGATACACAGCATTATAAGAAACAGTAAATAAAAATCTGGAATAAAGCCCAGAGGTTTCCTTTCAACACTTTTATTCACTATTTTCCTGGAACTTCCACAAAAAGCCAGGGTGAAAGACAGTAAGAGTATCAACAAATAAAATTGTTACACTAAAAACAAATCTATTCACCAATCAGATGACATCATATATATATATATATAAGTCTTGAAATCATGAACAATTCACTGAGTAGCTTAACTTTTAAGCTGTAAGTGACTCAAATATTTCAGCAAGTAGACAATACAAATTGTCAATGTATCAGAATTTCTTTCTTGTACACACTAACAATGAATAATATCAAGAATAATTTAACAGAATTTTATTTTACATAATACCAATATTACTAGAATACTTAAGAATCAATTTTATCAAGGTGTAAGACTAGTAAATTGAAATGGAAAAGACATTACCAAAAGAAATAAAATAAAACCTTATAAAAAGAAGACATCCCATGTTGATAACAAAACTAAACATGGAAGGAGTGCCCAAAGCGATCTAGAGAGAAATAGACTGAAGCCAGTTTACTAGATTTATCTGCTGACTGAAACTTCCTGTAGTGGAAGCCCACCAATCTACTAAGTATTTTCCTTAATTAAAGTGTTTGATTGGCTTCAATTGATGTAGTACAAACTCTTGTAATCCATATTTTCAGAAAGGAAATTGTACTTCCTTAAACATTTGAAGACTGTTGGTGTGTACAACCTGAATCCATACTTAAGCACTGATACAGTTGATATTAAGGGCAGTAATCCTGTGACTGTTAGGATTAGTAATAATCAGAGTGTTGTTTTCTATGTTTAAAATCTCATTTTTTTCATAATTTATTGTTAAAAATATAGGTAGTGCTATGGAGGATTTTAGCCAGAAGTACAAATATATGTTGAAAAATGCTGCAAGGGATATTAATGTTAGTAGATTGATATTAATGAATTTTGTTATATCTTGAGTTATTACTCATTTGAGGAAAAACCCTTGTACTGGTGGCAGACCACCTTAGACAATATAATGATGGGGATAAAAATTATGATCAGAAGAGTTTTATTTTATGTGTGTGATAATGATACTGTTGCAGTCCATGCACAGGGCATAAATAGTAAGTTGACGGTGTTTTTGGTACAAATTAGTGCATTTAGGGTTGTCATGATTGGATTACACATTGTAATAGCTTTTATTCATCTTATATGGACAGTTGATGAGCAGGCTATAAATTTTGTAGTGAGTTTTGTTAGTCTGTCTCAGCTTCTGATGATACTTCATAATACAGCTTTGAAGAATATTATGTTTATTGGGCAGTGAGATTTGCTGTAACACATAGGGGTGTACATCTGTCACATTAATAAGATTGGCTCTATTGTATGATGTATGCCCTGTATAAATTCAATCACTCAGAAAAGAAATGGGGGAAGTTCAATTTTATGTCTAGGGCTATTGTTAAAATGGTGGATGCTCTTAGATTAAAGAATTTTGTACTTGTTCATTGACTGGAGTATACTAGATTAATAATAATATCCAATATAAATAGTATTGATGTGGTGTTTTTGTTAGAAAATACTTGTTGTTTGCTTCTATAACTTGTGCATTTAATTTTCTTTTAGAATGGAAATACTAGTACCATGTGAGCTTTTTATTAAAATAATGATTCCTGAGATAATGGTCAGCAGAGTGACAGTAAAAATAGGGTTTACTAATATACTAAAGATATAAAACAATACTCTTAGGGTATGTACCTGATAGTTTATTTAACAGACTATATTCACCATAGAATGTGGCATAATGTGGTAGCATGAACATTTTAAAATTCTTAGGGGTAGGATCAATTCCTATGATTCTAGGAACTGATTAAACCTCTTTTATTTACTATTTTAAAAGAGCTCTTTTGGGGGAGGATATAGCTCAGTGGTAGAGTGTATGCTTAGATGATGATGATGATGATGATGATGATAATAATAATAATAATAATAATAATAATAATATATTAAATATTTTAAATAACAATAATAATAATAATAATAAATTTAAACATGCATAAATAAACCTACTTACTTCCCCCCTAAAAGCAAAGCAAAACAAACAAACAAAAACTCTTTGGTCAGACATAATTCTTATGTTTGTAGTGGGATGCCTGATGCACTGACAGGTACTGAAACATATACATAGAGCTAGTCTTTGTGTTAATTTTTTTCATAAATAAGGGATGTATAAAAAAGAAATCTAAAAAGAGAACATAAATCCAAAACAGAAATAGATTCATAGACATAGAATACAAACTTGTGGTTGCCAAGGGGGAGAGGGGTGGGAAGGGATAAACTGGGAGTTCAAAATTTGTAGATACTGACAGGCATATGCAGAATAGATAAACAAGATTGTACTGTATAGCACAGGTAAATATATACAAGATCTTGTGGTAGCTCACAGGGAAAATAATGTAACAATGTATATATATATATATATATATATTCATGTATAACTGAAAAATTATGCTCTACACTGGAATTAGACACAACATTGGAAAATGACTATAACTCAATAAAAATGTTAAAAAGTAAGAGATGTATAAGATGATCATCTAAAAATTGTGTGTAGGATATTCAAATTCATAGAAAGGATATTGTTAGGATGCATGTTTGAATAATAACATTGGCTGTATGTAATTTGGCTGTATATAATTCTGTTATCCAGGGATTTTGAAATGCCCTTAAAAATAGAATAATTTTGAAACCATTTATTATAGTGATACTGACATATTCAGCTATAGAGATCAGAGAAAATAGACCTGCTACATATTCTACATGGAAGGTATATACAAGTTTTGATTCTCCTGTTAAACCAAAATGGGGTTCTGTTGATTTCTGCTACAGTTGAGGTAAATATAGAAAAATAAGGCTAGGGGTTGGGAGGGGAAAATTAATCATATGTATTCTTGTTTAATAAATGAGAGTATAAATGATCCATTTATCAGTGGGGATAATAAACCAATAATTGCTAGTTTACATTATTTGAGATTGTGCTCTTGCCCATAAAGCTCTGATTAGTGTGTATTTTTAATATTATACTCATCCAGATCAGAGCATGGAATAAGAAGCTAGGCTTCATACAGCCAGTATAAGAAGTGTGCCTAAGTTTACATCAGTGGATAGTGGATAAGTTATGTTAAGAGGAACTGCTAATGTGAAAGCCATGGTTAAGGCCAGCATTGGTGCAATAATATACATAAATTGATGATATTTGGGCCTCTCTAAATTTCCAGAACCTAGGAATTCCCTTTAATTAATGTGAAAAGTGACACAGTGAGCAAACCTGTAATACTTAGTAAAAGAATTTAGATTGTAAATCTGTTCTTAGGAAGAGGACTTAACCTTAAGGAAATAAAGATTTATGTTTGAAGCAATTGTGTTCTGCTACTGTAGCAAACCATGTTCTACACTAGGGTATATATAAATTATTAAAATTTTACTGTATCACCAATTAATTTGATGGTGATTTTATAAAGTGACCCTTAATTCTTTTGTCCTCTCTTACTGGGACAAGTGTATAATAGATACAAACTTACTGGGATCATTCCAGTCTGAACTCATATCTCACAGAACTTTAATCATTAAATGAAACATTTTCAGCAGTTACAACACTGAGATCTTCTGATCCAATTCTGAGGGTATAAAACCTATTGCTGAAATGAATTCTAAATTTGAATTGAGCTATTATTCTTAGAGTAATTTATTATGTTAATCAATGTATTGGATCAATACATGCTACAGCATTTTGAAAAGCTGGTCTAAATTTTAATCACTTGAAGCTGGTTATATTCATTGGGGCCACCACAACCATAATTATTAACCCATTAAAAGCTATGCTATCCCTTAAGATTCAGTTATTTATTTTATAGATTAAACACATAAAGCACCAAAGGAACTTCTCATTTTATATGGCTCCCACCTCTTATTGGGAAGGTCAATTTCACTGATGAAAAGAGATAGTAAAAACCTTGTGCCATTCTCCTAGCTGCTTATTTAGAAAACAAGTGATTATGCTACATTTTCAGTGTCAGGAAACCATGGCCATTCAATATGTCCTTTGTTAGGCAGTTCCTCTAAGATTTGAAGTGCTAGAGGTAACCTTCCTGGTAAACATGCAGGACATGTGATTACAAAGTTCCTTTTCCTTTTAGAAAGTCATTCCTTAAATGCAAACCTGTGTTGGACTAACAGTTTTTTATAATTAAGTATTGGTTAGGGCTTATTTTACTGTTAACCATCAGTAAGTGATTCATCCTGATATAAGCTTATGCAAGGATAAATATTTCTTGCTACCAATATGAATAGTATTGCTTTTACTAAAAGATTAGTCCAGTATTAAATTATGAGGTTTATTATTTTGCTATTGATATTGAGATGAATGTGTTCTTAACCTTGAATGCTTTCTTAATTGGTGGCTGCTTTTAAGCAAACTACAGCATTGTTTATGCTTATTCTCTAGAGAAGCTTATATCCTGCATCTACAAACCTGTACCTTTTAAAATTACATTAAATTATATTAACAGTTTTGTTTTTAATTAATAATTAAAATTGAACTAAAATTCTTTTATGAACAACCTGCTATCATCAGACTTGTTGGGCTTATTACCTCTACTCATAAATCTTCTATTATACCATATTGATGAATTTGTTCCAGTAAACTGTTCATAAATACATCATCTGGTTTCAAGGTATTTAACTTATTTCATCTTTCCCTAATGGTACTTTATACTACTAGATTTAATTTTCTATCTTCAATATATTAAGTGTTAAACAAATCTCTAATTTACTTATGATAGTTGAATATGGTAGGAAGCCTGGGCTGGCTTTAGTTCAAATTTTTCATGAAGTAAGGAATCTACTGGGTGTAAACCAGGTGCTTTTCTTTCAACTACACTTTAATGCATCAAAGCACACTCTATGGTGTGCTCACATTGTCATGAATCACCTCCTCATTAATGACTTGTACTTGCTAATGGGCTATAAAAAGTTATCACTATTTGAGTAGGGTGATGGGATGAGTGTGCCTGCTTTGTGTCCTGATTGTATTTGTCACATTTCTTAATTTACAACTATGTTCTCCTTTGGCATTTCTTAACAATTTTGTATATATTATTTGTACTCAAGTTGGCCCTTGACTTGCCATCCCATAGTTTACACTTAGACCTGACATTTTTATATCTGATCATTATGATTATGACTACTCCTTTTGCGGGTATACTGAAGATGCTGTTACAGAGACAAACCACCAAAAAAAAAAAAACCTGATAAAATAAATGAGTTTAGAAAAGTTGTATGATAAAATATCAATACAGAAAAATCAATTGTTAAAATATACACAATATCACTAATTATCAGAGAAATGCAAACCAAAACTACAATGCGGTATCACCTCACACCAGTCAGAATGGCCATCATCCAAAAATCCACAAATGACAAATGCTGGAGAGGCTGTGGAGAAAAGGGAACTCTCCTACACTGTTGGTGGGAATGCAGTTTGGTGCAGCCACTGTGGAAAACAGTATGGAGATTCCTCATAAGACTAGGAATAGACTTATCATATGACCCAGGAATCCCACTCCTGGGCCTCTGTCCAGATGGAACCCTACTTCAAAAAGACACTTGTGTCCCAATGTTTATAGCAGCAATATTTACAGTAGCCAAGACATGGAAACAGCCTAAATGTCCATCAACATATGACTGGATAAATAAGAAGTGGTATAATTATACAATTGAATAATATTCAGCCATATAAATCGACAACATAACATCATTTGCACAACATGGATGTCCTGGAGAATGTCATTCTAAGTGGAGTAAACCAGAAGGAGAAAGAAAAATACCATATGAGATCACTTATATGTGGAACCTAAAACAAACAAACAAACAAACAAACAGCATAAATACAAATCAGAAATAGACACATAGACATAGAATACAATCTTGTGGTTGCCAAGGGGGCAGACGGTGGGAAGGGATAGACTGGGATTTCAAAATTGTAGAATAGATAAACAAGATTATACAGTATAGCACAGGGAAATAAATACAAGATCTTATGGTAGCTCACAGAGAGAAAAATTTGACAATGAGTATATATATGTTCATGTGTAACTGAAAAATTGTGCTCTTCACTGGAATTTGACACATTGTAAAATGATTATAAAGCAATAAAAAATGTTAAAAAAAGAAAAATGAGTTGACTTTCTATATGCTAATAAGTTCCAGAAAGATAAATTAGTAAAACTAACTTATTTCACAATTGTACCAAAAAATAACCAAAATGCCTAGAAATAAATTATAAAGGATGTGAAAGGCCTGCACATGGAAACTTATAAAACAGTGATAAAGAAATTGATACAGAACACACATCCACAAAATTTGTGCTCATACATTAGAAGAACATTGGTATAACATTCATCAAGCCAAAGCAGTGTACACATTAATTGCAAACTCTATCAAATTCAAATAGCTTTTTTTTCATGGACACAAAAACCAAGAAATCCTAGCATTTGTGTAGAACAAAGAACCCGGAATAACCTAAATGATCCTAAGAAAGGAGAAAACAGCTAGAGGCATCTTTCTCACTGACTTCACAGAACATGATGAAGCTACAGTCACCTATGCAGTGTGGTACTGGCACAAAAACAGGCACATGAACCAGAGTGATAGAATAGAGAGCACAGGAATAAACGCAGTTTATGTTGTCAGTTAATTCACAACAAAAGAGCTAAGGACACATAATGGGGAAAGACATTATCCTCAATAAATGGTGCCAAGAACACTGGAAACCATATCCCCCCAAAATGACACGAGACACTGTCAACATCACACACAAAATTAAGAGTAAACTCCACAAGTTTCCATATAAAGCCCCTTCTCTGCTGGATCCTCTGAAAATGGAAACCCTTGGCTGTAACCACATGGAGAAAGCTTCTGCCCACTTTTTCCACATCTTTTACTCTCATGATGTTGCCTCCTGTTGGTTCCTGAAGAAGTCTGGTTCCTGCCTGTGTGTACTTACCTGAGCATTGTCCTGAAGTTGAAACCACAACGGGTCCTGAAGAGGCCCAGCCTCCACTAGCTCCACAAGGAGCCAAGCCCCTCAGTGAGAAACGTGCACCTCAAGGGTCAGAGAGTGTGCATGGAGCCACCTTCTGACCAGCTGGGAACTGCAGGTGCAACCACTCAGTGTTTACCAAGTGTACTCTAAATTGTCCATACAATTATAAAAATTCATATCTATAAATATTCTAAAGGAAAACATGTAAGAAAATCTACATAACCTTGTCTAAGTGATGAACTTTTAAAAAAAAAAACCCAAATCTATCCACAAAAGAAAAATTTGTATCATGGAATTTAAAAAAAATAAAAATTTAAACATTGTTTATGATCTTATTCAGAAAACCTAAACACAAACCACACACTGAGAAAAATAAATCTACACAACACATAACTGATTAAGGATTTGGACACAATTACATCAAAAATTTTATAACAAACAACCCAAATAAAAACTGGCAAAGATCTTAACAAACACCTTTCCAAAGAAAATCATATACCATTAAGGAATTACAAACTAAAATGATGATATAGAAATGCACACTTATTAGAACCACTAAACTTCAAAGAAATGATATTACCTGTGATTTATAGAGAATGAAGAAAAACAGGAACTCTCCCTCACTGCTGGAGGAATCCATGTGTTGCTACTTTGAAAGACAGTTTGGCAGTTTTTTCCAAAGCTAGTCAAAGTTCACCTGAGGACCCAACAGCGTGTCTTTAGTATTTAGACAACTGCTTTTAAAGTGTCCAAACAAAACCTAGCCTGCAATTTTGCACAACAACTCTACTCATAATGCCTAAAATCTTTAAAATATGAGGATATCCTTCCATGCATGAATCCATGTGAAGGATGGCAAATTACACTCTAACATAGATCTCTTTAGCTTGAAGATTACAATGGACAGATTTCTTAAAAAAGAACCATGAGGTTCTCTGAAACCCAAGTCAATTTTGCCTTTTTGAGGCAATTTTATATTTATAATGGAAATCTCCATTTGAAAGGTTGTGTCCCCCTCTGTGCCAGGAATAGAAAAATGACTAAATCTCAAACAACAACAACAACAACAACAACAACAACAACAACAACAAAACACTGTTATTAATGGAGAAGGCTAAGATTTAAATCTGTACAATGAACACACCCTTCCTTTCTTTTGGTTTTAGATGAAGATGGTATTTCAAGTGATGGGCCATTTCAGGGAATTACTCAATTTTCTTGGTATCTCCCATGCTTAAAGGAGGTATGCATGTTACTAAGTTTGTTTATACAATTATCTATAGACAGCTAATACCACAAAAGTGTGTACTTAAAATGATTTAAATGTTATGATTTAAAATGATTTAAGTGTCATATTATGTATTTTTAATCACAATCAAAATAATCAGGAATGTAGTACTGATACAATGCATGATAGTAATACACACTAAAAAGATCCCTAGTGAAAAAAGCCATAAAGAAAAGTTCTCCCAGATTAAGTGATTATCATGTATGTTTTAAACCCATCAAGGTTGTAAAAGGAGAGAATCTCAGTAAAAATTCTAGAAAAAGAAAACAAGCAATTAGACCTACTGGTGAAAGTTGAAGTGAGCCTATGGATTAAATAATAATGTGGAAAGCATATCACTTCCTCATTTGCACATTATATGGTGGTTCTTCAGGAGAGTGTCCCTGCTTTGGGGAAAGCAGACTACAGTATTTGGTGCAAAGTGCCAACTATGAGGACTTTTTATCATTACAAAAATTATTGGAAAGTCCAATATTTTCAAAGCAACCATATCAATACCATGGCAGAAAAGTGGATAAGACAGATATCAAATGTTGATATAGAGGCCAATACTTACCCAGACCAAGGTCATCTAAAGTTGTGATGATAATTGCCCTTGTAGAAATCCACTTGCTATTAAGAGGCACTGTGGGAGGAGTATACAAGTAGCCATCAAGGTTAAACAGTATCTAAACATCCTTATTGTTTTGCATCAGAGGTGCAGATGTACTGTCATTCTGTCTAAGCATCAGCCATGTGAGTTCCTGCCTGGGTCCCCAAGCCATGCATCCACATGTCTATGCAAGTAACTGTCCCACTCCCAACAACATAGCACTTCCAGTAGCTCCTAGACCAGCCAAAGAGAAACAGAAAGTGATGGGATATAGTCAGTGGTAGTGTTTTGGAAGAGGCTGGTTTGGCCATGTGGCATCTTCCTAGGTTTGCAGGCCTCTGTGAGTGAGCGAGGAAGCCTGATATCTGGGTACATGTCAAGGTGACCTAAGCTGGGCTGAGAGTGTGGGGCATTGGTGAAGGTTATAACAGACTTTTCAGGGGTACTTCTGTCTACACTTGTGCAACATGGTCTGTTCATCCCCAGCACAGATTAGAGAACAGCACAGTTCCCACAGGTGCTGCACAAGGCCAAACCTAAGGTATAATGGCTTACTGACCCTGCCATTATGTGGTAACTCAAAACCATCATCCATCCAGTAATGTGTGAATTTTCCCTGAGAAAAGTGCTTTACAGAATTCAATATAAATTCAATGTAGATTTTATAGAAATTCAATTATAGTGAAGTAGAATTCCACATATACAAATATATCCCATGCATGCAATAATAATTTTGCCATCATATGTTTCCTAACATAAACAGCTATAATGTAGTTTCTTTAAAGGTTAATTGAAATGAAGAGAGAAGTAGTAAGATCTTAAGCTCCTATAGAGAGACAATTTCACAGCAAAAGTTATTTGGATGTATGTGGCTTATTTGGGAAGTGATGACAGGAATCCAGAGAGGTGTAGATGGCAAAAAGGGACAGTAAGACAGGGAAAATGGAAAAGTCAAGAAAGGCGAGTTATGGGACTGGTTCCCCTTCTGGGAAATGAGGTCAATCCCAAAATGGATATTCTGAAGAACTACATAGAATGCACTTCAGAAGTATCCCTTTGAAGGGCAATGTGGAGATTTATCCAACAACTCACATTTCCCATTGATTGAGAGTTTTTGTAGATGTCTTTAACACCCCTTAACTTTCAGGCTGTGCTTGTGCAAAATGAGCTGCCTTTCACAGTTTGAAGAAAAGCCTGAGACAGAATAGATGAAAGGCACTCGAGGCAGGACATAGACGTAAGCTTACTGGTACCAGGAATGCTCTGCTACAGTACGTTTGAGAACAGAGGCAAGAGGATGAGCAATGAGAATTGGAAATAACTGAAGCCTAAGAATTGGGAAATAGAGTGACCGAATCTGAATAATACTTTCAGACAAAGCCTTGTACTGAAAATAATTTAAACTTCTGGATTAAGGGAATGTATCTTTTCAAAAGCAATAAAAATATTAAACTAGTATGGAATGACATCATTAGGCCAAATTTTAAGGGAAAGTGGGAACTCAGTGAGGTAAGTGGAGCATGGAAGCTGTTGTCAAACAAAGGAATGTGCCATCAATTTTGAAGGTGTGAGATAAGGGGCCAGAGTTCAAAAGCCAGAGCTCACCCAAAGAGTCTATGGGGATGCAATGTACTTAATGACCATAGTGAATAATATTGTATTATATATTTGAAAGTTGCTAAGAGAGTAGATATTAAACGTTCTCATCATAGGAAAAAATATATATAGCTATTTGTGGCAATGGATGTTAACTAGACTTATTGTGATCATTTGTATCAAATACATAAATATGATATATATATATATAATATATCTATTTCAAATCCATGACTTTGTGTACCTGAAAGTAATATATGCCAGTTATATCTCAATTTAAAAATAATGTAAAAATGCATGTACTAAAATATCAAAGGAGAAAAGAAGAAAAATAAAGGTAAAGGACTTAGGTTTTAATAACATGATATTAACCAATAATGAGAAATAAAAGCAATATAAAATGGGATGTATAATTCTATATTCTTGCCTCTCAAGAACACTGAAGATTAATGCAATGACAACAGTTGCATTCAACACAAAAGGTGATGAAGCTTCAATGGCAAAGTGTCTTTATTAATGAAGAAATATGTTTTGCTTGAACATTAAAAATTCCAAGCTTGAAATTCCCATAGTAGAGCCCTAGTAAAGAATTCTTGTTGCATTTTGAAGGGCTTAAACTTTCACTTCAAAAAATAACTTCAGATCAGAATACTCCCTAAAGTATATGAGGCAAATGAATAACTGTGCATTGTTTGTTTTTTTCAGCTTAAAGGGAATAGAAGCTATCTCATCTTTCCTGAAAATTATCCACTATTTCACACATCATAGAGTCGTTAATTAGAATTCCAGCATTATTTGATAATAAAACTAGAATGGGTTTTATTATACATAAAACTATATGTTATATTAGAAAATATAATAACAGTATAATATATATTAATCACTTATTGTATTCCTGGAACTGTGCTAAACTTACTCAATGTTAATATATTAAATGTGATAACTATACACCTTGTGTGATTCTCAATGTGATTGTGCTATTTGTCAATTCATTGACTTCCCAACTCCAAGTCTACTCTTTATTCTCTATTCTGAAAAAATAGAGCTTAACTCCTCAAGTATTTTTCCTTGGCAAAATGGCAAAGTTCAGCTTTGTCAGTAGAAGGTGTTAAGAGGACAGACACGGTCTAGTGGGAGACCTCCTTTAAATATTGAAAGACTAAACTAGTTATTCTTAACATTTTCTGTACATAAACATCAACAGGGATGCTCTTAAAAATGCTCACACTTGACCTTTGGACCATCACCAGAGTGTCTGATTTAACAGAGCTGGACTTGGAGCTAAGCATGAGTGTTTTTTTAAGGCCTCCTTCCCAAGTGATTTTAATTGCAAGCCAAGGATGAAAACAACTGGAGTACACCTACAAAGAAAGTGTGAACTTGAAGGGAATCTGCCTTCCCTCACTCCCAATGCATTATATTCAATGTTGATTTGATACAGTATGGAAAGGAGAGAGAAGAGAAGCAAAAAAAAAAAAAAGATTCATGGCTATCATATTTATTTGCAGCCAGGGGTTTGTTTTAAAGTGTATGTTTTGTTATTATTCAAATATGGTGAGGACAACAGATAAGGAGATGATTGTCATGGAAAAGATGGTTTGTTATTCACAGCTCCCAAGAGGAGAGGGCATGCCATGACAATGTGGGGCAACACAAGAAAGTACCAGGGTCAGTAAGGAGCAGAGTGAGCAAGGTGAAACCTGGTCAAGAGCTTTATTGTGGCTGCTGCTGGAAGGGGAAAGGGAAGGGGTGAAGCAAAGTAGTCAGGTTAAGATTGGTTAGTTTGAATAATTTCAGCAGGCTGTATGGTATGGGGGTGTCCATAGTTGACTGATATCTGATCCTCAGGTGATTAGAGCAGTTGGATAGTGGCCCAGAGTGTGAAGGCTGATAGAGGAGGTGGCTGGAATATAGCCTATTGATTGGTTGGTTTTTTACAAAAGGCACACTTGCAAGGGAGTCCTTTACTATTTCTAAGAATAGGCTAACCCCAGATTGATCAGTCTCTTCAGGGACTGCAAAGTCCCAAGATGCCAAACCATTAAATACAGAAGCTAGTAAATATAGTTACTACAGGGTTGCATCTCTTGGATGGTCCAGGAACTCAAGTCAAAATTTTGGTTTAGGATGACTCTGGACTGGTAATATCCACAGGCACCTTAAAGAATTAAATATGAATCCTTCACAATGGAAGATAATTTTACCCTATTCATCTTACAATTCCAACAAGAAATTTTAAAAGAAATTAAATAGCAATAACAATTTAAAAATTGCCAAGCTCAAAAGGAAACAATGAGCAAACACCCTTCCAAAAAAAAAAAAAAAAGAATAAAGTGACTAACAAAATTTAAATGTTGAAAATTATTGAATACAGATTACAAACTCATAAGCTTTCTCTGTTTAAACAAATAAAAGACAAACTTTAAAATATTTGCAAGTAATAGAAAATTATATAGTGACAGCAAATTTCAAAAGGAATGGAAAAGTCTTTAAATGAAAAATGGAATAGCTGAAATTAAAAACCCAAAATATATTATTAAAAGCAGATTAGAGACATCTGACAAGAGAACTGCTGTTCTGGGAGACAAATCAGAATACAATATCCTGAGTGCAGCACAGAAGAGGAAGTAGGAGGAGAAGGAGAAGAAGATATGGAAGAGAAATGAGGCAACTTAGAGGATAAGGCAAGAAAATCTAAACTATATGAAATGGGTGTTCCAGAACCAAATTGAGATTAATGCAGAATCAGTTTTAAAGAACTATCAACAACCAGAAAGAAATTAACATAATGGCAATAATTGCATACCTATCAATAATTACTCTAAATGTAGATGGACTAAAGTCTCCAAACAGAAGACATAGAGTGACTGAACATATGAAAAACAAGATCGATGTATATGTTGCTTACAAAAGACTCACTTTGGATCAAGATACACACTAACTGAAAGTGAAGGAATGGCAAAATATATCCTATGCAAAGGGAGACAAAAAGAAAGGTGGGGTAGAAATACTTACATCAGACAAAATAGATTTAAAACAAAGACTGTAAAAAGAGACAAAGAAGAGCATTACATAATGATAAAGGGATCAATTTAACAAGAGGATATAACAATTTTATGGGGGGAAGGTATAGTTCAAGTGGTAGAGTTCTTGCTTAGCATGCATGAGGTCCTGGGTTCAATCCCCAGTAGCTCCTCTAAAAATAGACAAACCTAATTACCCTGCCCCCAAAATTAAATAATTAAATCATACAATAATAAATAAAATATTTTTTAAAAGAGTACACAAGACTTGTAAATATCTATGCATCCAACATACGATTACCTAAATACACAAAGTAAATATTAACAGACACAAAGGGAGACAGTAAGGTAATATTAGTAATGACAATAATACAATAATATATGAGGACTTTAACACCTCACTTACATCAATGGCTAGATCACAGAAAAGCAGAAAGGAAACAATGACCTTAAACAATACTTCAGACCAGATGAACATAATAGATAAACACAGAACATTCCACCCAGAAGCAGCAGATACATATTCCTTTCAAATGCACATAAGTCTTATAAAAGATAGATCACATGTGAGGCCACAAAACAAAACTCAATAAATTTAAGAAGAGTGAAATTATATTAAGCATCTTTTCTGACCAAAACGGTATAAAATTAGAAATCAATTATAATAAGAAAACTGGAAAAAAAAAAAAGGCACAAACACATGGAGGCTAAAGATCAAGGTTCTAAAAAAGTAAATGGGTCAACAAAGAAATCAAAGAGGAAATTAAAAAATACCTTGAAACAAATTAAAATAGAAATACAGCATTCCAAAATCTATAGGACACAGCAAAAATCATTCTAAGACAAAAATGTATAGTTATAAAGGCCTATCTTGGGAAACAAGAAAGCAAATAAACAATCTAACCTTACAGCAAAAGAAACTAAAGCAAACAAACAAATAAACAAAGAAAGCCCAAAGTGAGTAGAAGGAAGGAAATACTAGAACAGTATGAGGGGAGGAGGAGAGAGAGAGAAGGGACAGAAAGTTTATTAGAAAGAAATAATGGTTGAAATCTTCCCAAATTTATGGAGGGAAATAAATATCCATATTCATACAGCATAATCCAAAGGGAATGGTTTTAAACTCGACACTGAGACACATTATAAGCAATTGTCAAATCAAAGATGAAGACAGACTTTACAAAGAGTCATTAAAAAAAATAACTTGTCACATACAAGAGAACCCATAACTATGAGAGAATTTCCTTTTTTTAACGTTTTTATTAATTTATAATCACTTTACAATGTTGTGTCAAATTCTAGTGTAGAGCATAATTTTTCAGTTATACATGAACATATATAAATTCATTGTGACATGTATTTTTCTGTGAGCTACCATAAGACCTTGTATTTCTTTCTCCATGCTATACAGTATAATCTTGTTTATCAGTTCTACAATTTTGAAATCCCAGTCTATCCCTTCCCACCCTCCACTCCCCTTGGCAACCACAAGCTTGTATTCTATGTCTATAAGTCTATTTCTGTTTTGTATTTATGCTTTTTGTTTTGTTTTGTTTTTATTTTTAGATTCCACATATGAGCGAACTCATATGGTATTTTTCTTTCTCTTTCTAGCTTACTTCACTTAGAATGACATTCTCCAGGAATATCCATGTTTCTGCAAATGGCATTATGTTGTTGGTTTTTATGGCTGAATAGTATTCCATTGTATAACTATACCACTTCTTCTTTATCCAGTCATCTGTTGATGGACATTTAGGCTGTTTCCATGTCTTGGCTATTGTAAATAGTGCTGCTATGAACATTGGGGTGAAGGTGTCATCCTGAAGTAGGGCTCCTTCTCTATATATGCCCAGGAGTGGGGTTCCTGGGTCATATATTAAGTCTGTTCCTAGTCTTTTGAGAAATCTCCATACTGTTTTCCACAGTGGCTGCACCAAACTGCATTCCCACCAGCAGTGAAGGAGGGTTCCCTTTTCTCGACAGCCTCTCCAGCACTTGTCATTTGTGGATTTTTAAGTTATGGCCATTCTGACTGATGTGAGGTGAAACCTCATTGTAGTTTTGATTTGCATTTCTCTGATAATTAGTGATATTGAGCATTTTTTCATCTGCCTATTGATCATTTGTATGTCTTCCTTGGAGAATTGTTGTTTAGCTCTTCTGCCCATTTTTGGATTGGGTTTTTTCTTTTATTAATTCATATGAGCTGCTTATATATTCTGGAGATCAAGCCTTTGTCGGTTTCATTTACAAACATTTTCTCCCATTCCATAGGTTGTCTTTTTGTTTTACTTATGGTTTCCTCTGCTGTGCAGAAGCTTGTAAGTTTCATTAGGTCCCATTTATTTATTCTTGCTTTTACTTCTATTGCTTGAGTAGACTATTCTAGGAGGACATTCTTGAGATGTATGTCAGATAATATTTTGCCTATATTTTCTTCCAGGAGGTTTATTGTATCTTGTCTTATGTTTAAGTCTTTGATCCATTTTGAGTTTATTTTTGTGTCTGGTGTAAGGGAGTGTTCTAGCTTCATTGCTTTACATGTTCTGTCCAGTTTCCTCCATACCATTTGCTGAAGAGACTGTCTTTATTCCATTGTATACTCTTGCCTCCTTTGTTGAAGATGAGTTGACCAAAAGTCTGTGGGTTCACTCATACCAGTCATTCTCAAACTCTTCCAGAAGACTGAACAGGAGGGAATACTCCCAAACTCATTCTATGAAGCCATCATCATCCTGATACCAAAACCAGGCAAAGACACTACCAAAAAAGAAAATTATATGCCAGTATCACTGATGAACATACATGCCAAAGTCCTCACCAAAATATTAGCAAATAGAATCCAACAACACATAAAAAAGATTATACATCATGACCAAGTGGCGTTCATCACAGGGACACAAGGATGTTTCAACATATGCAAATCAATCAATGTAATACATCACATCAACAAGAGAAAGGACAAAAACCACATGCTCATCTCAATAGATGTGGAAAAAGCATTTGATAAAATTCAACACCCATTTGTGATAAAAATTCGTACCAAAGTGGATATAGATGGAACATATCTCAACATAATAAAAGCTATATATGACAAACCTACAGCCAGCATAATACTCAATGGTGAAAAACTCAGCAGCTTCCCACTAAAATCTGGGAGAAGACAAGGATGCCCAATATCACCACTCATATTCAACATCGTCTTGGAAGTCCTAGACACAGCAATCAAGCAAGAGAGAGAAAAGGGATCCAAATTGGAAGAGAAGAGGTAAAAGTGTCACTATATGCCAACGACATGTTACTATATATAGAAGACCCTAAAAGGTCCACACAAAAACTACTAGATCTGTTTAAAGAATTCAGCAAGGTAGCAGGTCACAAGGTTAATGTTCAAAAATCAGTTGCATTCCTTTACACTAATGATGAATCAACAGAAAAAGAAAGTAAAGAAACAATCCCCTTTAAAATAGCACCCAAAATAATAAAATACCTAGGAATAAATCTAACCAAGGAGGTGAAAGAATTATACAGAAAACTATAAAACACTGCTGAAGGAAATTAAAGAAGACTTTAAAAAATGGAAAGATATCCCATGTTCTTGGATTGGAAGAATCAATATTGTTTAAATGGTCACACTACCCAAGGCAGTGTACAGATTTCATGCAATCCCTATCAAATTACCCAGGACATATTTAACAGAACTAGAACAAATCATTATAAAATTATATGGAACCATCAAAGACCTAGAATTACTAAACCATTACTGAAGAGAAAGAAAGAGGCTGGAGAAATAACTCTCCCAGACTTCAGACAATACTACAGAGCTACAGTCATCAAGACAGCATTGTATTGGTACAAAAACAGACATATGGACCAATGGAACAGGATAGTGAGCCCAGAAATGAGAGAATTTCTCAGCATAAATCTTATAGGCTAGAAAGGAGTAGAATGATATACTCAAAATGCTGATAGAAGAAAAACTGTAAAATAAGACTACTATATCCAACAAAATTGGTATTCAAAAGTGAAGGAGAGATAAAGACATTCTCAGACAAACAAAAGCTGAAGGAGTTCATCACCAAGAAATATTAAAGGGAGTTATTCAAGTTGAAAAGAAAAGACACTAAATAGCAACAGGAAAGTATACCAAAGTATAAAACTCACTGATAAATATAAATATATAAACAAATATGGAATATTGTACACTGTGATAGTAGTGTGTAAATCACAGCTTATTTTGGTATAAGAGTTAAAAGACAAAAGTGTTAAAAATAAACATAAGTATAAAAAGTTATGAATGGATGCACAATATAAAAATATGTAAAATGTGACAACAAATATAAAGTTGGAGAAGTAAAAGAGTAGAGTATTTGTATGTGATTGAAGTCAAGTTATTGTCAGTTTAAAAAGAGACATAACTCTAAGATATTTTATGCAAGCCTCATGGTAACCACATGACATGAAAATACCAACAGAGAAGACAGAAGAAAAAGAGAAAACAATCAAAAAGTAACAAAAATCAACAAAACACAAAGGAAGACAGCAAGAAAGGAAAAGAGGAACAAAGAACTATAAGATAGACAAAGCTATAAACAGTTAATGTCCAGCAACAAATGAGTAGATTAAGAAAATGTGGTCTAATCATACAATGGTATATTACTCGGCTTTAAAAAGGTAAGGAATTCCCACCATTTAACACAACATGAATGAAAGCGGAAGACGTTATATAAGCGAATTAAGTTGGTCACAGAGGACAAATACTGCATGATTCTACTTACATGATGTGCCTAAATATTGTCAAAGTCATAGATGTAGTGAATAAAATGCTGGTTGCCAGGAGCTATGAAGAGGATGAAAGGGAGATTGGTTGCTCATTAGGTTGTCAGTTGCACAAGATGTGTATGTTCCAGAGAGCTGCAGTATGGTACTATGCCTACAGTTAACAATACTGCACTACACACTTAAAAACTTGTTAAGATATATAAAATAGATAAACAAGTTTATACTGTATAACACAGGAAACTATATTCAGTATCTTGTAGTAACATATAAAGAAAAAGATGAAAATGAATATATGTATGTGTTTATGACTGAAACATTATTCTGTGTATCAGAAATGGATGCAACATTGTAAACTGACTAAACTTTAATAAAAATTAAATTAAAAAGTGTGTGTGTATGTGTATACATATTATATATATATAAATATATATAATATATATATATATATAGAAGTTTGGCCCCCTAAAATGTTTTTGAAGCAACAGTACTGCAGAAATAATGAATAAATGCAACACCCAGATTTTTGTTTTCAAATTTTTGTTCACTTAAAAAAATGTAGCAAACAATGTTCCTTAGAGAAATCACAGATTGATTGCAGGTGTAGGGGAAAAACACAACATGTGGCTATGATATAGTTTGGTGCCAGAAAACAAAAGTACACTCAAAGATTAGTGAGGTCATATCAAATAGGTCATATCAAATATGCCAAATGGACATATCATGGGCAAGATTGGGATAATTTTAATATCAAAAAGACTCATGACTATAAGTGATTATATTCACATAACCTAAGCCGGTATCCAGATATAACTTCAGTAATAGGAAACATAGGGAAAGAAAAACAATATAAAAGACACCATGAGAAAATAAACAGGTAGGATATTCTATATGAAAACTAGTTTCTTTTAAAATTCAATGCTGTTTTTAAAATGAATAACACATTAAAAACACAAAATGATACTTCTAGGTTTATATAAACAGATATAACAAATAAATATAGGACATGATACTCGGTTTGACCCTGATTCAAAGATATAAATAAATGATACAGCTAAAAAGGTATGTTAGATGCAATTGGGGAAATTCAAATATTGGCTATCAGGTTATATTAGAGAATTATAAATTACCATTCTTTCCCAGTTACACTAATAACAAATGTTTATTTAGGAAAAGATACTTATTCTTGGGAGATGCATGCTGAAATACTTAGGGGTATTGTGAATTGTCATGAAACAAGTTTTAAATGGTTCATCGAAAAAAGTATGTAGAGAGAGAAAGTAAACGTGACAAAATATTAACAAATTTTAAATCTTAATGGAAGGTATATGGGTGTTCATTGCACTATCTTTTCCACTTTTCTGTATGTTTAAAATGTATCAATTTAATGTTTGGAGAGAGAAAAGAACTGTCCAAGTGTAGAAAGGCATTCTTGCAATGCTGTTAAAAATATTATAACTCAGGGTACAATCTAAATGCACTGCAAAAATAAATCACTTAAACACATTTAGTACAGATGGTCCAGCCACAGAATGAATTCAGCCAATCAGTGAACAGTTACCACCCAGGCAAGTTCTTGGCATCAATACTACCCTAAGCCCTGAGGACAGAGTGATAAAGAAAATAGAGAAGGCTTCTGCTCTCAGGGGAGAGCCAAAAAGAAGCCAACAAGTAAATGAACAAATTCATTACCAATAGGACTGGTGCATGGCATGAAGGAAATAATAAATGACAGAGGAGTTTCCCTAGATTGAGGGAGAGGGAAGGTTACATTGGGGTGGCAGTATTGGAGCTGAGGCTTGAGTGACAACAAGGAGCTGCCACGGGGGACACCTCTTAAATCTTCCCAACCTCACAAGTGATAGCAGAGTGTAAAGGCACTGATGTGAGCATGAGGATGGCTACACAGGTGAAAAAGATGAGCACGGCTGAGGAACATGTTTGCAATTATGGTGCTGTGTGAGAAGAGGGGTCTAGAACATCTTCTCTAATAGGATACAACTCTTCAAAGATACATGTACACACAGGATGATACAATGCAAACCACCAACAGCTTGTCACTGTGTTGACATCACAGGAGACCTTTCTCTTTCTCTCACTATTTGTTTTTCCCAAAGTACAAATGAACATGTGACTTTTATATAGATATAAATATAGACATAGATATAGATATAGATATTTTAAATGCTTAGCACCCTCCTGGAGGGAAAAAAAAAACAGCAGAAATAGCTCAGTAACTCCCTGGCACCCTGAATGAAGTTAAATCTGGACACTTGAGAAAGACCATTCTGATCCCACCTAGTCACAATCCAGGAGCTCTTTGCAGGGAACAGCTTCATACATTTGTGAAATGCTTTGCTTTCTTCCTTGACTCTAAACCTTGGGACTAGGACAGAAAATAGGGGAAACTTCTCATAAGCTACCAACAACAGAAGACTAGCTGAGCCTAAACAAACAAACAAACAAACAAACAAAGCAATTAATTAATTTTTTAACATTTTTTATTGATTTATAATCATTTTACAATGTTGTGTCAAATTCCAGTGTTCAGCACAATTTTTCAGTCATACATGGACATACACACACTCATTGTCACATTTTTTTCTCTGTGAGCTACCATAATATTTTGTGTATATTACCCTGTGCTATACAGTATAATCTTGTTTATCTATTGTACAATTTTGAAATCCCAGTCTATCCCTTCCCACCCTCGGCCTCCCTGGTTAATCTTTTTAAAGTGTGGCTATGACTGATTCAGCATCCTGGTTACTGCCAAGGAGGAAAGCAACCTACCAGTTGCTCGTTAGTGGGAGCCTGATGATTGGCTGCTCAGCCACAGATATCCACAAGAGGGCAGCAGAGGAGTTTGCTTGCTCAAACACAATCCCATATGCCCTATCCTCCAGGGCCTCCATTCTTCCCTCTTCACCCTCTCTTTTAGTTCCCCCCTCAAAATGATCTCCTGCTTTTCAGCTTACTGTGGAGAATAAATCTGTTGGATCTCCACCTTCTGGAGACAATGCTCAAACCACTCATGCCACCTACTCCCAACCGTAAACAAACTGAGAAAGTAGCATTTAAACCTTTGTCTTCAATTAAATTGCAGGGCGAGTGATTTCCCCAAGTCCCAAAAGGAAAGAGGGAAACTATGCAAAAAGTCAAGAAGCCTTGGCTGCTTACTCTCTGAGATTCCCCAAACTTATATCAACTTATAAACTTATTTGTGGTGATACTTTTCTTTGGTTTCAGAAAACTAAATGGACCAATATCTTGGAAGACCTGGAGGGGTCTCAAATTACTGCTGAGTTCAGTCAGAAAGTAAGAGTTAGAGAAAAAGGGTTAGAAGCCATTCCAAGTTTTATCTTGTTAAAATCGTTTGGTCCTGTGTTCAAAATTGTAAGCAACTGAAGGATGAAATGTGGCAAATTAACACCAGCAATTAGAAACTATTTGGAAAGAGCAGTCAAGGCTTGAACTGAATTACAAAAGTAGCCTTTGCTCTAGCCGCAGCTTTCTGAATGATATAAGACTTGAGCTTTATGACAGAAAAAAAGTCTACTGTTAAAATGCTGAGATGCCTGAATTTCAGACATCAGCTCAGCATTGTGAGGGTAACGTTTCTAAAAAATAGAAAATTCACTATCAAATCACATGGCTTTACAATTAAAACAATTGCAAAAATCTGAACAAAGACAGGACCCCAAAATATGGGCTTCCATTGAATAGAATACTTGCTGGCATTACAAAAAAAATTTCACTGGATTTTGGACTGTCTAGACTCCATATAGAAAGAAAAGCCCCCAAAACACACAGGAGGAATACTAACTTAGCTCTGAGGAAGCAAGCATTCTTTGACCACAGTTCCCACTAAATTCACAGGGTGAGGTTACCTTTATGAGTTGAAGGGCACCCTAACAAAATTCTCTTTAATTTTGGAGTGACATATTTCACTTTTAACACTGCTTCCTTTTCTGGCACCTTCTTCAAAGTCACCAAACTGCCAGTGGTGGGTTTTGATAATTTCCCTCATAGTTTGCCTCCCAGTCCCTTAGTATATCTATAATATCCCTTCTGTGTCAACCCAATTTTCCTCTTAGACCATCTACTCCAATAACATCATGGATTGGGGTATTATTCTTCATTGTGATACTGCAGGACTCCTTTCACAGGTCTCCTATTCATTTCTTTCACTTTTGTTACCTCTAATGGCTTTACCTGACTTCCTTAAGCTTCTCTGTCCTCTTCAAACTAGTACCAATCTTACTGTGGACTTAAGTCAATTAGTGGACAGGAGTTCTCTTCTTTCTAGACAAGGAATTTAACTGAAATTGGGCACGTATGAGGTGGAGAACCCCATAATAGAATGCCATGGTAAGTAGAATTAGTTCTGACCATGCCCACCCCCCCCCCAAGATACCCCAATATAATATAACACAAGAGAAACTTGATGGGTGCTAATATTTCAAGAATTATTAGATAAGGTACTCCTGGTTCCTACTTGTATCCCATGCAACACTTTCATTCTGTCTGTTTAAAAGCCAAATGGAAAGGATACTGGCTATTCCAAGACTGGAGATGCTAACATGTTCCCCTTCAAATCTAATAGAACTCTATCCTGAGGTCTATTTAAATGTTCCCATAACTATATACTTCAACCCTCAATCCACCCTTATCAGAATTTCCCCTTCCCACTCTAGCCCTTAAACTCTCTATAATCATTCAGCTTTAGGCTTCTTTTGCCCTTCTGGGGATTTTTGGAAATGTAGGGACCCTAAAAGCAACTACCACATGTGGAAAAGGCTAATTGAAAACAGAGTGGATATTTTACCAACTCAAATGAATTTGAAAAATACCCAGATAGCTGCTTGGTGTCTTCCTAGTCCCCATTCCAAAATTGAGTTTACAGTCACCTTGACACTTATCCAGATGTCAGGCTTCCTCCCACACTCACAGAGGCCTGCAGACCTAGGCAGATGTCACACAACAAACCAGCCTCTTCCTCACTACCACTGAGTGTATTCCATCACGTTTTGTTTCTCTTTGGCTGATCTAGGAGTTACTGGCAGTGCTATGTTGTTGGGAGTGAGACAGTTACTGGCATAGATGTGTGGATGCATGGCTTGGGGACCAGGCAGGAACCCATGTGGATGATGCATAGACACATGGACAGTACACAGATTCCTTTTCTGCATCTCTGCTCCAAGACAATGAGGATAGTTAGACACTGTTTAACCCAAATGGCACTAGAAGCAGACACTCAGCCTGAGATTCTGGACTTGGACCATTTTACTTGGCTTGTAAGACAATGATACATATATGAGCTGATGACAACCCCTGGTATATCGTAGCACCACATTTACTTAAACCAGGATGACTTCCCATTGTCCACCTTTGTAAACAATGTCTTACTGGAACATAGTTATGCCCATTTGTTTACCTATTGCATGGATGCTTTCACTGAATAGTTGTGACAGAGACCCTATATCTCAAAAAGCCTAAAATATTTACTATCTGGCCTTTTATGAAGAAGTTCCCATAGACACGGAGAATGCTGAGGAAGGTGGAGAAGAGGAGGAAGGAGAAGTACTCCTTATACCCTCACAGTCTGGCTTCCTTGGACATCTCCCTGCTGCACTTCTCATCTTTCCCTTTTACGCTGCTCCATTTTCTTTCTCACAAATGTGTGCACCCAGTCACTTTCTTATCTGACCAAATACATCCCTTTGGAACTGGTCCAATTGGCTAAATTCCTGTGGAAAGAGGGTATCTATGTTAGGAGAGGGTCCATGTGTTAGGGAAGTACAGGAATGCTGAGCAAAATGCCAATAGTGAGCATCTCCAGATAATACAATGAAGGGTTGTTCATTTCCATCTTTAATCTTTATTTTCTAATTATGATAAAAGATTCTCATTTAAATAACATATATATTAAGGAACAGATGTAAAATGTTAAAAGCCCTTTACTAACAATAATACCCAGGAATCCCCGCCAAGAGAAAAATGCTTGAAATATACTTGTTGTATACAGCCTTGCTTACATTTGTGCCATGGATTTTCTATTTTTCTTGTTTGCTAAGGAAACTTAAGCCGCCTTTAGCAACTTTACACGGGGGAGAGATGTATCAAGAAGGGGGGCTATGAAGGCCTTCCAGTGCAGGGCAGCCCACAGAAAGCGGTGGCATGTGTTAAGATGTGACTATTAAATAGCTTTTTCTAATCTCCTCTCACCATGAACTACACACCCAGATTCGAAATGTAATCAGTGGATCTAGCATGACTCTGCTAACTGAAAAACAGCATGAATTACTTTTGCTTTCAGCTTCAGTTTTATTACCATCATACTAGATGGACCAAGAAAAGATGAACCTCCTTGCTCTTTTTAAGCTTTCATGAAGGAGAGTCAGACTGGTAGGAGGAGCTAGTGAGCAAGGTGTGAGAGGCACTGAGAACCGTTCTTTTATCCCCAGTGTGTGGAGCAGGTATGTCCTTGTCTTTTACATGCAGTGCAAAATTGATGTCTTTTCTGTTTTTATTGAAATAGAGTCGATTTACAATGCTGTGTTAGTTTCTTGTGTACAACACAGTGATTGATATATATATATTCTTTCTCATTATAGGTTATTACAAGATGCTGAATATAGTTCAATAGGACTTTGTTGCTTATCTATTCTGTATGTAGTAGTTAGCAAGATTGATTTCAGATTCAAAGTGACACCTGAGGAAGGGCAAGTGGCCTGCTGTCTGGCATGCAGGGGTCTGTGGCTGGCTTTAGTTCAAAGGAAGCTCAGCTTCTCTGTATGGACCAGTAGCAGATGCAAAGTGACAGCAAGACACACTGTGTTCACCTCGATGTGCTGCTCCTTGAGAGAGTCCTCCTGGGGGCCTGCCTGTCTTGCTCTGTCAAGCTCTATGGGCTGGCGTTAGAATTCAGAGAATAAGACAGTCCCTGGCAAGGAGGTTATAGGGAACTGTCATCTATAGAGATTGTTTCTTTTTAATGTTTCTATTAGTCAATTTAAGAAAGCTCAGAGTGAGAGCTCTGTAAATCTCTATGTAGAGATAAATTTAGTCCCCTCACCCCTGATCTTTATTACTTAAACATTACGATCACATCAAAACTATTTTTTTCTGTCTCTCTGGCTCCCTCTTCCTCCCTCTTATTCTCTCTCTTCCCCTGTCCCCCAACCTCCGCCCCCGCATTTGTGGGTTTGTTTTTCATAAGAACATTGGAATCATTTGTAGCATATTTTATACATACACAACCTAGGTTTAACAATCCCTCTGGGTGATTTTTTTTCTGTAGATCACATTTTGAAAACCAACCTGGAACAGGATTGAATAGCTGCAGTTTGTTAATTTGATGTTAAAAATTATGTTACTTATTCACAGCTAAGAAATCACAGGTCTGTTTCTTTAAAACATTTTTTATAGAGTTATAGTCATTTTACAATGTTGTGTCAAATTCCACTGTAAAGCACAATTTTTCAATTATATATGAACATACATACATTCATTGTCACACATTTCACTGTGAGGTACCACAAGATCTTGTATATATTTCCCTGTGCTATACAGTATAATCTTGTTTATCTATTCTGCATATGCCAGTCAGTATCTACAAGTTTTGAACTCCCAGGCTGTCCCTCCCCCCGCCCTGCCCCATTGGCAACCACAAGTTTGTATTCTATGTCTATGAGTCAGTTTCTGTTTTGTATTTATATTCATTTTAAAAATTTTTGAGATTCCACATATGAGAGATCTCATATGATATTTTTCTTTCTATTTCTGGCTTACTTCACTTAAAATGACATTCTCCAGGAGCATCCATATTGCTGCAAATGGCGTTATGTTGTCAGTTTTTATGGCTGAATAGTATTCCATTCTACAAATATACCACTTCTTCTTCATCAAGTCATCTGTTGATGGACATTTAGGCTGTTGACATCTCTTGGCTATTGTAAATAGGGCTGCTATGAACATTGGGGTGCAGATGTCTTTTTGAAGTAGAGTTCCTTCTTGATATATGCCCAGGAGTGCGATCACTGGGTCATATGTTATGTCTATTCCTAGTCTTTTGAGGAATCTCCATACTGTTTTCCACTGTGGCTGCACCTAACTGCATTCCCACCAGCAGTGTAAGAGGGTTCCCTTTTCTCCACAGCCTCTCCATCATTTGTCATTTGTGGACATTTGAATGATGGCCATTCTGGCTGTTGTGAGGTGATACCTCACTGTAGTTTTGATTTGCATTTTTCTGATAATTAGTGATCTTGAGCATTTTTTCTTGTTCCTATTGATCATTTGTATGTCTTCCTTGGAGAATTGCTTGTTTAGATCTTCTGCCCATTTTTGAATTGGGCTGTTGGTTTTTTCTTATTATGTAGTATGAGCTACTTATATATTCTGGAGATCAAGCCTTTGTTGGTTTCATCATTTGCAAAAATTTTTTCCCATTCCTTATATTTTTGTTTTGTTTTACTTATGGTTTCCTTTGCTGTGCAGAACCTTGTAAGCTTAGTTAGGACCTATTTGTTTATTCTTGCTTTTATTTATACTGCTTGGGTAGACTGCCCTAGGAGAACATTTTTGAGCTGTATGTCAGATAATGTTTTACCTATGTTTTCTTCTAGGAGGTTTATTTTATCTTGTGTTATGTTTAAACATTTGATCCATTTTGAGTTTATTTTTGTGTATGGTGTAAGGGAATGTTCTAGCTTCATTGATTTACATGCTGCTGTCCAGTTTTCCCAAAATCATTTGCTGAATAGACTATCTTTAATCCATTGTATATTCTTGCCTCCTTTGTCGAAGTTTAGTTGACCAAAAGCTTGTGAGTTCATTTATGGGCTTTCTATTCTATTCCGCAGACCTGGTTTTTATAAAGTTGTTTCTCTCACATATTCCTGCAGCTTCCTTTAAGTTTTCCATTTAAAGAGGGGGACTGGACAACTCTCGTCATTATAATGTAGCTGTTAGAGGATCCTGTTTTACCTTTGTATTCTTTTCTCCCACAATGAAGAATCAGAAAAAAGGAGATGGTACAGGAGCAGTGTTTGAATTTTCTTGCTGCTTTGCTCTGAAAAAAAAAATTATAGACCTTGTTTCTTAGTAACTTGAAGTTTGCAGATTGTGTTCATATATGTAACCCAATTTTTTTAGTGCAATTATTGTGGATAAATCTCCATCTAATTCAGTAAGCATGCAGTGAATTCCCATTTTGTGCTGCATTCTATGCTCATATATAAGCTTTTACTTATCTGATTTTATTATCAAAACATCCTCCACACTGGACTTACCATTTTTTTCATATTACCCCTATAATTATTCTTAAAAACTTAGGTTTAGCTAGGTGAGGCTTCTTGTTTAAGGCCACACAAGTAGTAACTGATAAAGCTGGTATTTTTAAAAAATATTTTTGATAGTATTTGAGGCATCTTGAATACTTGACCTATAAATATGGAAGTGAATAGTTGAGACATTTGAATATAATATCATGTTTATATAGTCTGATTATGAAATATGCATAGATATTATAGGGAACTTTTATTATAATGCCAATCAGAAATATGCCAGAAGAATCATGGTGTAATTGTGTTTTTAGTACTTAATTTTTAAAATCAAATTTGCCTTGGAAAACAATTACAAGGGAATCTCATATCCTTTTCACCTAGATTTACCCACTGGTGGCATTTTCCTAGATTTGCTTCCTCTCTCTAAATATATGTATATGTCTCTCAATATAATATAAAACAATATTTGCATTTTCATTCTTATTTTCATTTATGGGATTAAGTTGCAAAAATCCTGACCCTTCTCAGCTAAGTACCTTGGCCTAAATCTCTCAAGATTCAGGACATCCTCCTGAAACAGAAGAAGAGTGGCAAGCGGGAGAAGGATCAAGTGTGTGGGAACATTGACCTAAAGTGTGCAGTCTCCTTCTCAAAAAGGGGAGGCAGGAGGGTGGGAATAGTCTTCAGTAGTTTACCTATGAGGATGATGTTACCTGTGTGTTTTTCCATACATAGACTTCATTATGTTCAGGTAGTTTATTTTTATTCTTAATTGTATTTTGTTTAGTTTTCACATATTTGTAGACTTTGCAGTTTTATTCCATCTATTAATTTCCAGTTTCATTTCATTGGGTTCAGAAAAGATACTTTGTATGAGTTTAACCTTTTAAAATTTGTTGACTTGTTTTGTGGCCTAAAATATGGTCTATCCTTGGAAATATTCCATGCCCATCTGGGAAAACGTGTTTTCTCTTGTTGTTGGATGAGAGTGTTCTGTATATGTCTGTTAGGTTCAATTAATTTATAGTGTTATTCAAGTACTCTGTTTTTCCTACCTATTATTGCAAGTAAGGTATTAAACTATTGTATTATTGTTAAGTGATCTGTTGCTCAATATTGTCAATGTTTATTTCACATATTTTGGAACTCTGAGGTTCAGGTATACATATTTAGAATTGTTTATCTTCTAGATAAACGACTCTCTTAACATAATGTCCTTCTTTGTCTCTTTTAACAGTGCTTGAAATAACTTTTTTATCTCATATAGATATAACCACAACAGTACTCTTTTTGTTGTTATTTGAATAGAAAATCTTCCTGGGATGTACAGTAAGGTGGTAGTTGCTCAGGCTGACCTGTCTCCAACCTGTCTGGTGGCAAACCAGCACCCATTCACTCCTTCTAGTCTAGGCTTCTCCAGCCTTTCTATCTGTTTCAGTCTTTCTCCAAGTAGCCAAGGGGATTTGTCTCCTCTGTGCAGGACCCGAGGACTGGGATGCCAAGTCTGTGGATTGACCTACTCACTCCTCAGGGTTAGGGTCTATTTGCACAGTCTTCCTTTTCCTCTTAGTCCTTCCCTAGGTGCACAGGTCCCAACCTGAAGTTTTTACTCCTCCCTAATTATGTCAAAATATCTCTTGAAATCTTGTTTGTATAGGAGTTCTGCCAGTTTTCAGTCACTTTTCTGTGAGAAGTTATTATCCCTCATCTTGACCCCCCTCCTCTGGAAACAGTATTCTTCATTGGTAGTTTCCCCCCTACCCCATCACTCAGTTTTTAGCAATTTAAACATATCATTCCACTGCCTTCTGGCCTACAAATATTTTGTTGATAAATTGACTGACAATCTTATTGGATGTGATGAGTTACTGCTTTTTGTCGCTTTCAAGATTCTCTCTTTGTCTTTTGACAGTTTGATTATAATATGCCTCAGCATTGGTCTCTGATTATTTATCCTACTGGAGTTTGTTGAATATCTTGCATTTGTAGATTTATATATTTCATTGCATTGGGAATTTTTTAGCCATTATTTCCTCAAATAATCTCTCTGCCCTGCCTCTCCCTTCTGCTTTAGGGACTTTCATAATGTATATACCTGTCTATATGACAGTATTCCATAAGTTTGTTAGGCTGTATTCACTTTAAAAAAGTTATTTCTTCCTTCTGCTCCTGAGACTTGATAATTTCAAATGTCCTGTCTTCAAGTTTGCAGAGTCTTTTTGCCTGTGCAAGTCTAATCCCCTTTATATGTATTCAAATGCTCTTTCCCTGAGCTTTACCACCAAGGCTAATTCCCTGTAGAAAATGTGTAAATTCATTCATTGTATTTTCCAGCCTCAGAATTTCAGTTTGGTTCCTTTTTTAATTAATTTTATCTCCTTGTTCATTTTCTAATTTTGTTCATATATTGTTTTTCTGATTTTCTTTAGTTATTTTTCTGAGTTTTCCTTTAGCTTTTTAAGCATATTTTTAAAAAGTTATTTTAAAGTCTTTGCCTAAAACATCTAATGCACATGTTTCCTCAGGGTTTTTTTTTTTTTTTTTTTTTAACCACTTTATATTCTTCCTTTGGAAGGGCCATATTTTCATTTATTTTGTATGCCTTGTGATTTTTGTTGCTGTTGAAAAATTGGATATTTATTTATCTATTTATTTATTTTAAATGAAGGTACTCAGTACCTAACCCAGGATTTTGGACATGTTAATTACATGCTTTACTATGAGTTATTACCCTCACACCCCCTGAAAATTGAGCATTTATGAAAGCAGTCACCTTTCCCATTCTTTGCATACCGGCCTTTTGACAAGGAAGTCTTTTCCTAAGCTGGCTCTTGATTTTGAAACTTGGGATTAAACTTAAGAGAAGTTCTAAAGTCTTTTTAGGCTTTTTTGAGCATGCATCTTCCCTGGGCCTGTGTTTTGCTTTTTCAGTTTTCCCATATATGTGCTCCTTTTAAGTATATTAATTTCCCAAAGGATGCCTCCTTTGAACTTTTGATTGTCTATTGTGTGTCTCCACCCTGAAAAGAAAAAGAAAAATTCAGTTTCTCTTCTCAACTTTCTATTCTCTATACTTATTTCTGGTCACCACATACGTGAGTATTTTTTCACAATAAGCAATTCTGACCCTAACTTCCAAGAGTTAGTTTATACCCTACAGATTAAGGGCTCAGTCCCACAAGACTTCTCCTCAGTTCAGATGCAATTACAAATCCAGGTTGTCACCTGTGCTTCTGACTAACTGGCTGTACATTGGAGTTGCCCATCTCTTCCCCAGGTTCTATGATTTGCTAGGATGGCTTAAGAACTCAGGAAGGATAGTTTGCTTACTAGATTACTGGTTTATTTTAAAAAAGGATACAGCCTATAAACAGCAAAATAGGAGATGCAAAGGGAAAGATATCAAGAAAAGCATGTGGAGCTTCCATGACCCCTTTGGATGAGCCACCTTCTAACAACATCCACATATTCATCAAGCCAGAAACTCTCTGAGCCATTTCAGTTAAGTTTTATTTATTTTTTAATGGAGGACTTCTTAGATAGATATGGTTGAGTAAACTATTGGTCATTGGTGATTAACTCAACTTTCATCTCTTCTCTGCTCCCCAGTGGTTGGAGCATCAGGCTAAATGTTGCAACTTTCTATTAACATTGATTCCTCTAGCAAACAACTCCATTGTAGTGATCTAGGGGCTTTACAAAATCACCTCATTAACATAAACTCAGTTGTTGTTGAAAGGTGCTTATTATAAATAACAAAAGACTCTCCTTTCATCTTTATCAGTCTGGAGCTATTTTAGGAATTGAGGACAAAAGACCAAAAGTTACAAGAAAAATAATTTCATCTCTCTCATCACATAGGGTTTTAAGAGCTATATACCAGGAATAAGGACAATGATCAAATTTGTGTTTCTTATTATACATCTCAATATCACACACCCATAATATCTTGTCATAGGTGTCTGCAGGTCATTCTCCCTGCAGCTTTCCCAAGCAATGCCCACTGCTTCTCCCTGCCTAAGATCCAAATAAGGGAAAAGATAACAGTCCTTCAGGCAGCCCATGAGATGTCAGAACATTGTAAATGCAGTCTGCTCTGCTCTGTTTATTTTGAAAAAGGGAATTGGAAACTCAATTGATGCCTTAGATAGTCTATTTTATATATTCACTGGTAACCTCTTGCTCTAGGAATCTGTGGAGCTGTCTCTCCACATTTTTCCTTGAGAAATACCTGCTGCTTCTTTCCACCTGATATCCAAGTTTTACCACCACCTACCCCTCTGCCACCCTTCCCTGAGTTTCATGTGAAGTGAAACAGAGACCTGAAGAGGCAGCCCTGATAGGTTAGAACATTATAAAATTCCCTCTCTCTGAATCAGGGGAGGGAATTGGGAAATGATTTGCCACTTCCTTAAAGACCTTACCACAATGGGGACCGAGGGCAACAGAAAAACCACAGAATTTCCTACCATTTTGAATGAGGCTGTTTCTTCATTTGGTATTTGGTTGGTTGCTTTGGACCTTTGACTGTTTTATGGAACTACTGTAAGGTTATTCTAGCTAGTATTTTGGTTGTTGTTTATATCTCCTCGGGGAAACAAGAGCTTAGAGTTTGCTAGTCTGTCATTTTGCTCAAGTATGTAGATTTTCAATCCTTTCTCAATGACATTCACTCAGCCTTTGTGAGAACCATTTACCTCATTTCCAAAGTAGTTATGTTAATTTCTAACTTTCAGTCTCTTGTGAATATCAGTTTAGCTGGATATGTAAGTTATTATCAAAGGGCTTGGTATATTGTAGGCCTTCAGTGCATCATAACAATAACTTTAATTATATTATTATTTTGAAATAAGTTTGGAGAGTGATATTATATTATTTCACTACCAATATCATGAGAGACTTGAGGGAATGATGGGGGAAAACCTCTGCAGTATGCTAATTCTAGGTTACATTTTGTCTCATGGAAAGCACAGAACTCTTACTTACCTTATCCTAAGTTGATAGATGCTTTGTATAAGTCTGAGTTAGAGAATGACTTTATAATCTGATTTCCACTAAGAAGCTCTTCTAGGTTGGCAGGTTGCCATGGCATCCAGACCCAAAATGATGGACCCCATTTGTCTGCTGGAAAGTGTCAAGGGGCTTTCAGTGAACCAAAAATCTCTGCAGATTCTTGGTGAGATTTCTTTGCCAGTGCTGGTGGTGGCCATTGTAGGGCCGTATCATACAGGCAAATCCTACTTGATGAACCATCTTGCAGGTCAGAATCATGGTGAGTGTTGTACTGGGTCAAGGACCAATTGCTTGATTCTAGCTAATACCTCAGCTTCTTAATTTTTGTCCTGATCATGTGTAGGGAGAACCAAACTTCTCTTAACAAATCAACTTTCCACTCCTTTTTCTCACTGCTAAACCACTGTCTTACTGTAATTCATTATCATATTGTATGTTTTATTCCTGTAAAGCAAAATTTCTCCTACCAATTCTCACAATCCTACCTTATTTTACATGCTTAAGCACTGGACTCTTGCAATTGTGTCTACTCGCTCTTGAAACACATTTTGCTTTTTTATGGACTATACTCTTCAACATATAAATGTGTTCAAATGTCTATAATCTTAAAAATATTTCCTGTATATCATATACTACTGTGGCTAACACCTCTCCCCACTTTTGAAAAATTTGTCTGACAAAAAATATAATCTTGATTTTTTTCCCACCTTTTTCTCTTCCCATGTCTGTCTTCAGTCCATTTCTCTCTGGCTTTGAACCTCACCGTTCTTTCAAGATACTCTTGTTATGGTTATCAGTGACTTCCATTTTGTCTGATTCATGGATTCCCCTTTGCCTCTATGTTGAGCCCTTGCTTGGTATCTTTATCACAATTAATATTCCTTCCTCCTTGAAACAGATGACACACAAAGTAGGACATTCTTGAGGAAATGGAGAAAGCACCAACTCGTATGCTGGGATACTGACATTCCAATAGATCTGACTCTGTAGTCCCTTGGTTGTTTAGATTATCTGCTCTAACTGAATGCTGCTTTCTCCCCTCTCCTCACAGGCTTTCCTCTAGGCTCTACAGTGCAGTCTGAAACCAAGGGCATCTGGATGTGGTGTGTGCCTCACCCACGCAAGCCCAATCATACTCTGGTGGTCCTTCTTCACAATTAGAGCCTGGGGGATGTGTGAATGGTAAAGCAGAAATTCACAATTAAATCCTTTTTATTCTGGATTTTCCCCTTATCTCTCCATGGTCCTAGAAATTTTACTGCTTTAATCTGTAAAATCTAGAAATCAATTATAGTAAATAAGGCAAACTATGTTTTGTTTGAATCTCACTTCTAGGTAAGTTATCATAGTGTCTTAGATAAATTCTTTTATTTCTTGGCACTTTGTGGATGACTTGATTACTTTTAGTAAGTCATTATTGAACGGCTGAGTTCCAGGCCTTTGGACTTAGGATTGTAGATATCAGTGACCAAAGTAAATATCCTTCCCTAAAAGAGTCTTTAGTTCAATTGACAAGACATTATCTGTAGTCAGATTTAATATCATGTAATTGGGAAAGAAGCAGGCTGGAGAGAAGAAGAAATTACATTGCATTGCAATCCCCAATTTCTGGGAATTTCATGGGAGCTCCATGGCTGGATTGGCTTTTTTGAGTTATCCTGATTTTGGGACAGGGGTGCTGATACATTTTTGAAGAGCTGCTCCAGAAGCCTTTCTAATTAAGAGGGCTGACACCTGAAGACTGTCTTCCACCAGCACTCCCAACAGCTGGGGGAATAAGTCCTTCAGTTTTGAAAAGCAATCCAGGCAGCACCTTACTGGTTTTGAGAACTTACAGTTAAGCATAACTAAGAAAGAGGAGAAGTATCAATCTGTGAGTGAGGAAAAATTTCTGATTCACCTTCTTAGCTACAAGGTGAAGAGTGTATTTGAGGGTTGGATTTAAGAGACGGGTTTACATTTTCTATGATGAAGTTCATCAACTACTCACAGAGTGTTCTGGAAATCTGTGAGACACCTCTGAATGTGCAAGTTCTATAAAAGTAAGTTTTTGTCCTACAAGAAACATTTTAAAATGGATTTTTGGTGTTTTAGCTTTCTGCTAATGGGTGAAATGAACTATCCCTCCTTTCCCAGTTTTGAGATTTATTTGGAAATAGTACCTACATTTTTATAGCTCTGTCTTTTTTCTCAACAGGAGTTAGAAAGTCTGCTTATTTTTAAAGCCATATATCAAACAATGATATAATCTTGCTGTTGAAATAATTGTTTCTCATAACTGCTACTTCTTCTTATCCTAATTGATTATTTTTAAAAACTGGGTTTTGGGGAAAGAAAGTAATGAATAGACTCTTATCCCCCCAAACTCCCATTTAGAATCTTCTCAACATAAACCACAGTTTTTGCATTTACACTGGGAGCAACTTTACATGCCATTTATAATAAAAAAAAAACTATTTCCAATTTATGCCATCATTTAGACAATGCTATGATTTATACAACTTAGCCTGGGCTTTAGGGCCCTTGATTAGGCTGCATGAAACTCACCTTAACTTCTCCACTTGCCCTCTGCCCTCAAATGACTCTGTTCTAACTACAAGACCCCTGTCTTCTCCCATCTCTAATTTTGTTTCTCTGGGTTTTCCTGTCTATGGGATCACCTTCATTTCTTCAGTTCCACATTTACCAGTTCTTTAATATTCAGCTCAAGACATTGAGGAAGCTTTCAGATCACATATTCTTTCTCCAAATTTCATAGCTCTGTTCTTCCTTGATAGACTTCTAAATTTTAGTTTAGTGTTATAGCTATAGGTTTCACTGCTTATATACATTACTGAGAGTAAGCCTTTTACAGATACTTCTATCTTTGTTGCACTTACTGTTATGGATGTTTGTCCACTGCTTTGAAATAATCATGTTGAAAGAAAATTTTCATTATTAGCATTGCTTTTTTAAAATCTAAGAACAGTGGGGGATATTTAGTAGCTTCCTGCAAGTATTTATTGATTGCATATAATTTAAATACCCAGTTATGCCAACTATGGTATATTTTATATGGACTCTGATTAACAAATATATGCAGAATGAATAAGTGCCCACACTCATCACTGAATTCCTAATTACACAACAGGTACAGTATTAGTTTTTCTGTATATGTTATTTTACTTTATCCAATTGAGGAAAAAGAAAGCACTGTGAAAACTAGAATCATTTTATGTATGAAAAATTTGCAAACACAAGAAATGTCTCTGTAATTGTCAAAGTTGATATCTGCATTTACATCTGTCTTCAATTTCTTTGCATGGTGAGTATGTTAGCTGAAATAATAAATGAAACCATGATTGAAGAAGTGTACAGATGAATTTCTAATGTAGGGGAAAACTTCTAACTCTCTTGTTCTAATGTGCTTTCTAGGATGAGTCTAAGAAGGATTCATGGATCTTTGCCCTGGCCGTGGTTCTCTGCAGTAGCTTTGTCTAGAACAGCATGAGCACCATCAACCACCAGGCCCTGGAGTATCTGCAGTATCCTTCCAGGTCCTGAACCACCATGTTTCACTGAATTCATGGGGATGAGGATAGAGTAAGTCTCTCCCTTCCTGTCATTTAGTTTCTTGGGTGGAACAGAGGGGACCCATGGCAAAAGAGTGTGTTTATAATATTTTTATACTAAAGAAATGTGGGAATTGTTGGTAGTGAGTTTCTTTTCCCTAACCAAATGTTAGTTATGCGACAGAGCTTGCAAAACATCAGGGCAAAGTCCTCTCAAACACCTGATAGAGTAGAAGATTCCACAGAATTTGTGAATTTCTTTCCAGACTTTATCTGGACTGTATGGGATTTCACCCTGGAGCTGCAGTTATGTGGTCAGCCTATCACAGAAGATGAGTACTTGGAGAATGCCCTGAAGCTGATTCCAGGTATCAGAGTATGGCCTGGGCAGTGTACGGTCCAATAGAGTGTGGGATCTACTAAACAATATCCCTCATCTCTGTGATTGCATTTGTATTTGAGACTAAATCAAAGTCTGTGGAAATGGTGGCTGGAAAGTGGGTTGCAAAGATCTAGGGGCTACAGTTGAAGTTTACTCAAGAAAAGTAAAGTGTAAAGTGAAATTACTCAAAACCAATTTTTTTATACATCTTTAAATTTAGCATCCACATTTACATGGGTGATGAAACATTCCAAAGAGTGGACACTGTGTTTCCTGTTCCATCAATTTTTCTCTGTTGAAGAAAACAACTAATCAGCTAATTGTTAGACATGAAACTGCAGTGAAAAGATTATCTAATGAACAAAATATAGATTTCACATATTATTCTTTTCAAAGAGGGCTAGAAAACTTTCTAATCCTGTATAATTATATCATCTACAAAATGACTGTATGTTCTAAATAAACCTGAAGAAGTGACTGTCTTTACAATCTATGCCTTTTCAATAATACTGACAATTATTAGAATATTCATTTTACCTTCCACATCATAGCTTTCTCCTAATTCCCACATGTTTACCCATGAATTAATTACAAGGTAAAAAATTATTTTCATGGGTTACATTTCCAAGGATGTGTGTCTATTGAAACCTTGAGAGAAATATCAATCCCAATTTATTCATTCTTCCTTTCACGTTTCTATTTATGATTTCTCAAAACAGCTATTAAGAAATTGGCTGGCAGGAGAGTACCAGATATAAACATTTACCTCAAAGAGTTTATAGATTAGTGGTGATAACTTAAAATTATATTTCAGGTACATTTATACTTCAGAGGTTTTTACTAATAAATACATAACACTGCATCAATTATTTTTAGCATCAAAACAGTTTTTCTTAAATAATGAGGATGTCATTCCTAATATTCCAATTACTGTCCATGATCCCTTGTTTGTAGCTCTCCTTTTTGGTTCCACAGCTCAATTCCTACATGAGGTTGAGTTGAGCAGAAAGTTTCATGTGACCTTTCATCCTTTTAGCTGCTAGTTAAGCAAACACATCATAGACAACCACTCTACTATGTGCATGTCTGGAGAGACCAGCCATAGGTTTCCTTTACTGGATCAGATGTCTCCCTAAATTTCTCTGCAGTTATATAATTGGTATAAGTCTGATGTGCAAAGAAGTATTGAATGTCTATGTTAAAAGAGTTCTATGTGTAGAAATGGCAAAGACACACAAATCCCTGCCATGAACACCTGTAACCCCCTCGCCTCAAGACTCTACACACTCTAATCCCTGTTTTTCTGTCCCTCAGGGAATAATCCCAAAGCCCAAACATCCAATCAACCCAGAGACTGCATCAGGCATTTATTTCCAAGATGGAAGTGTTTTGTCTTTGACTGGCCAACATAGGAAAAAAAAATTCTAGCCAATATTGGGATGGTATCTGAAGACCAACTGGATCCTAAATTCCAGGAGCAAACAAAAAATTTCTGTTCTTACATCTTCACTGATGCAAGGACCAAGACCCTCACAGAAGGAATCATGGTCACTGGGAAAGGTGAGTCTCTTTTTCCCATTTCCATGGGGACTGCTATGTGTTGAATATTTTATATAATGTGCTTTCTAGTATTTTTGTTTGATTCTATAAAGGATTCTGATTTTACAGACTTTTATACTCCATGAAGAAATCTGTATACTTTATAATTATCTCACTTTGGGGGATTTACAAATTCCTTCCCCAAATTGCAACTTTTGTCAATGATATCAGTGACTCCCACTTATCTGAATACATCCTCCACTTAGAATATAATCACTCTCTTGGTGTAAAAACAGAATACTGCATGTTTTCAAAGGAAGTCCTATACAATAACTGTTCTTCACAAGGAGAATTCAAAAGATATTTTGAGAATTTAGAGTGGTCCAAAAATAAATATTAGTCCATAAATCACTGAAAATCCATTCAAAGCCTCAGAATTAGGAATAAATTAAAAATGGTACACTTTGCCTCATCTGTCTATCTATGTAATCTGTATTGCTTTCAATTTTTAAAATGAGAAACTGCATTTTCCAGGTAGCCCCTAGTATGTTAGATAGAAGTAGATGTTAACTTTTTTAGTCCTGTGGCCTGGAAAACCATAAAAATGAAGAGTCAGTAGGAAAATGAAGGTGATAATAGTAGAAGGAGGTAGGGGTGCGTGTGTGTGTTTGTGTGTGTGCATGTGTATATGACCCTAGAAGCATAGTCTCAGAATCCTGGAGCCATTAACTGATAACTTGATATTTAGCCCCTAAATTTCCTGGCTTCTTCAGGGCTGAGGACTCTGGTTGTGACCTACCTGGATACTATCAATAGTGGAGCAGTACCTCGCTTGGAGAACGCGGTGACAACTCTGGCATAGCTGGAGAACTCAGCTGCCATTCAGAAGGCAGACAACCACTACAGCGAGCAGATAGCCCAGCGAGTGAGCTTCCCCACAGACATGCTGCAGGAGCTGCTGGAGGCACATGCTGCCTGTGAGAGGGAAGCCCCTGCAGTCTTCATGGAGCACTCCTTCAAGGAAGGCAAGCAGGATTTCCAGAGGAACCTTGTGGTAATCTGTCTTAGTATTTACTTTATGTCGCCTCCCCTTGAAGAATGAAGCCTAGAAGTGTTGTTACCGGTCCCATGGCTCATCTCTCACTCAAGGATAAAGTAGTCCATGTTCTCATGAGGGACAGAGTTTCAAAGGACTACATTTCCTTCTTTTTTGACTGCCAGAACTCAGGCAGTTTATCTGGAACTCCCTTTGACCTTCAATGAAAAATCAGTATAGATATCCTCTTGAAATAAATACTTCTGTGGATTCCAAGCCTGTCCAGAACACCCAAGACATTCTTTAGCTGGCTTCTTTTTCTGTGAACACACTCCTATGGCTGGGAACCAAAATTTCTCTTTTCAGATCCACATCTCAGGCCACTTTCAGCTTAGGTTGCTCCTTGTTGTATCTATCATTGAAGACAGAATCACTGAATGTGGCAGCTTCAAGGAACCAGAGAGATTAGGTAATGCAAATCCAACAGCTCAGATGAAATACCCAAAGGAGGTTAGGGAACTTCCCCATGGTCTTCCAGAGTTTTCAGAGCTGTGAATAAATCAAATCTTGTGACTGCTGTTTTATTACATGTCCTCCAACAGAATACTTTTCTCATGAGGAACACAGTTAGACCAATTCTTCTACCAGATCCTTTGGAAATTTACTTCCTCTGTTCCTTGCTTCTGGTGACAGCCCTCTATCTTTCTTCCCTCTAGGAAATCATAAAGAATAAGAAAGATGATTTCTTGATGCAGAACGAAGAGACATCAATCAAATATTGCCAGACTAAACTTGATCAGCTTTCAAAGGCACTAATAAAAAGTATCTCAGCAGGAACTTTCTCTGTTCCTGGAGGTCATGAACTCTACAGGAAAGCAAAGGAAATTATTGAAAAGGATAATACCAAGTGCCCATGAAAGGAGTGAAGGTGAGGAATAAGGGAAACATGGGGAACCTACAGAATACTCAAAGGGGTCTCCTGAAAATCTGAGAGTGCAGCTCCATGCATGCATAAAGAGAGTGTATGGGGCCATTCAAACAGCTGTGGCTTTTAAGGTTCACTGCATGCTATTTATTCCTGAAGAGAGTACAAATGTCAACTCCCAACCATGAGTACAGATTTCTTAAATCCACAAGAGACAGAACAGAAATTATTCATTTTTTTTTTACTCAACAACATATTTGACGTGTTGAGCACTGATAATTTACAAGTCAGTCTTTGTACACAAGGATGATCACAAGTGAGACAGGAAGTCAACTACATAGGCAAGCTATAACACTCAGGAAAGAGCTACTTAGGTGTTAGAAACAAATATAATAATAATAATAATAATAATAATAATAATAATAATAATAATAATAATAATAATAATAATAATAATAAAAAAACAATAATAATGCAACTAATATATATTGAACTGTTGTTTCCTATAGCCAAAATGTTAAGCTCTTTCCCTAGACTCTTTAACATAATCTTTCAAATAGCATTAAGAAGCATCTACATTATCAACATTTTAAAGATCTCAACTGAGAAGCATAGGCAGGTTAAAATAAGTTGTCTAAAGTTATAACCAGCTAGTGGCAGAGGAGAACAGCAGCACAATTTAGAGGCACTATTTCACACTGGTAAAGCAGATATGTAAAAGCACCAGAGATTTGGGGTTTGTAGAACTGAACATGATTCTGACTGGCTGGATTCTAGAGTGGGGAGAAGGAAGTAGCACTGGGCAAGAGACTGGAGAGAGAGACAGGTCACCCTAAGGAGCTTGGACTCATTGTAAGGAACCACTGTGGAACTTTAAACTTGAAGCAAAAGTTACATGGACTTAGTTGTCTTTGCATCACTAATTTCTCTATTGGAAATCTAATTTCTGTGCTCCTCCTTGGTTCCTCAGGCAAATGAGTTCCTCCAGAGGTTTCTGCAGTCCCAGATGGCACTAGAGAAATCCTGCAGGCAGATAAAGCCCTCACTGATGGGGAGAAGCCCATAGCAGGTACAGGGTAGGGCTGGGCTCACAGTGGGATGTGTATGTTCTTGCAGTGCCCTCTGACAGGTGTGAGAGCAAAACCTTCCCAATACCGGAGCTTCCTTCCTTTCTGTGGAACAACCCTGCTGCATCTGGAAACAGCAAAGGGAACTGTGGTTGGACACCAGACAGGCAGAGCCTTTTCTCTCACATTCTGAAGTGTGTTCTCGATGGTGTGGACATGGGGTTTTGGGGGAGGACTTCAGAGATTTCCTACCTGTCTCTTTAATTTGGTTTGGCCTCTGAGCTCAGGAGGGTGGAGGTCAATCCTTGCCTATTTTTTCCCTCTCTAATACCTTCCTGGGGCAGAAGAGTGGACCTGGAAGGAGACAGCTGAGAAGGAACAGGAGCTGCTGAAACAGAAACTGCAGGAGCAGCAGCAGCAGGTGGAGGCTCAGAAGAGAAGTCTCCAGAAACACATAGTTCAGATAATGGAGAAGATGGTGAGAGAAAGAGAAAACCTGCTGAGAGAGCCAAACAAGATATTGGAGCATCAGCTGAAGGTGAATCAGGCTGTGGCAGTAGTAGAGCTTGATAGCTTTGCCCTGGTACCCCAGGAAGGGATGGGTGAAGGTTACAGCATGGTCATGCAGAGATCACAAGTGCATCTACTGCTTGTGATTTATTAAAACCCTGAAGCCTTTGAATCCTTCCAAAACCTTTAAATTTGGCTCTGTAAGTAGACTTTGGAGAGTTCAGGATGAGTATTCCCCCCTCTACTCCAAGCCCTCAGAGAATATAAATAGGGTTGAATAGCCATTTAGAGAATTTTAAAATGATCTCACAGGGCTTGATTGAACAGATATTCCAATTATGTGTGTTTAATATGAACAACAACTAGTACGCTCTACCAAGGTCACTACCTTTTACCAGGAGACCTGCTCAGCCCAAGGCCCTGAGGTAGATCTGACATAAAACTTCCAGAAATGTCCAGACTTAAAAACACATAGAAATGATAGATTTTACACTTGCTGCATTGCCTCCAGGTTTGTATAGATCCCCAAGCTATCATGTGGCTTGGAGGGATTTCTCTCATTGTTCATCTGAACATGATTTATAAGAGATTTCTATAATTTAGGGGCCATGTGTTTATAACAGATTTCTATAATATGGGTGACAGTGTCATCCTGAGTGGGACTGAGAATTAGTGCAGTCAGACCAAGGCTACCTCTCATTTGCATTTTTTGACTGGAAAATATTACATTTGTCCTCATGCCAGGCTTAGCCTCCTGGCAAAACCCTAAGGTATATGAATATTATTAAGGCTGTAAACTACACTTCCTCTTAATATTTCGGTCCAAACCAGGAAATATTCCTTGTTACAAGAGTCTCCTTTCATGATTAAGAGAGAACAATTTTAGGAATAAAACAAAGATAGTCTGACAAAGTTTCAAAGTTTGACAAAATGTAATCCTTGAAAAAATGGGAGATTTAAAAAGTTTTACTTCCTTCCTCATTTTTTTTTTTTTTAGGTCCAAGAAGATCTGTGTACTGAAGGATTTAGAAAGAAATGTGAGGAGATGAGTACAGAGATAAATCATTTGGGAGAGAGAATTGTTGATACTAAAAATGATGATAGTTCCTTGCTTGAACAAGCCTTGGACAACCTTGGCAAAAGAATGGCTTCATTATTGCCTGCCCCAGCTAACATTCTTGGTAATGTTATGAAAGTAGTGAGCTCACTATTTAAAAAGAAGTAGCTCTCCTTGTAAATAAATCAGATATATAATATAATATACATGTATGTTCTCTGGCCTATTTCTGATACGCATGCTTTTCACTTTCATCCAGCAATGCTTTAAATATAAAAAGTGATTTCTAGAGAATACTGATGCCTGGCCCACATTAGATAGAATAAATGCATGGACACTTTGATATAGTGTGTTCAGTTTTAGGGAATATATATGTGTGCAAAATAATATATATGTGTATGTACATATATACAAGAGTTTCACTGAGGCTTCACTTCTAATGGCAAAGGATTGGAAGCCACTTAATGCTCATTTATGTAATTTGGTAATATATATTTTGCATGTATTTATACTAGAATACTATGTTGCTAGTAAATAGATAGTGGAGCTCTATTTGTATAAATATAGAACAATCTGGAAGATAGAATGTAGAGTGAAAAAATGAGGCACAAAACAGTTTGTATAATGTGTTCACCGTAAAAAAAAAAAAGGCAATTATTTTGGGCACTCATACACATGTATGTATAGTACATTTCTGGAAGATTCATTAGAAATTGATATCATTGGTTCTTCCTGGAGAAGACAGCTTGGCATCAGGGATGGAAAGGACACATGCTTTTCATTATATACTCTATACTTTCAATTTTGCAAAGTTAGCTTGTGTTATTTCTCGAATAACAAAGAAAACAAGCTACAATACTAATAATTAAAATAGTAAATGGAATGTGAATAAATGGAATTGCTCATTGCTTCCAGAAATGACATTAGCCTGCTTAATGAGGGGTATAAGACTAAGATCAGAATACTAGAAAATAACGTTTGCATCCTAATCTTGTTTTTGCTTTGGCCTTGGTTTTTAATCCCTTATATTTGCTTCAAAAATAAGGTATGAACTTTCCTGTTACCCCTTGAAATCTCAACAACAGTAACCTTTACTTCATAGGTTTCAATTACACTTTTACAGTGTTTAGAAACAAATTACTAAACACTAAGAATATTCACTGGTGAGAGGAATTCCCATCATCCTTAAGTTCAGTGGTGGCGTCTCTGCTGTTGGCAAGTACAGAAGGGGTGATGCACCACTGCAGAAATGGATGCCTTGATAGTAATGGGGAATGAAAAACCCAGACACACAGAGGCCAGGTGTTGGCATTTAAACATCAGAATTCAAGTACATACAATGAGAGTAATGAGCATCGTGGTTTGTCTTAGCTCAGGCTGCTATAACAAATTACCATAGACTGTGTGGCTTACAAAACAAACATTTATTTCTCCCAGTCCTGGAGGCTGTAAGACCAAAAGCACTGTGCCAGCATTGTTATTTTCTTGGTAAGGGTCCTCTTACAGCTTTACAGATGACAAGGTTCTGACTGTGTCCTAGCATGGTGAAGAGAGAGAGACAGAGAGAATGAATCTCATGATTCTTTGTTATACAGGCACTAATTAGATTCATGAAGGCCCCACACTCATTATCTAATCCCTCCCAAACCCCATTTCCAAGCACATTGGGACATTGGTATTTGGGGTTTCCTCAAATGGATTTTGGAGAACACATTCAAACATTCAGTCTATAATTTGGTTGGAGTGGCAGCCAGCAGACCTGACCAGAGGAAATTCTGAAGATGGCAAATAAAACAAGGTGTCTGTAGAGAAAAAAAGAATGGGGAGGAAACCATTGGAATCAAGGATATTTATAGGAAGCTGAGAGGTAACATTGATAAAAGGTTATAATCCGTAGCCTTGGTCTAAACCAATTTCAGATGATGGAACTATCACCTGGAGGGGAGGGCAGGATCCCAGGAGAGAGGACCTTGCAACTCTGGGATGAGGATAAATGATAATGATTTTCACAGTGCCTCTCCTAGGGGACCTCTGGAAATGTTCTTGGATCCATATGCTGGGAAATGAGAATGCCCAAACACTTCAAGGACTCTCAGAATCAGGATCCAAGCTAGGAGTGATGCTCAGATCCTGAAAAGACATCACAGTCTCCCTGTTAGAGGTACATGACATCCTGGTATGAACACAGTCTTGGCCCAGGTGCAACTAACTTGGTCTAGTATTTTTTTCAAATAAAAGTATAGTTCGTCTGAAGACAGACACCATTTTATATATATATATATGTATTTTCTTTACATCTTCATAGTGTATGTTTAGGCACAGAGGGTACTTAGTAAGAAACTTCTGTAAAAACCAAAAGCTGACACATGTGTGATTGTTTTCAATTGCCAGAATTCCATGATCACACCAAACCTCTGAGATAATAGATTGTTTGGATTTTAGATATTAGATTAAGGTCTCTAATTTGACTTAAGGACCAGAGGAGCAGAAGAAACTCTTTTGGTACAGTTTCCCCCTCTGTGACCTTATTCACCACAGTCTCAGTATCTCTGCGAGGATGTTAACTCATCTCCACTGGAGAATTTAAATGACTCCGTCTAGTCGTGGCTTCAAGTGTTCAGAAGGAAGAATGAATGGCTTTGCCTTTTAAAGAAGAAACCATATAGTAATGAATATGTGACCAATGTATCATGGGGTTTAATGGAAAAGTAAACTATTCTACAGAAATATCTGTATATCTGTTCCCACTGAGAGCTTGACTTAAGCAGATGTTCTAATCCCTTGGACTAGACACACCCTGCATTGAAGAGCAAAGAGAAGCCTTGTCTTTTTTAGATTCGACATACAAGTGATATCACACTGTACTTGTCTTTCTCTGACCTATCTCACTTAGCATAATGTGCTCAAGGTCCATTGATGTTGCAAATGGCAGGATATCCTCCTTCCTTGTGACTGAATAATATTCCCTTGTGTATATGTATATGTGCCACATCTTTTGTATCCATTCATGTGTTGGCATTTAGGTTGCTTTCATTTCTTGGCTACTGTGGTTAATGGTGCAATAAACTTGAGTGCAGATATCTCTTTGAAATACTGTTTCTATTTTCTTTCAATAAAAAATAATAAAACTGACAATGGTCACTTAGAAAAATAAAAAGGCTTTAAAAAGTAGTTAACAATTTATTCACACATCTATTCTAATCCTCATTAAGGAATGCTTGGTTCTAATTATTTACATTGTTTGTTAAATTCTTATGTCCTCCCTGCCATTGTTCTGGATTATGTAAAGAGAGAAAAGCAAAGATCTTGTCCTCATGCAGCTTACACTGTGTATGGGCCTTACATAATGTTTTTTAGGCAGAAATAAATATTGTAATTATATACATGTATATATATATATGTGTGTGTATATAGATGTGTGTGTGTATATAGATATGTGTATGTGTATGTATGTGTGTGTGTATATATATAAATATTTTATGTGTAGTGATCAAGAATCTAAGTTGCAACCAAATAGTCATTTTTCAAGTTTGGTTTCAATCTAGTGCATCTTGCCTGGAGATATAATTGTGTATTATAGAGCCTAAGGACCAAATATGGTAACTTTAAAGTAAGGTAAAACCTAGAGTGCATGGTGATTGAAACAATGAATAAATAGATTAATGTTTGGATTTATGAATAAGTGTGACATTTGTTTATTATTTCAAAGGGTAATAAATATCCCTCTTATTACCTATAGGCCAAAATGTAAAGGCTTTGGTGAAGAATTTTGTGTTTTTTGATCTCTATTCCTTTATCACCTGTACAAATTATTATGTTTAAACAAACTAAAGTGGATTCTGTTTCTATGACTGTACTAGGACTGATATGACAACTCTGGAATATTCTTCCTTGTGTCTCTTTTTCCATGGAAGTGTGGTTGTGCCACTCAACAGTGTTATTTGGATGGAATTCCTTTTACTTCAGATAATGTGATCTTATTCCTTAACCACTGTTCTGTGGACAGTGGTCCCAGGCTGCATTGAATATGGTGCTCACTCTTAGCCCAGGAAACAGTCCCTGATAAAACATAAGTAATGAATTCCTCCCCTGATATATTTGGTCTAAGGCCCCAATCTCTCTCTGCCCCTGCTGACTGTCCATTAATATAGAAAATGCAGACAATCAAGTTCTATTTCCCTCCCACTTAAAGTACATAATTATTTTATTTTGATGAAATATGCACAACTATTTACTATTTTAACTATTTAAAGTGTACAATATAGTGGAATTAAGTATATTCACATAGATGTTACAATCATCATCACTATCTACCTCCAACCCATTGCATCATGCTCAGCTGAAACTCTGTATCCAATAAACAAGTCTCCATTTCCCTCTCCCCAAGCTCCTGGTAAGTGTGAGTAAACTTTCTGTTTCTATGAATTTAACTACCCTGGATACCTCATAAAAATGACATCATATAGTATTTTTCTTTTTTGACTGTCTTATTTCAGTTAGCATAATGTCCTCAGGTTTATTTAGACTGTAACATGTGTTAGAATATCCTTCTTTTTAAGGCTGAATAACATTCCATGGTAAGAATGTACTACACTCTATTTTATTTTTTTAATTTTTAATTATTATAGAACTTTTACATTTCCACTTAATTTGTAGTTATTACAAAATACTGGCTATGTTCCCTTTGTTGTGCAGTACATCTTTGTAGCCTGTCTTATACTCAATAGTGTGTTACTCCCACTCCTCCCACTCCTCCATACCTTTATTGCCCACCCCACTTCCCACTGGTAACCACTGGTTTGTTCTCTATATTTGTGAGCCTGCTTCTTTTTTTGTTGTTGTTTTTGTTATATTCAATAGTTTGTTGTATTTTATACATTCTACATATAAGTGATATCATATAGTATTTGTCTTTCTCTGTCTGACTTATTTCACTTAGCATAATGCCATCCAAGTCCATCCATGTTGCTGTTAATGGCAAAATTTCATTTTTTATGGCTGAGTAGTATTCTATTGTGTGTGTGTGTGTGTGTGTGTAGTGTACAATAAATATCTATACATACTATATCTATCTATATCTATCTATCTGTGTGTGTGTGTATATCATATCTTCTTTATCCATTCACCTGTTCATGGACACTTAGGTTGCTTCCATACCTTGGCAATTGTACATAATGATGCTATGAACATTGAAACATTGACATGCATGTATATTTTCAAATTAGTGTTTTTGGTTTTGGTTTTGGTTTTGCTTTTATATACCCAGGGTTGGAATCTGGGTCATATAGTAATTATATTTTGAGATTTTTGGAGAAATCTCCATACTATTTTCCACAGTGGCTGCATGAGTTTACTTTCCCACCAAGAGCCCACCAAGGGTTTCTTCTCTCCACATCATTGCCAAAATTTGTTGCTTGTGTTCTTTTGATGACAACCATTCTGACCAGCAAATACACTACAATTTATTTACCCATTCATACGTTAGTGGATAACTAGATTGTTTCCATTTTTTTGTACTGTTTTGAATAATGCTATTATAAACGTTGGTGTACAACTATATATTTGAGTTCTTACTTTCAGTTCTTTTGAGATATATAACTAAAGTTGAACTGTTGAATCAAATGGTAATTTTACGTTTAATTTTCTGAGGAATAGTTATACTGTTTTCTACATTAGCTGTTCAATTTGTTCCTACCAATGATGTACAGGATTCTCAATTTCTCTACATCCTCACCAAAATTTGTTTTCTGTTTCTAAAGAAATGGCAACCATATTAATGTGTGTGAAATGTATCTCATTTCCTTAATGAATAATGATGATGAGCACCTTTTCAGGTACTTATTGGCCATTTATCTTTGTTATTTGGGGAAGGTGTCTTCAAGTCCTTGACTATTTTTGAAATGAGCTCTTTGTTTTTGTTTTTGTTGTTGCTGAGTTAAAGGGTTCTTTATATATTCTGTATATTAATTTCTTATCTAATGTATGATTTGTAAACATTTTCTCCCATGCTGTGAGTTACCCTTTATTCTTTTGATATTGTCCTTTGATATGCACAAAATTTTAAATTTTTGTAAAAACCAATTTATCTATTTTTTCATTTGTTGTCTACAAACACCTTTGGTGTATATCCAAGAAATCACTGCCAAACCCAATAGAATGAAGAGTTTCCCCTACGTTTTCTTCTAAGAGATTTTGTTTAGCTTTTACATTTAGATCTTTGTTCTATTTTGAGTAAATTTTTGAATATGGAGGAAGGTAAGGGTATAACTTCATCCTTTTGCATGTGAATATCGAATTTCCTCAGTATCACTTGTTGAAAATATTGTGCTTTTCCCACTGAATGGTCTTGACACCTTTACCAAGTCATTTGACCGCATATGAGAAGATTTATTTACTGTATTCGTCTATATGTCTATTTGGATTACAATAGTTTGTACTAAGTTTTGAAATCAGGAAGTATGATATCTCCCACTTTGTTCTTCTGTTTCAAGATTTTTTATTTGTTTATTTGGAATCTCTTGAAATTCCCTATGAATTTTAGAACTTTTTATTTTCTGGAAAAAATATTGGAATGTTGATAAGAATTGCATGAGATCTGTAGAATCTGTTGAGTAGTACTGACAGCTTAACAATATTAAAACTTCCCACCTATGAACATGGATGTCTATTTCTTTATGTCTTCTTTAATGTCTTTTGGCAATGTTTTCAGTATGCAAATCATTCTTCTTCTAGGCTAAATTTATTTTTAATTAATCACTTTGATCCTATTTTAAATGGGATTGCTTTCTTAATTTTTTGAATTGTCATGTTAGTGTATAGAAATGCAACTGATTTTTAATTGTTGATTTTGTATCCTCCAAATTTGCTGAATTCGTTTATTTTTTCTATTTTTTGGTGAAATCTTTGATATTTCTATATTTAATATCTTGTCGTGTGTTGAGAGAATTTATTTCTTCATTTCCAATTTTAAATCTCTTTATTTCTTTCCCTTGTTTTATTACACTGGCTAGTACCTCTAATACTATGTTAAATAGAGGAGGGAAAAATGGGCATTACTGTCTTTTTTGTTATCTTAGGGGAGAAGATTTCAGTCTTTCATCATTGAGTAGGATGTAGCTGTGGATTTTTCATGCATGGTTTTTATCATGTTGAGGAAGTTTTCTTCTATTCCTAATTTTTTAGTATTTTTTTAACAGAAAAATTATTAAATTTGATCAAGGATTTTTGTGAATCAATTGGATGACCATTTTTTTTCTTTGCTCTCTTAATGTGGTATATTATATTGATTGATTTTTCTATTTGGAATCTACAGGATGTAATCAACATTTATAGAATACCAAAAACATCAGAATACATATTTTCCTCAAGCTAACATGAAACATTCACCAAGAAAGACCTCATTATGTATCATTAAACACACCTTAAAAATTGAAAGGAACAGAAATGTTATAATGTATGTCTCAGACTAGAGTGAAATTAAACTAGAAATCAACAATGGAAAGATAGCTGGAAAGTCCTAAAATACCTGGATAGTAAACAACACACTTCTACGTTATAAATAGGTCAAATAAGTCTCAAGAGGGATTTTAAAATGTATTCAATGAAATAAAAATAAAAATACAACTCATCAAAATTTGCAAAATGCAGTGAAAGTTGAAGGAGACTTGTAAGATACTTTTGGCATGATATATAATCTTATGGAGACCATAAACTCAATTTTGGGAAGGGGAATAGGAAGACACAAAGCAGCAGTTCCCAGGAAGGGAAATGATCCTAAAATTAAATTCATAAATGGTTTCCAAGCAAAGAACAAATCCAGGGTGTTGCCAGAAAACAAAAGAAAAAAGATGGAGGGGTCAAATATGAAACGAAGGACGTGACTGAAGAGTCTTTTGCTTAAACCTCAGAATCATTACGGTTGCATCCTTGGAGTATGACATAATGAGAAAAAGACTCTCTGAGGAGATACAGTATGTATCATAGATGCTCTCAAACAATTGGGCTTCTGGAAAGTTTAAGGGAGTTTTTCCTCAGACTTCTCAGCAAAAACCCAATGTAGAAATAGGGCTACATTGAAAGGATTTGTGGGCTCAGCATTGTTGAGCCTTGATGAAGCTCACCTCAGAAGGCTTAGACCAAATTGGAGGGTATTTGTGCTAATGAAGAGCTACAGGGGAACCTGTTGATCCTACCCTGGCACTCCCATGCATGACTATACTTTCATACATTTTTCCTTACCACTTTATTCTCTTATCTATTTTTACCCTTTGTTTTTCTTTCTTTTCTCATTTCTTCACCCCTTTTTGGACAGTTTTGTGTAAGTAATGGACAGAGGACAGGCCTTGGAGTCAGAGAGCTTGCATCTGAGACTAAGCTCTAGAACCAAGCTAAGTGACCTAGAATATGTTAAGTCTAATCTCTTCACTTGCATAAATGTAGGAATAATATCTAATTTACTGTGTGATCATGAGGATTAGAGATAGTAAGTGTACTTCCTTAAAGGTAGAAAGTGTCCAATAAGAGTGGCTGTTATATTGTTTTTATTACTGTTGCTACAATTTTGTTTATGTGGTTGATTTGGGTTCTTGGAGCAGCTGTTACTAAACTCTACACTGAGTTTCTTTACTCTACATACTCTTTAATATGATTATTTTTATGAGGTTGATTTTGATAGCTGATATTGAACTCTCTTAGTCTCTTTACAGCAGAGTATCCATCCCAAGATGCTTTGGGTGCTGGCTTCTAGAAATGCTTACATGATCTCCCTTGAGAAATGCCTGGGAACTTGCATCCTCCTATGTCTCCACTTCTCTAAATTTTGTTCTCAGAGGATTCAAGCAACAAATCATCTACAGGAATTGCCATCTTATGCTTTGCTTCTAACATACTAACATTAGAAAATTATTTTTTAATTTTTATTTTTAATACTACAAATATATCTTAGGCCTTCCACTAGCAACCAAAGATACAGCAAGCCCTCAGTTAAAGAGAATGCTAATCTATACTGTATCAGTTTCCCCTTCATGGCTCCACTTCTGGCACGATGGTGTGCAACTCAGAATCACTCCTCAAAAAAACTGATGAAAACTATTTATAAAACACATTTAAAAATAGTTGACCTTATGAGCATACACAAATGGAAATGCCGCTACAGATATACAGCAAATGAAGACACATTTACTAAAGAATATTTACTAAAGCTCCATAAAATGATGAGTCTTTAGTTTTTGAAGATCCACACTTTTCCCCTCTCCACTCATTGAGCTGGGAACTCCACCCAGACTTGTACAACCAAGAACACAAGTTTTTGACTCCCCCCAGGTCCTGGTTGGAGGGTTGTCTTCCTGGGAAGGACATGACATTAGCATTTCTCATACTGCCCCTAGATACTTGTTGCTGAGGCAAAGTTCTGTACTACTGCAGCCAACAGGTGGGGGCCCCTTTCTTCCACCACGTTTCCTCTCATGAGACAAAGGTTCTACCTTGGACATGGTAGGACATTGAGGTCCCAATTGCTATTGACTCAGCTCATAGGACAGGGGATTGTGCCAAGGGAGACAAGCCAAGGACACCTGGGGCTCTTGCCCATATATCCACTGAGCACTTACTTCTTCAAACTGGGCTGTCACTTAGAATTGACCTATTGTTCCTTACTCCAGCACCAGAGTTGTGGCTCAGAGATTTTCCCTTGGAGGAAAGGCAGACCATAGAACACAGAGCTCAAATTATCTCCCCAAAGGAGCCAACTTTATTTGCAACAGCATATGAAGTTCAAATCTAAGTGTGCTTTCAAAAACAGTAGAAGTGTTGGTGAGAGGCAATGGGGAGGAGACTGATAAATTCATTGAAGATACAGGCTAAATGATAAGCCAACTAGTTGCTGGAGAAAAATAAGAAACCAGCTGCAAGACCTAGAGTCTGAATAAATTTCAAACTTTGACCATCAGGAACTGTCCCTTCATAGCAGCCTGAATTTGACTGTATTAGGGTGTAAATAATTTATTCTCCAGGACATTGTTATGAACAATAGAGCTTTTAACCAGCAGTTAGTGGAGTTTCATAGGTTAGTGTGGTCAGGTAACTTGACAAACACTGCCTAAGTTCTGCTAAAACCTTGTTATCCCAAAGTGGCTGGGCATGTCCAAGGATGAATCCCTGAGGAAAAACATCAGAGGCTTTACCCTGTGTCTGTTTAGGGGATAGAGGAGGAAGAGAAGGGAATGTACAACACTAAAATAATCCAGTTAGTCTTTAAACAAGTAAACAAGCTAACAACAATGACAAGCACTGAAAGAGGGGAGAGATGAAGCCAGTACCCAAAGTTGCTGCAATATCTAAAATGTTCATTTTCCAAAAAATATGAGACATGCAAAATAAGCAGGAAATTATGGCCTAGATACCAGAAGAATAGCAGTCAATAAAGCCACCTGCAGGAGAGACCAGATGTGAGAAAAGAAGCCATTATAAATATGTTCAAAGAAACAAAGAAAACCATGATTTTAGAAGTAAAGCATGATGATAGTGTCACATCACATAGAGAACATTAATAAAGACACAGAAATTATTAAATATAACCAAATGGAAATTTTGGAACTGAAAGGAGCAATAACTGAAATTTAAAAATTCACTAGATGGAATCAATATTACACTTAAACGGGCAGAAAGTAAAAGTACTTAAGAATAGATCAATAGAAATTATGCAATCCAAGAACAGAGTGAAAAAAGAATGAAGAAAAAATGAGCAAAGTCTCAGAGAAATGTGGGACACTAATGTATACCAACAGACATGTAAAGGCATCACCAGAAGAACAGAGAAGGAAAGGAGCAGAAAAATATTTGAAAAATTAGTGGCTAAAAAATTCCCATTTCCTAAAAAATTTAAATCTACATATCCAGGAGGTTCAACAAACTGCAAGTAAGATAAACTCAAAAAGACCCATGAATAGACACATAGTAAAAATGCCAAAGAAAATCTTGAAGGCAGCAAGAGGATAATGACATCTTGCTTAAGAAAACTCGTATAAGATTAACAGTTGACTTATCATCAGAAACAATAGAGGGCTGAAGGCAATAGGATAACCTATTCTCAGCCCTCAAATTTTAAAAGCTCTTAATCAAGAATCATATATCCAGCAAAATTATCATTTAAAAGTGAAGATGAAATAAAAAGACATTTGGAAAACAAAATCTGAAAGAATCTGCTGCCAGTAGACCTACCTTACAAGACATACTAAAGTTAGTTCTTCAGGCTGAAAGCAAGTGACCCAAGACAGTAATTTGAATACACACACACACAAAACAAAGAACACTGATAAAGGTAATTACGCAATTATAAAGGAGTATAATTGCCTATTTCTTATCCTTTCTTATCTTGTTTAAAAATCATAAAGCAGTATACATTTAATTGTATTTGTGGGCATATAACATACAGAAATGTAATATATTTTCCAATAGCAGGGCAAAGAGGTTGGTGAGAACAAACCAACATTGGGTTAAGAATTGACTCCAGATGTTTCACTTGAATCCAAAGGAACAAATGCTTAGAACCTGAAATGGAAAGAAGGCTAATATGAGAAAAATTATACATATAACATAAAAATTGTGTTCTACACTGGAAACTGACACAACACTGGAAACTGACTATAACTCAATTTAAAAAAAAGAAAAATTATACGTATAAACTTGCCCTCTTTTCTCCTCTCAGCTTCTTTAAAAGACATAAAATTACATAAAGGAATAATAATTATAATGATATACTGTCAGGCTTATAACATGCATAGAGATAATACCTATGACAAGAATACCACAGTAAGAAAGAAAAGAGAGTAGAGCTATATGGGAATGCTGTTTCTACATTCTCTGAAATTGCTGGTGTAATTGTGAAACTGTTTTTGATAAGACATATATGGTAAGGCATAAAGCAATCACTAAGTAAATAACTAAATATATATAGCAAGAAAATCATTAAAGAAGTTAAAAAGTAATATTAGAAAATATTCAATTAATGAAAAAGAAAACAGTAATGCCAAAAAAAGACTTGTGGTGTAGAGAAAATAATAACTTAAATGAGAAATGTAAATCCTATTGTTTTGCTTAGTTTTGTTTTTATGAACTCTGGATACAAGTCCCTTATCAGATATATTATTTGTGAATACTTTCTACCATTTTGTGGGTTGTCTTTTCATTTTCTTAACATTACTTTTTCAATTAATGCTATGTCTCTCTCGCTCTTTTTTTTTTTTTTTTTTTTTACTTAAAATGAATCAGAGCAAACACAACATGTGTACAAATCTATAGATAAATCTGCTCTGGAAAAAATGCATAAATACATGGCAAAGAAATGAGACTTGGCATTTTAATGCTGATCATGCCATCCTCAGTGCCATAACACCAAATCTGTGCTTGCAACACAGTAAACTATGTGTATCTGCTATACCCTACTTCTCAAATCCAGGACTTATGAACTCAAATCAGAATTTGCCATCAAAAACTCAAACTTGAATTCCTGTACTAGGAATGTCTCCAGTAGAGAGCACTAATGTTTTTTGAATATTCGGTGTAAGTAGCTTTAATTGAGATAAGGCCTAGGAAGGAGTTACAACCATTTCCCATTCCCATATATCTGGGTACACAAGACATAGGCATTTATTCCATATCCATTAACAGTTTACAGAGCACCCACTGTCCCCAGGCACCACATTAGGCCTTGGGATCCTGAGGAGGAAAAGATACACTCTTACCCTCAAGGAATTTGGCCTAGTGAAGAAGACTGTCTCAATCCCCTAATAACATCTCCTTGCATCAATCAAGGAAAGCATTTACTAATCATGCACTTTCCTATCACAAACTACATACATATATGTAGAAAAGCACATGGACTGTAAGCATTTGCAAACAGTAGGTTCAGGAGGGCCTTAGAGAAAATCTAGTCAAAGTCTCTCATTTTATACCTGGAAACTTTAAACCCAGAGTGGATAAGTGACTTACCCACGATCACGACAAGAACTAAGATTAATATGGCACTTCCTATACGCCTAGAACTGCTCTAACAGTATTCTTTATTTAATCCTCACCACAACTCATTTTTGAAATACAAAACTAAGGCACAGAGAAATTAATTAACAACAAAAATCAAACAGCTCACAAGGGCAAAGTCAGGATTTGAATCTAAGTAGTCTTGCTCCAGAATCCATACTTTTAGTCACCATACTATATTTAAGTAGCTATGTCTAAAGGCAGTCATGATTTTCTGACTCATGTTTTTACACTGTCTTGTTATTTTATACTGTCAGGGTTTCCAGCATCTCTAGAACTCATTGGTCAAAAATTATCAAAGAAATCTCAAGATATTATGGTACTTCAAAGTCACAAGATCCTCGATTTGGGGAAAATGGCTCAATTCAACGTGGATGTATATGTTACCAGAAGGTGAAGATGAAGACATGCACAGACATGAGAAATATAATAAGTAATCTTGTAATAAGTATTCTTTTATCTTACTTTGACAAATGTTGCCACTTCTGTCTCATTTCCTTGTCTTCCTGAATCACTTCCATGTACTCCTTCTCACTTCCAAATCCCAGTCTTTAAGTGTGTTGATTCTTCAATCAAATAAGAACATGTTAATGTAGACAGAGCTAGGGATTAACTCTTGAGAGGACCCTGCACTATACAAGATAGAGAAAATGTGCATTTCAGAAGCCTCAGACTTCACTTCACCCATTCATTTATTATCTAACAAATATTTATTGGGTGCCTGCCATATGCACAACAATGCACTGGGTTCTGGGGATGTGCTAGTCTATGTGATGGATGTGACCTTTACCCTCCTGAGGTCCACAGTCTTACAGCATTCCTCCAGAGTAAGTTAGGGATCAATAGTTAAGCACTTGTCAATTCTCAACCTGTTGGGCCTCTGAATGATGCCTGAGCTACAGGAGGATGAACAGAATGACTCAGCAAGACTGGGGACTGCTAAGAGATGCTGTCACTCTCAGGTGTGCAGACTACAGAGGAGAGAGCATGTTATTTTGAAATGACAGTAATACACTGTTTGAGTGATATGCATGAACTATAAAATAGTTTATAAATAGAAATTATTTGCATTATGATTATGTTTTGTCAGAATGCACACATCTTTTTTGTGTGTTTGTGTCCTTGAGGACCCTGAAGAACAAAATTTTGTATCTGATTATTGAATTGGTTAAGTAAATTAAGCAAATCCAGGCATTTTATTTGATAATCAAGTTCACTCAAAGATGAAGGTAAAATTATAAAATTTACACCCACTTACATATTTGTTTCATCCTTTAGTATGCTTCCCCCCCTCATTTTTACTTGTAATCAATCTGTCTGTAACTCCCCCAGTTATACAGAGGCCTTTACCAGACACAAAAAGCTATTCTGCTCACAAAAACAACAGGTTTCCTTAAGCCTTAAGTTTTTTTTTTTTTTTTAATTTGCCCTTTAGGTCTCAATTTCTCTGAGAAATCTGGGAAGTCCTCTCCACTTTAGCCCACTCTTTCATCTACCAATGTAAGACCCAACTACATTTGCCCTTCAATTTTGTAATGAGATAAAGGACGCCTGATTTATTATCATACTGCTCTTTTTCATAAGGTGACCTGGTTACATTCAGCTATTATAAAGCATATTTGAGTCATAGGCTCTGAACCATGTCAATATCCTGTACTAGGAGATTTTAATCAGCCCTGAATTTGCTCATATATCCAGCTACATATTTGCCTCTATTTTTTTTTAAACTATAAGTTTCTTGAGGGCACATGTTTATTTGTTTTTAAATCCTCCAAAAACAATTTGGTGGAGAGACTGAATTGGAGATAAAGAAGTTAGCAGAGATAAATTAGTAGAATAAGTGGATAACTGGAAGGTGTGCCTGCATTTGGATACATAGCATTCAGGAGACAAAGACAAAGAGAACTGTGGTGTAGGGACACACTGGGGTTTGTTTAGTTAGTCCCCACTGATGTATCATGTCCAGCCTAATGGTCCCTGGAGGAAAGCTTGGAGACTTGTGGACCCCAGGAGGGCAAAGGCCACATCCATCAAATGGACCAATGTATCCTCAGAAACCAGTCCAGTGTTTTGCACAGTAGGCATAGAATAAACATTTGTTGGATGATAAATGAGTGGTAAGATGAAACGAAGTCTGAGATATCTGGAACATGAAATATTCCTATCTTCTTTTCTGATATAGTCCAGGATAGTTACATTAAACACATAGAAAACAGAAACTCCTGCCTAGACTGTTAGTGGCTTGCCCCAGATCTCACTGCCAGAAGAGCCACCAGCAGAAGCCAAGATACCAATTCTCATACACTTTCTGACTCATATCTTTTCCTCTATTTCTAAAATGTTCTGAATCTTGTTCTTTTACAATTTATATTGATTCTTAAAAATTCTTAACAAACTATATATATGTGTGTATATATACATACATACACACACACACACACACATACATATGCATGCATATTATGTCCTAGTCTTAGAGAATCAGTTAAGATTAGAACTGAAGTTCAGTATTAAATGTGTATTACAATTAACAGATAGCCTAATATTAGGCCAAGAAACACATATGCACAAATACATACACGCACAGTCATTGAGGAAAAAAAGATGGGAGGGGCATGGAATCAAGGCCTAGCTGGTATTAGACCTGGGTTACTTCAAATCAAAGAAATGAAAAAGTTGACTATGAGGAACCTCAGAAACCAGCTGTTTTCACAGTATCAGGAAAACTTTTGCCCAGATTTCAACATGGTCCAGGGAACACAGATTGAATTCTTACAGGGATCCCAGCAAGCACTGTCTCAGTCACTAGCAGAACCCATCAGGGCTTTTTTCATATCACTTCACAGGAGCTAAGGAGCACTAACTCTGCTTTAATTCTAAGCTTTCAGCCTGGCTTCACTTGCAAATATTTTCTTAGAAGTCTTCATTTTATGGATGGGAAAGAGACAATAGTCAATAACTGGCTGGCTCCTGTGTGGCAGATTCCAATATGGGACCCAGATGACAGTACATATTCTTTAAATGGGATGCAAGGGAAACTTTCAAAGAAATATTTGGACATCTTCCCAGAAGACAGATTAGCTGGAGATGGCGGGCATCCTGCTGCAGGAAATCGTGTTTTTCCCTTGAAGGAGAGCCTGGAAGATCACCTTCCTAACACTTGTCATAAAAGGAAGGGATGTCATATAGTTAAGACAGAGGGTCAATCAGCATAGTGGGCTGAGAACACAGAGTAATTGGTCATGAATATTTAAGACTGGGACCATGATAAGGGATCAGCTCACACAGAAGTGCACAGCTGGCCTTGCACAATTACAGTTTCTAGTCAACCTACCTTATTCCAAAAACACTTGCAATGTCGACCTCATCCTGTCCTTGGACTTCTCACCACTGAGCTCATTCTCAGGGGTCACTCTCAGAATTTCTCCCAGGCCCGAGGAGAGCTCACATTAAAACTCTGCAAACAGGAGATTGAAAAGTTCAGGAAAACATGGTGAAGTCTTTGATCAAAAATAAATAAAAATTCTTCATCAATGACAATATGCTCAATCATACACAGTTGAACCAGCAGGATGACTTTCTGAGAATGCAAAGCCATGAATGCCTTCTCACTTTTGTTCTTTTCTTCTGACCTGATGTCTCAGTAGGACTAACAAACTTGAACCCTGGTGTTGAGAAAATATTGCAAAGTAGTATTTCAATTGAGCACTGTAAAGCTAGCCAAACTTTCCCAGACCCATGTTCCTATGCTCCTCCTTCAACCCTGCATGGCCCACCAACCTCTCCTCCCCTTTCAGGTGCTGCATGCTTCCCCTGTAGATTACATACCTCTGAGAAAAGGAATAATGATTCCTGTTTACCTTCGTATTCTGCCTCACCTCTCCAGAACTCCAGTGCTTTCTTTTATACACTGTAGAATTCCAATGTTTTAATTAATTGAAAGAAATAGAGAATTTTCCATTATCAGAAATAATTTTATAATACAGAATTGGAAAATAACTGTTAATACTGGATAATATTCTGTCTTCCATTAATCATAAAAATTTTCTCATGACACAGAGAAATCTGAACTCTTATCAAGGCAGCCACATGGAGCAGAGATGATGACACTCAGAGTCTCTCATTTTTTAATTTTTTTTTTTATTTTTTGGTTTGGTTTGGGTTTTATTGTTTTGTTTTGTTTTTCAGGGAATCAACTCATTAAGGCCCTGCCAAACCTAGGAGTGAGTTGATTGCTCCATGTAGGTCATGCAGTTCAATAACACAATTTGTAGTGATCCTTTCATTTCTGTTATTTGTGACTCTGCTTGTGCCATTGGGCAGAGGAAACGGCCACATTGCTGCTCACAGTCATCTCCTTTATCATATGAATGTGAGGAGCCTACCACTAGATATGTCCCCAAACCAATGGGATGCTGTAGAAAACAGAGTATTTCTATGTCTTTTTCTTCTGGATTTTCTCAGGTTACCAGAAAGAGATTGACTGAGCCCTGAGGGTGGATTGGTCATTTTAAGACAATATTTGGGGCAGATAAGGCAAACATATAGAATTTAGGTCTTTCTAAATTTTACTTCTCTTTCATGAGTCTCTTTCTGATTATTAACACCTGCACTGATCCATCTCTTCATGTAAGTAGTACTTGGTTGTTTTCTATGTGTTCACCTAAGTTCTGAGCTGCTTGAGGTCAGAAACCAATATTGATGCTTTTTGATATTGTTCTTGATATCTAGCATACTGATGGGCACAGAATGAGTGCTTAATAATTATGATGAGACTTCTAAACACAATTTTACACTTTGACAAATTTGGCTGTGGAAATAGTGACTGAGTCTTTTAGAATTTTCTATGAACAGAATAATAAATGTATATAGGAAATTTATAAAATATAGATGGGAAATAAAATACAGCAGCATCTTTCAGAGACACAGCTTCTCTTTCCTTTCTCTTTCCAGATCCATGGAGGTGACAGATCTTTCTCTGTCCACCTCTGATGGAGACTATATTCTTTACTGTCCAGTAGCATATTCCCTTTGATTGTCTCTTAGGTATGCAGAATTGCGAGCATATTCGAACTTTCCTTCTTTCCTTCTGTCAAATTCTTGTCAGCAGTTTTACACACACACACACTCTTCCCCCACCACCAATCTTTTGCAGATTATAATCAGGAGTTCTTCAGGCTTCTGCCTAAGAGGGTGGACTTTGCAGACTGGTGGGCCTGGGTTTGAACCTTACATGATCACTTTGGATAAGTTTCTGGATTAGTTAAAATTAGCTGCCAGTTACAGAGACTGCAAAGAACAGTGGCATAAACAAAGTGATGTTTGTTTCTCTTTCACATTAAAAAAATTTCTAGAGAGACAATCCAGAACTGGTATTATGACTTCACAAATCTCCTGAGGCTTAGGCTGGTTCCACTTTTTAGGTTTGCTAAACATCAGATGAGGTCCTCAATCTCATAGCCCTAGATGGAGCTTTATCCATCACATGCAATGTAGAAAGGAGGAAGGAAGGAAGGGAAGGAGACAGAGGAAGGCAAGCATCTATGATCTCTTAAGGAAATTTCCCAGAGGCTGTCATACACTTCCTGTTACATTTCATTGACCAGAATTTAGTATTGTGACCTCACTAAGCTGGAATAGAGACTGGGGAATGTTGTCCTTATTCCAGACAATACTCAGCTGACATGTGGGTGGTTCACATCGTTAGAAAGAAAGGGGGAAAGGAGCATTGGAGTAGCCAAATACCAGTTACTCTATACCACTTTTTTCTTGACTGTTATTACCCATCTCACAGGAGTCTTAGGATTAAAATAAATGTTACTATGAAAGCATCTAATACAGTATCTAGCATAAAACAAGCTTTCGGTTAATGCTAGTTAATATCCCTCCTTATTCCTTTTTTGTGAATTTTCTCATTTCCCTGATACCCCATCATTGGCATCCAAATTCTATTTTAAATACTTGCGCCAGTTGATGGTACTAAGCTGTAGTCTTGTACCTTTTCATAAGAGGGAGCAACAAATACATTATTATTCAATGTCAGCATTAATTTTTTAGCTTAAAGTTTGGCTTAGATTTAAGACAAAGCTCTTGGAATCAAATAGACCTAGATGTGAATCCTGGTTCTGCCACTTAGTCACTGTCTAACCCCAGCCTCTTGCTCCCTCCATTTCCTCATCTGTGACCTGGGGTAAGATTCAGATATGAGGATTAAATGAAAATAATAGAGAGAGAGCGCCTGACAAAGTAAGTGGTAGTTTTTCTTATCTTTTTAAATTTGGCCTAATCTGGGTGAACCTTTTTGAAAATGAACTCTTATTCCATTAAAAAAAAAAAGTTTTAAAATTGGTCATCTCCATACATATACAAATGAGTGTTGTTAAATTGTTAGTCAAACCTTTTGATAATTGTCTCCAAAATCAGTTTAAACCCAAATAGCAGCAAAGTCTTTCTTGTACTTTTTTTAAAGAAAAAAACAGCATAGCTGAGCCTTAACCTTATTTAGCCTTGATTTGAATGATTTTTGGCAGATCCACTCTTAGAAGCAGAAACATTTCCACCAATGAGTATATTTCATAGCATCTTTCCCCCAGTGGCTAGTTGTTAAGCCCCTACTGTGTCCCAGAAGCTGTGCTAGTTTCTGGGGACATATTGGTAAGCAGAAATGCACATGGTCCCTGCTGCTGTGGAAGTCGCAGTTACTGAGGGAGACAGGTGAATCAATCACTGAAAATAAATGAAAAATTGCCATTATTAAAGTTGTTAGGAAGGAGACATACCGGTGCTGTGAAAGTATGTGTGAACATCTTATGATCCAAGGTTGAATGGTGATTTTAGGAACAAAAAATTGACCAGTCAGTTGAAGTAAAGAGATGTTATGAGCATATGGTTTGAAATGAGCTCAGACACAAGGTGAGCCTGCCCTTGGCATGGACCAAAACATGCCACAGTCTCCAGCACCACTCCAAAGAATGCATTTCATGGTTTGGGGCTGTATTTAAAATAAGTGCCCGTGATGTATAACTTCTCAATTTTATACTCTGAAAGGGGCTACATAACTTAGGAATAATCTAATTATTTCATAATGTATTCATGCTATATTGATAAATATTAAATTCACATACTTTTTTTTTGATACACCAAGCAGAGATATCTGAGAAAATTGGCTGTAAAGTAGGATCTTTTCAGAGAGGGTCAGAGTGTTGATCTGCATTACCTGTAGTGAGAATTTGAATTTGAAGCCATTTGGCTGAATGGGGTGGCATAAGAAACACTGTTGGCAGAAGAATAGGTAGCCCACAAAGTAGCAGTGGAGGATGACCACAGGATGAGAGGTGTGAGCAGTGTGTTCCAGAGAGCAGGCAGGACTGTGCTTGTGATGGCCCATCTCAGAGCCAGCAGGCAGCCCCAATGTCCCATCTCTCCAAGGCATTCCAGGTTCACATAGACAAGAACCCAGCTTGGCACCTTGGCAGTGGGGTACCATTTCTCCTTGTCCTGTCCAGCTGAGCTAACGGGGCATCCTTTGGGGAAAATGTTGCCTCTCTGGTCTCTTTTAGGGGTTTGGAAGTTGGCTGGGAGGCTCTGTTCCCATGTAACATGTTAGGGCATGACTGATCCTCGGGGGAAGAGCTGCCTGCCATCGGACTGTAGGTGGTTTCTTGTTCTGAGCTGATAAATTTAAGATGAATTCCATTCATCTAAAGATTTTTAAGTTCATCTCTGTAGGCAAACCTAAATGAGTTTTAGTTAAATGAGGTATCAAAATAGGCAACTGAGCAAGGGCTTGTCTTCCAAAAGCATTTGTGAGTCATGATGCAGTTTCTAGAGGCATAGTGTTGTGCTCGGTGGGCAGGTTCCCAGCCCTCCCCAAGAGTATTTGTGCTAGGTATTTACCCTAAGGCGTCACAAGCCTTTCACTTTCACCTTCCCAGGAATGCCATTGGAACTAGGAATTTCCCCAGCTCTTCAATTGCTCTGTAATTGGAATTCCTCCCTCAGGGTGCAGCAAACTTGTTTCGACCTCAGGGACTTCTCAATTGCTGTTCTCTGCCTAGAAAATTCTTCCCCTAAGAATCTGAATGACTGCTTCCTTCTCAATGGAAGGTCAGCTCCAGAGTGACCTCAGGGATACTTTCCCTAATATCTAGATAAAGTACCACTGCCTGCTACCATCATAGTCCTTCAGACCTGGGTTCATTGCTTGCTGACTTGTTCATATTCTGTTCCCCCCAACACAAACACAAGAATATAAGTTCTGTGAAAGCATGGTTCTTGTCTCCCTTGTTTACCTGTTCTTAAGCCTGGTAGAGAGTAAACTTCCCAACCTGCTGCATGTGATAGTAGGCAAAAAGTTTACCCCTTTGGACATAAAATAGGGATAACATCACCTGTGCTTCCTGCCTCATAGAAAAACTGAGGACCTGGAGTTAGGGTCCCGAAGATACTTTCTCTCCCAGAAACTTGTGACTAATTTTTTGATTCCATATATATATATATATATATATATATATATATTGCAAATATCAATACCATTTACCCAATTACATAACCCCAAAAGTCTTAGAACACATTTTGTGCTTGTCTTTGCTTTGCTCCCCACTAAACTACTCCTTAAACAATAGTAATCAGTTTGTCCAGAGGCCATATCCTTAAGGTCCCTCCCTTCAGCACCCTTCCTTCACAGCTTCTTGATTGCCTTGAGTCTTTCCAGGACCACTGATAATTGTCTTCCAACCAGCAGTTCAGTTTGTATTCTTTCCCCTCTTCCACCTCCCAAATTTGTCATCCACACTGCAGGAAAATAATTGTTGTGGAAGGTAAATTCCACACCAATACTGCTTAGTTTAATAATCATGTAATGACTTGCTTTGCCACAGGATCATGTCCAAATACCTTGAAGAACCATGTAAGGCAGTCTTCCTCTGTGTGCTTCTGCAACTCTCCAGCTTCACCACTTGCCCTTCTGTCATTTCTAAATCATCAGTGCACACAACATGGACAGAATGTGCACAGTCACGTGCCATATGCACCAACCATCCCAAACTGTTTGCAGTGCAGAGAGGAAGGATTCCAGGTGGCTTCACTCCCCTCTATCTGTGGTGTTCACATTGCCTTGTCAAACACCTGCTCATCTTTTAAGAGTCAGTTCAAGTGTACCTATTCTTAAAGAACATTCCAAACACTTGCCCTCTGCCCACCACTTCCAAGAGCTCCTCATTTCTTCCTCTGCACTGCCTCTGAGCCTTGTAGTATGCCTATAATAATACCCATGCCAGAGATCATCTCTGCCTCCTCCTCAGTGCTCCTTCATGGTCAAGTTATTTGATTCATCTCCTGAGCTTCCTGGGCCAGGCATTATACTTGGCATGTTAATCAGTATCTGGAAAAGAACAAAACAACCAAATTCAGTGTACTTATTATCTAGTAGAGGGCTTCATTCAATAACATACTTTTGACTGATATTTGAAAAATTGAAAGATCTCCTTGAAGGTTAGAGTTAGGAAGAAGGGATATTGTATTTATGCTGTTAATAGATATCAGTTGAATGGCCAAAATATTTTGTCAATGAGCTAGTGTTAACTGAACATTTACTGTGTTCAGAGTTCTGGATGTGGCCAATTGCAGGGGATGCTTGAAATAGCTTTTGGACATTTCTGAAATGACTCTGGCTTTATCATTTCACTGGGTCAAAATGTTAAATGGTCAGCACAGGTTCTCAGATTCCAGGCAGTTTAGAACATAGTGCCTGAATGTTTTTTCATCCACTACCCTCTTAAAGGATTTTGAAACACTGTGTCCTTTCCTCATCCATTTAAAAAGATAATATGTAAAAATTTTATCTTGACTTTAAATCATTATAAAAGATGGTGCTTCTTACATTATAAATATTGATTTACAAAAACCACTCTTTTTAATGTACACAATGGAAGCTAAATTAAATACCAAAGTGATTTTGTATCTACCATGTCATCCATATAAAAAAAAAAAACACACATTATAAACAAACTGTTCTAGAAAAGCCAGGAATTTTACATAGTTGTTTCCCTTGCAGAACTCATTTCATTCCTCTTCTCCTATAAAACTTAATCCCCATATAACATTCTTGTGTTTGATATATTTTCTTGATTACAAGTGCATTCTTAGCTCACTCTCATCCATGTACACCCACCCCTTGGCTCAGGACACCTGCTGGACATTGGTTGAACATCAATTTCACCTTTTCTGTCTCTTACTTCAAGAGACAGAAAAGGTCCTCACAAAATTGGGAAGGAGGAAAAAGAAAAGTAGAAAAGGAAATCAGTGCAGGACCTGACTTTTGGTGAGGGAGCCAAAAAGGGGAAAACACTCTTTTACTGGGACACACACACAGAGATCAGTTGGGATTGAAGGAGATCCAATGAGGGTGAGAGGAGTGCACAGCAGATGCCTGGCTGACAGAACTGAAAGAAACCAGCACAAAATATCCCTGTAATCAATCCCCAGACCTTGACTTGAGCTGTTGATGCTGAGCTAGGAATGTCTGCTGAAGCTGAGGGAGAGAGCTGAGGCTGATGGCACAGACTGAGTCTCATGGGGTTGGAGTGTGTTGTTTTCTGTGATTGGTAGTGTCTATGGAACAGAACTGCCTGGGACCTGAATTCAAAAAGCAACATTGCTGATGCACATGGTGTGGATTATCTAGGTATCTCATGGACATATTCACTATCTCTGCAGGTCCAGGGCCCAATTTGGCATTTTTGCAATAGAAGAGAAGCACGGTTCTATCAGAATCATCATAATTTTGGTCTGAGAGACCCAGGGGAAGTTCGGGTTGAAATCAGAATCCATGGCCAAAGAACCTGCATATTTCATAGGCACAACTGTGATTTTTATTGGGTCCAAGGCAGAGGGTGTGGATATGCTCTGTGGTTGTCTTGGTGGTCCCATGCCACAAGGAAGAGAGAGCCAAGAGCAGAGATCTGGGTGCACAGAAGGGGAAGTTGAAGCCTTTCCATCAGCCTTGTCTACTACATGAAAATGTGACAATAGGGATGGCACTGACCTGATACTGCACTGAGGACCCAGCTGGGAGACTGAAGGATCATTACAGAAGGCCCTAGTGCATGACATCTTTAGATTTGTTTCCACTGGTGTTTCTGTGTAGATTTTGGACATTCCCATGGCAATAGAAAGGGCAAAGGAACTGTTATGAGTGTGTATTGGAAACATTCCAACACCACATACCACAGCCTGCACCCCAGAAATGGTTTGGAAGTCTCAATTCCAATAAAAGGAGAAGCCCTAGCCACTCTCCAATCTTTGATAAACACCTAATCAAAATGAGGTTCTGTTAAACAACAAAAGTAGATTGTGTTCACCACAACAAAAACCACATTGGCAATCATAGAAACAACAGGCAATGCACTCACAAGAATGACATGGCACCACACTATACCAAAAACAGATCTCACAGCAATATCATGGAAATGTGTGCAGCCAACATAGGAAAACTTCCACTTAAAAAAAGCCCTTCAAGTCTACAACAGATAACTGACAATCTTTAACCCATAAAGATAGAGAGCTATAATAAAATGAAAAAGAAGAACCATTCCCAGACCCAACCTCCAACACACTTGGAAACTGAACAAAAAATAAATTAAAAAAGGGCAGCATGTGAACACCCTTATCTACAGAACAGACTGAAATAAAAATTAGATTATGACTACTTCTTAAAAAAAAGTTTTAGTTTTCTAAAATGTCTGAATTTTCAAAGCCACATTTTATATTCTCCACCACCTTTTTCTTGTCAATGAGCCTGAGTAAGGTGTTCACTCAGTGACCAAGAAGATCTCAGGTGTTGTCAGCAGGACCTAAAGCAAGCCTCCTCCTACTTGCTTCATCAAAAGAAAATCGACCTATAGTTCCTGCCACTGAGCCAAGAAAACAGGCAGTGAAAAGACATTCAGTGTTGTTAATCATCAGAGAAATGCAAATTAAAACCACAGTGAGATATTACCTCGTGTCTACCAGGATGGCTATCATCAAAAAGACCACAAAACCACAAACATTCAGCAACAATGTGGAGAAAATTGAACCCATATACACTGTTGGTGTATAGTTTATACAGAGACTAGTGTGTGAGAGCTGAGTCCTGGAGGCCTGTGATTTATCCAGGAGGTCAAGTCATTGCAGGCAGCATGTGCTGCTTGAAGCCAGTTTTCAGCCCTGGCTGTCCATGTGCATCAGTCTCCTCAGGAGCTGAGTCCCCCAAAATCACAAACCCCCACCCAGAGATTCTGATATAATTGGCCCAGGCATCCTGATTTGAAAAGCTTCCCACTTGATTCAATGTGTAGTCACATTGAGAGACACTGTGAGCAACTAGTTCACTCTGGGCTTAGTCAGTATAATTTATACACCCAAACTAGGAAAAGAAGGAACAATAGAAATGCAAACTATTACAACCACAATGGAAAACAGGACGGTGGCTTCTCAAAAAACTAAAAATAGAACTAATATATGATCTAGCAATTCCACTTCTGGGTATTCATCCAAAGAAAATGAAAACATTAACCTAAAAATATATATGAACCCCAATGTTCATGGTAACCTTATTTACAATTGCCACGATATGGAAGCAAACTAAGTGTCCATCAACAGATGACTGGATAAAGAAGTTGTGGTATATATAAAATGGAATATTACTGAGCCATAAAAAAGAATGAAATGTTGCCATCTGCAACAATATAGATGGACTTGGGGAGTATTATGCTGAGTGAAATAAGTCAGACAGAAAAAACAAATACTGTAGAATATCACTTATATATGAACTCTGAAAAAGAAAACTAGTGAACATAACAACAACAACAACAACAACAAAAAACAGACTCACAGGTATGGAGAACAAACTAATGGGTATCCATGGAGACAGGGAAGAGGGGAGGGCAAGACTGGGATAGGGAATTAAGAGGTACAAACTACTACTTATACAATAAATAAGCTACAAGGATATGTTATACAGCACAGGGAATATAGCTGATATCTTATAATAACTATAAATGGAGTATAACCTTTAAAAACTGCAACCTGGAACTTATATAATATTGTACATCAACCCTACCTCAATTAGAAAAACGTCGAAGACCAGTTTGCCCCATGTGACCCAGGTCCCTCCAGTTTTGCCTCCTTTTCCTATCTGTAGGGCTCAGTGTCATCATCTGTTAAATAAGGTACTCAGGCTAGAAGACCAGCTCTACTTCAAGAATCCTGTAAATCTATTGAAAGCAAACTAAATGATCAAATGAGAAAACTCAACCCCAGCATGAGCAATCCTTACTGCTGGCAGAAGTTCCATCTCCACCATGATGAAATGAGGACTAGATAGTGCACACTTGTTCCTTGCTTTCATGGACAGGAAGACACAGCTGATGTTATGTGAGATTTAAGAAGTAGGGAGAACAAGCCACATACTGCACTAAACTTAATACTCTCATCTGCCTTTGCTTTCCCTTCCTTGCACATTTACTGGAGGTGAGATGTGTTTAATTAAGGTTATATACCAATAAAAACCAAATTATTATTTGCTTTTACCCATCAAATTTGTCTATATAGAAAATATTTTCCAATAATAAAAATAACATTTATTAACCGTAAAATTTCAAATAATTTTAAAACACAAAGAGTAGAAAGTAAGAGTTATCCATCTCTTGCCCAGATATATTTTATTTCCTTTAAGGAGTTTAACACATATCATTCAATTCCTTTTCTTATATATATATATATATATATATATATATATATATATATATATATATACATAAAGTATATTTTAAATAAAATGAAATAATACTATGTGTAAATTTTACAACTTGCTTTTTCATTTGACAATATATACTGTAGACATCTTTTCATTTGAATTTACATTGCTTTACCTCATTCTTTTTAAAGGCTGAATAGTATTCTACTGTCCAGATGAAATAAACTGTATTAAGCCCTCCCTACTGAGCCTGGTCCTCTCCCCCCTAAGGTGCAGGCCCCTGCATCTGTGAAGGGGAGACGTGGTCTTGGGGGAAGAGCAGGATGTGCAGACAGAGGTGAGCAGGCAGGGAAGCAGGGCCAGCTGACTGCCACTTTCTGCCCCTCCCCTCTGGCTTTCAGCAACGCTTCCTTCATCCTACAGTTACATGAACTGCCTTTTTCTCCTTTCAAGTTTCAAAATTCCCTGCACTCAAAGAATTTTGGAGAAACATTACATGAGCATTTTCTGATTGTTCATTTCAGATTCCTCCTTCTCTCTGACAACAACACATCTGGCACTAATCTAAATACTCATGAAGCAAGACCAGCAAACTCACAGAAAGCAAGAGGGGAAGGACCCCCTTGATCTTTCAGTCAACATGGAGGGTTAAAATTGTCCAATTTAAAAATACAGCTGGGCAGATAAGAATAAGAGATACTAGAATATTTAAATCAAATACTTCTGGCTAACTGAGTTATATTGCCAAGCATTTAAGTCACCCTCACTCCAAGAAAAATATTTTACCAGGAATCAGACCCTTAACAAATCCTATAAAACAGAAGTCAAATAGGACTATCTGCAGACTGATGGTAAGGGTCTATTATTCTCAGAATGCTGGGCCTTTAATTTCAGAATGAAATCCAAGCATGTTACCCAAGCAGCTTATACCTTATATAGCAGATGGTGGACATCAATGGGACAGTTCTGTGTTACTTTGTCAACAACATCTGAGATGGATTGCATAAAATCCAGGTTGGTGAACAGAATTTTGTACAGATATAAAAGAAACAATACACATTTTTCTCAACAAACTTTTTTAAAATGTAACTTTAACAAATACAGAATTCACTATGCCTTTTAAACCATCACATTGGAATGAATGTGTCAAATTAATCCAAGTGACTCTGTGCATGGAGTGATGGTGACATGTCCCTTCAAGAGATGAAATGTGTGGGTTTAGAGAGGGAAAAGAAATCAAACAGTAACAAAGACAGACCAGTCCTGCTTTAGAATACACAGTGACTCAAACTTTATATGAGATTGTAAAAAGCAAGTGCGCAGTGTATGTGGCATGTAATGAAAAATATTGTAGATAATGAGCATGTGATGTATAGACACTAATGTCATGAAAAAGTTAGCCAGGATATAAGAAAAAACCTAGTCAGTGACTCACACTGTAAATCTGAGCTAGAAGACTGGGAATGGGGAATGGTGGTGGCTTCTAGGTGAAACAATCAATATGGTAATAACCATGTTATTAACTAAAAAATCTTACATTCAATTACATAAGTGAAATAAGCTAAAGTATAAGTAATTCAATTACAAAATTCTTAAAAATGCTTTAAAAATCATGAAAAGTGTCAATGTGCTCGAGGGAAGAAGAAGGCGCCATGCAGCTGTTCACTGGACTTTGCTGGTTTATGTCTATTTTAACTGAAGACTATCACGAGCGAATGAGTGCCGTGATATCAGGTACTGTCAGACATACATTGTGTGCCATTTACCTGAACAGTCATACACATCGAAGAACAGGCAGTGGTTTGTATTTACCTATTAAATGTAAACTGAATGAGGCAGAAAAATATACCAAAATACAAATAAAGTCCATTTTACTTAAACCTTAAAATATTGCCTCTTAGTTACTGCTTTTACAAACGCAGTAATAATTCTTTGTGACTACTTGCTAAACTGATGATATCTTTAATTCTTCTTTCCAAGGCTGTCCTCAGACAGAAGCTTTATCTAACTTGCAGCAGGGAACACAGCAGGACCAGCTGCACTGGGTTAAATGTTGGACTGGGGATGGATCGTCATGTGTGATGGGAAGGTTATATGTACGCTATCGTACTCTTATACAGAGGCAAATTACAATCAATCCTCGAGATTAACTAGTTTTCATATCAGTAGGAGATGAATTTCAAATCCATTCTCTTCTATTGCTCTTAAAGCTTCTTCCTAACCACTCTTGGTTTAACCAACCATTAACTGTTTAACAGATAGCCAGACCCAAAGAGGAGCATGATGAAACACCCAGTCAAGTGCATGGACCATGCAGGAGCCAGAGCAGCCACTGAAGCTGCAGCCTACACTCCCAAGGTCCTCCCTGAAAGGTGGCCACCTCACTTGGGAGCCCAACGGGGAGCCACTCTTGCACACACGAGGTGACAGCATTGCTCCACACACGTCATTCTCTGCACACTCAGAAAGCAAATGTCTTACCTCTGGGTGAAAGAAAATTTCAGGGCCTGGGAAACTTTCCTAGAAAACATCGATAATGAATTTCTTCTGGCTTATGGCATTGTTCCCTGTTTGCTGTTTGATCCACTTCAGCTGATCCACGTCATACTTGGCAAACTTCTTGACTATATTGGGGCAAATGTGACAGTACTTCTCCTGCAGACACACACACAGAGATGTCACCAGGCATTAGCGGCCACCCAGTCTGCCCTCCGGCAAACACCCAGTAACTCCAGCACCACAAACCCCCGACATCAGTCCTGCCCAATGCCACAGCTCCAAGGGACACTTACTGGGCTCAGTGATGTCTAACAGCTATGCTCTGGCCACGTACTCTGCTTTCTTTCCAGCTCTGCTATTAGCCCCAGCCTCACTGTGTCACATGTTGCTGCCTACTATCTGAGATGATGTCTGACGGTGCCTATCAAGTCCCTAGTCTCCATCTCCTCTATTCTTACTCCTTGTATGCCCCCACGTGGCACCTGCCCAGGCACTCGCTGCCACCCACTGGGACAAGTAGACCCGCATCGCAGCCCAACCCAGATCTGAAGGCAGAAGATCTGGCCCTGTGGTCACCACATCCGATTGGCAGGTGGTTAACCTGCTCTGCGGTCTGACACAGCACACTCAGTGGCTCCATGACAGAGAGTTAGTGAGTGCCTAGGCACGTGGGATGCACAAGTGAATAAAACACACACAGACCCCTGCCCACTGGCCCATACACTGGCTGAGAGTCAGAGTAACAAGTGACAGTGATAAATAAGTAAATGGCAGAGCACTTTATAAGGTGCTGGGACCATGAACCAAAGGAAAGCCCGACTTTGACAGGATGGAGCTGCCACACATTGGGGCATGAGAACCCGCTCAGTGCCAGCCCCAGCCTGTGCTGTGCAAAGTGTTTCCTCAGCTGGTGATGCCTGACTGGGGGTCTCTGGGTTGATCATCTGTCCTTAGAGCTAACCTCACAAGAACAGCAGTTGGCCCCTGGGTACCGGATTCTGAAAGTCAGCTTCCTGTGGGCCAGGTGGGCATTGTTCAATGCCTGCACTTTGTCAGGCCCAAAGCTGGTGCTCAGGAGGACCTCTGAAGGCATTTTCATGATACTAAGTTCAAAATTTCTTAGAATCCCTGAAATGAAACCTAATACCATCCTTGGTATACTCTGCACAACTGTAAGACTGATGGGCCAGACTTGCTACACACCCCTGTGCTCACTGATAACTGAGTGAGTGGGTCACCCCATACAACTTCAAATCTACCAGGCTGAGGGCAGAAACAGTAAGTTGTCCTAAGACACCAGGTCAATGTCTCTCAGCAACTCAGAGGCTTAACTGAAGGCAGGAAGTGCCTCCACAGTGTTGATGGTGTGCAGTGTGTCAGCCCCAAGTCCTGGACCACCACTGTCCCCACCAACAGAATCCACGCATCCACAGGCCCACTCCTGCCCACAGGGGCAACAAGACACAGGGTAACTCTGACCCACTCCCACAGAGGGAAGTGGGGCAAGAACTAACTGACAGCAGGGATGGGGTGGCTGACCTGCAGGGAACACAAGGAGCTCTTCCACTGCCTACCTTCATGGCTGAGTGATACATTGTCACTGCCCAAATGGGCCAAACCTGGTTCAGGGTCAGAGATGGACCCCAGAGAGCCAGTGAGGAAGGTAAAGCCCACGACGAGGACTAGGAGAGCAGCCTCTGTCACAGTCAGCATACTCAGGGCCCTTCTCACCTGCATGGCCACCCCGACAGTCAGGAGCCAGAGGCTGTGAGACATATTGGTAACAGGAATGGGGAGGTGAGGGAATTTGGGTCAACTATCCAAATTTATTTCCTTGAAGAAACACAAGGAAAGGACTAGGGGAAGTTCTAGGAAATATTTTAACATAAAAAGAAAGTCTTATGCTACTTCTGTAAACCTTCCCCCAGGGGAAAAGGATTGACTCCCATGGGCTGCCCAGGACCACACACCCAAGCTGTGAAGTGACCCATCCCTGGAAACTCTAGTCCTGGGTACACCCGGGCACCCAGCCACCCTACTCACATGGGCCCTGACTCGCACCTGTGCACCCTGTCCTAAAAATACCTCTCCGTCCACCAAGAGTGTCATGCAAAATGTGGGACTCCCCCCAGGCACTAGCTTTCCTTCAACCAGCTTGTTACTGGGTGCAAAAGTGGGAGGGAAGGGGGGAGGCTAACCTCCCTTAAACTCCCCTGCAGCTCAGAAACTGTGTGTTCAAGGTCACATGTCACTTCCATGCTTAAATTTTTCTCCAAAAACAAAATCTTTGCTCTTTATATAATAATTATCCTTGTATTACTAAGAATCTCTTCAATTTGACTAAAACAAAACAAAAACAAAACAGTAATTTGTCCTGATTTTGCAACCTGAAGAGAAAATTGCTTTGAAAGGGGTCTGTCAACTGCTACCTACAGAGTGACACAAAGACCAAACCGATGGATCAGTCAAGTGGGCATTTTAAATAAGGACCAATGAGCCATTTTCCTCTGAATCTTACTGATTTAATTTTAGAGCTTCCTGTAACTCCTCCAGCATGGTAACGGAGTCTAGAAAACACAGGTGGACTCTGTTCAATGATTCACCCTAGAACAGCATCACTCTGAATGGTAATTCTCAGGGTACAGAACCACACACAGCAAGAGCTGGAAATGAGTTTGAATTCTGGCTGACTGCACAGGATTCCTCACAGTCACTGCTGCTGCTGTCTGCTCCTTACTCAGGAAATGAAGCCTGGAGGGAGAGGTGTAAGACACATTGGCTAATTGAAGGTTCTGTCTAATCAGGCTCCAATTAAATGACATCGTACTAGGCAGGATGCTCAATACCAGTTAACAAGCTGCTCTCATTTACAGCTGGAGAACTCCACAAGCATCCATGTTCAGAGAAGAGGCTAAGTTTTCAGCCCCTTAATTCAAGTGGTAAACAGATGGAGACCCACATTCATGGGGAGGGGAGGGAAGGCACAGTGGGAGCAGGGGTGGTGGCCACAAGGGGAAGTGTGCAAACACTATTTCTCTCTCACCACCAAACTGGCCCATTTCCCATCTGTTTTTACCTTAATGGCCTTTGTGGTCTCCAGTGGTTGCTCAGGAGGGAATCCCACCTCCCTCTCACTTGGCAGCTGTTGAATGAAATACATATCTCTACCTGCAATAGGGATGTGTTTGATGCAGCTTCCAATTACCTAACCTTCCACCTGGGGAGACAGAGAGGCAAAACACCATGTGAGTAACTCCAGGAGGAAAGCCCTCCCTGGACTGTAAGTTAGACTCCTGCCCCCACCTGCCCTGGCAATGCAAGCATTTACTGAATCTCCACTCTGTGCAAAGCTCAGGACTGGGGGAGGGGGAATAAAATGACCATGCATGCAATTCCATTAGGAGAACCTGAGATGCTCTGTAAGCAAACAAAGTGGCCTTTCCATTAGGAATGTGAAGAGAAAACCACAGAAGGCAGTTAATTTCCAAAATGCTGCTGTCTGTCCGAACAATGGGTCATTTTATTGTTCCTCTAACAAAAAGGAAAAAGTTTTAACTATTAATTTTATAAACATTTTTATTGAGTTATAGGCATTTTACAATGTTTTGTCAAATTCCAGTGTAGAGCACAATTTTTCAGTTATACATGAACATATATATATTCATTGTCACTTTTTTTTTTTTTGCTGTTTAACTATTAATTTTTAAACCAACTACAAATTGGCTTGCATTTAAATGTCAACCACCTGGTTAGCATGCAGGACTTAGAGTGTGACAACCAGGACTCAGATCCTGGTTCCACATCTGTGGGCAGAGTAACCATGGCCACATCTGTTAACACATATGTTTCAGCCTTGGCATCTTCACCCATCATATGCGGTGAGTGGGTGCACAGAAGAGACCCAGTGACAGGGAGCGGGTCAAGTACACAGCATGGTTTAGGCATGCATTTAAGACTCAATAACCGATCTGCTCACTCTAGTAAGAGCTGCACTTGGTAGGAAGGAATAGTCTGGCAGGTTCCCCTCAACCCTATGCTATGTGAGATCCATGCTGGGGGGAGTTTGGATCCGCTCACCCAGCTGCCCTCCCGGACCAGTGACCAGGCTGTCAGCCATCACCAGCAGGAGAGGGACAGGAGCTGCTGTGTGGTCCCAGGTCCTCACCAGCCCCCTGGGGTGCCACTCAACATGCAGGCCACAGGCTGGGAAGGTCCAGCTCATGCTGGTGGGAGTAGCTGTGCAGAGTGGACAATGTCCCCACCTGCACCAGGTAGAGGAGGCACTCTGAGCTCCCTGATGGCACTGGCTGCTTGTCACACACTCATGGAGACAGAAGGCTGGAGCAAATCCTCATCCATCTGACAGATGGATCAGTTCCACTATCTATAAGCACAGTTACCACTGAAGTTGCAAGAACAGGTGACTGAATTCCTCTTATGTCTTCTGAGGTGCCCAACTTCTAGAAGTGAGAGAGTGTGTAGCCTTTCTCAGGAGCCCAAGCCAATTGTAAAATATTTAAGATCAAGATAAAAGATATGTACACATTATTAAAATAAAAAAATCATAAGAACAGTAGCTCTCACAAACAGAAACTATTCACAATTTCTATACTCAATATATTACATATAACATTTTCTAAAATTAATTCAACCCATTTTGAGTATCAGCTTCATCACAAATTAAATATATTAAAACAAACCACAGCCAATGGTAGGAAAACAAGTAAGTGAGTTGTGCTACACCCACATGATGGGCTGTCAGGTAGTTACTAAATATCTTTCCACAGAGTATTTAACCATAAAGATACATCAGGGATAAGTCAATATGCAAAATACAACCTCAGGAGCACATTGTACAATTAGAACATGAAATCAGATGGAGGGTATCCCAACTGTGCTTAAAATGTGTGTTGTTTGTCTAAGAAAAAGAGCTCAGTAGACTATACCAAAAAAGTGTGGCACAGTCCTCTGGGCAGGTTTGAGGGTCATTCTATTTTCTTCTTTACATTTCTCCATTTTACCTAAATTTTGTACAGTAAATGTAATTTTTATAAATAGGGGGAAAAAACTGCATTAAGAAACAGAGAAAAATTTGAACAACAACTTTCTCTGTGGGCCTGCACGTAGTGTGAAACTTGTTTCAGATGCACAGGGGAGGCCAGGAAGCAGACCCACAGGCACAGGCCCTGACCTTGGCCTGCACTGACCTCTGAGGATGTGACCTCAGAGAGGAGCCAGGCAGGGCCACACAGCAAGTGGCACCTAAACACCTCACACCCAGGAGGGGGCAGTGTTCCGAGACTGGATGAAGGGGCTGCGAGCACAGAGCATGCTCTGCAGGCCTCCTGCCTCTCCTCACCCCCGGGCAAAGGGGACACTGGCAGGGTGCAATGACAGAGGGGAAAGATTTGGATTTTTCCTCCTGACTGTAGACACATCAGCCTCCCCCTGCAGTGATTTCTGAACTTTGAGGTATTAAAGCACCAGCATATTAGTACATCATCTCTGCAACGTCCTGAAATAAAACAGTGACTATTTTTAAATGAAATAAATGAATTGTTTTTTAAAAGAAAACTAGTTTGCATTTTTTAAATTTGTCTTAGTTGATTTACAAAATTCTGTTAGTTTCCAGTGTATAGCATAGTGATTCATTTATTGCATTTTTAAAAGGAGCTTAGCACATAAACACACAAACCTATATTTGCACAAAAGATACTTGTAATACACAAAATAACAAACATTAGTATCAGGGGTTGCCTCCAAGAAGGGACGTGGAGAAGGAAAGGCAGGTCTGAATTCCCAATGTAACCCCTTCCAGATAGCTTCAATTTATTAAAAAAAAAAACTTTAAATAATTCATTTAACTAGTCCATTGTACCAAATATATATATATATATATATATATATATATATATTTGGTACTATATATATATAGTCTCTTGAAGCCTGAATTAGAAATCACTTCTGTTATATTTTGAAAATTAAAACCAAAAAGTGACATTGCAGAGCATCCTACAAGTCAAGGTGAACAATCTCTCCTTCTTGGCTCTTAAAAAATTTTTAAAAAGCAAGAAACAAATCCTCTCCAGAGGATTGTCACAGAACACAAAATCATCCTCCAAATGTTCATGTGCCGCACCCACTGATATCCAGATTACAGTTCAGAATGAAAGTCAGGAAAGCCCTCCTGGCAAAGTGACACCGGGGCCAAGCAGAGCCCCGGGACATCAGACGACTGCTGACACCAGACTGCACAAATCTGCTACTGCAAATTTCCAACTGCCAGTGCCACAGACACTAGGCATCTTCCACTTTCTCACACAACTGTGTTTAAAGGCTCTTGTTACCTTTGCTAAGTACAGGTATGTCTTCAAAAGTGGTGCTTTAATTAACAGAAGGGTTTTTCCTTTCACTGCTTCCTTCACCTCAAATCAGGTTAGGCCCACAGACAGAGCAGAACTCGGTGCCCTGCTGACCATTGGGATAGTGTGAGTGACCCCATCCCTGCTGTCAATGATGATTCCTGTTAATGTGTGTTCACCAACTTGTCATGATGTCCACTACACAGCTAAGGCCAGCACTGCCTTCACAAATACCACAGAGACCATCAGCATGGGGACTTTCTCAAGTGTTCCACAAGCCTATCTTCAGGTTGGAGCAATAAGCCCTTTCTTTCTTACTGAGTCTGAATGACCTTTCCCTTCCCTACCTTCCATCTTCCTCCCAAATCCAAATTCCAAAGTGGACAACTAACATGTAAATTCTGTGCACTTAATCTGGAGGAGTCAACTTCTCAGTAAGATAAATCAAAGCTTTGCAAAGAAAAGCCAGAGAGAAAGGAAATTTATTGTGGAATCAGGAGGCTTTAATTTCTAATCCACTGGTTCCCAGTGTGGGTCCACAGATGGATTGCAATAAGACTACTTGTGGGGACTTTAGAAAGACAAAATACTGGGCCTGGCACCCAGAAATTCTCATCTGGCAGAACCAGGATAGTGGTTCTCAACCAGGGGCAATTTTGCCCCAAGGAGCACCTGGCAATACCTGGTGCCATTTCTCGCTGTCACACTTGAGGGAGGGGAGGCTGGTGGTGGTGCTTCCCCTGGTGGGTCAAGACCAGAGATGCTGCTAGACATCCAACACACAGCTCAGTACCCTCCCCTCCCCTGAGGACTGCCCGATCCAAAATTTTGAGGCTGGAAACCCGTGGTCTGATATAAATTCTGAGAATGTGTATTTTGAAAAAAACACTTTTGAGGAGACCTTGCTGCATAGATCACTTTGAGAACCACTGGGCCAGTGTTTCCTGAAGTGTCTCCTACTCCATGGAACAGAAACAGTTTAGGGGTGGGGGAATATTTCTGGTTAAATTTGGAAGTGGTGGAATAAACAGAGTTTCCTAATGTAGGCATTTTCAGAGCCTTTAGGACATCACTGTCTACTGAGAATCACCACACAGAGGACACAGCATGTGGAATCTTCCAAGTTAAACATCTATGCAACTCCTCCTCTTTTTTCCTACAAGTAAGGGAATAGAATATGCAGGAAGCATTTTGGAAAACAATTTTATCATTTATTCCCCCAAATTTCAGTCAATTCCCTTATATAGAGGCAGATACATTACACCTAAAAACAACAAACCCCCCCACGAAGAACAAGCAGCTTCAGGGGAAGTTCTGTAAACTCATGGAACCACAGGAGCTCAGATCCACAAAGGGAAACCCTTGAAAGACATTTATTTTGTTTCATTTTGTTTTGTTTTAACAGATTCTATAGTATATTTTCTTTTTTATGATCAGAAGTAAAAATAGCCAAAGAACCACACCTACATCTTGATCTTGTCTTCCTGAGGATACCTTAGATTTTAATGAATGTAAACAGACAAAAGCTGGACAAACTCTACACCAGCAGTAAAAACATAAATCACAGAAATTGCTCTGTACAGTGTTTGAGCTCAGACCTGAATGGGATGAGTTCATGTGCACTTGAGTGCATGGGAAAGGAAACCACATCACACAATCTTACAGAGGCCTCTAGAATCACCATTTCTTCCACATTAGACAACTAAGGTCACTTGGGAATCATGAAAGTCACTTGTCCTTACCTGAACTGCAATGTAGAGTCCCGGTACATTAAATAATTTGAACATAATTTCTGCAAGATATTCTTTATTTTCTGGTGTATTCAGAGGAGGTTCTGTCTGTAAGGAAATATTCACTATATTTAGTGTTCACCCAAATTTCATGTAATTACATCAGAACAGCAAAATGTTAATCTAAAAGCATGTTCATTAAGATGCTGTACAACTCCTTAATTTGGCAGACAGAGTACACCCAGAGTGATTGATTAAACATATTTTGGCTGTGAGGTTTAAAATCTTTGAGAGAGTAAAGCCTCTCTAAACACTTCTGCTCTTACTAATCCACCCCAAAACAAGAACAAGCTACAGAAAAGGAAACTCCACCTCGGATAACAGAACACCCAAACACCGTGAATCTGAAGAGACATGCACTGAGCTGCCAAGGGCAATAACAGCCCCACTGAGACCAGATGAGTGAGGACATGGAAAGAGAACACCAGTGACTTCAGATACCAGGCAATATCCAGTTCTCCAGAGAAGAGCAAAAGCAGAGAGCCCTTGCTTGGAGTCAGAGCAGTCTGAGCAGCACAGCTGCAGGAGCCTCGCTCCCCAGGTCGCTCCACTCAGAGCACAGGCAGCAAGGTGAGAAGTTACACCTCCACCATCAGCTGTGAGAAAGACAAGCCTGGGACAGAAGCTGCTTCACCCAGACACTGCCCACCACCCAGCCTAAACCCGACACACAGCCAGTTCAGAAAGAGATCCCCTCACTCAAAGATGAGGAAAGAACACAAAGAGACTAGCCAAACACCATATAAAAACACTCAAAGAAGAAGAGAAGGGAGAGAGAAAATAGGAAAAAACAAATGGCAGATAAAAAACATGTACCCAGAAAAATATAAAAATAAAGCAGATGAATATCATGACATAGATATCCGAGTTTTTAAAAATGTCTATTTAAAATAATAACTATTATCTAATAGGAGGAAATTAACAGGATTACAGAAAGATAAAAATAAATAAAACTGCTTTTTGTCATTCAGCAATATGTTGAACATTTTTCCATGTTAATAAATATGGATTTACATCACATATTTAAGCTAGGGAAAAAAAGAGAGAGAAAAGGAGAAAAAAAAAAACAAAGAAAGGAAAAAATATCTAGGCCTTTTGGCAAAAAAATAAATAAATAAAAATCCACATTACCCTTTGTTATATACTGAGCTGTGTGTCCCAAAACTCTTATGCTGAAGCTGCAACCCTCAGTTGACTGTGTTTGGAGATGAAGCCCCTAGAGGGGTAATCCAGGATCAGTGAGGTCACAGGACAGCACTAACATCTCTGCAGGATAAGGCAGAGGGATCAGGGAGCTCTCTCTCACTCACACACAGAGGAAGAGCCACACAAGGACCTGGTGAGAAGGAGGCCATTTGCAAGCCAGGAAGAGAGATCTGATCATAAACCAACCATGATGGCACCTTGATCTCAGACCTAAAGCCCCCAGAGCTGTGAGAAAACAACTGTCTGTTGTTGAAGCCACTCAGCCTATGGTGTTTTTTTAGGCTTATTGAGCAGAGCAACATACTCTTAAAGCAGGAAAAGGGCAGCCTGTCTTGGCCATTGGCACAGCTGCATGCAGGACACTGGGACACACAGGGCCACATTTACAGACTTTTCTGGCAGGAAAATATGACCCCAGAATTCTATATCTGGCCACACTGCCAATCAAGTCTGTTGCAAAAACAAAATATATTTAAACATACAACAACTTGAGAGAATTTGGTTTCTATGAACCCTTCATGAATTAATCATCAGACAATAAGCTTTAGCCAAATAATAAGAATGCATAAAGTACAGCCAAAGACTTACAGTGAGCAAGTAGTCCATTTAAGATATAGGGATAAATGCTTTTCTTTTCTGGGAGAATCTATAGCTATAGAAGAGAATGTAAATATTATAAATTAAAACAACAGGAGTAGTATCAAGTTGACAGGCACAGATGGAAAGGAGGAAAATATAAAGACACTGATGCCCTTGTGTCATGGAATCAAAAGATATTGTTTTCTTGGTAGAGCAGCAGAGACACCAGTAAACATAAAGTCACAAACATAAATATCAGAGTAAGTTCACTAACATAAACAATCAAAAGCAGGTGATAGAAGAAAGGAGGAGGAGGTAAGAAATGTGGCCATGTACCAACGTGGTCACTAAGCACAGTAGGAAATAATCATCCCTAAACAAATACAGGTAAATATCTTATACAAAAGTACAGTTATGTTAAAATATGTTTTACCAATTATCAGAACGAATATGCACCCAATAGAAACCAAAGAGAAAGCCAAGCCTGAGTTTTAAAATATCCATACATAAATAAAACACACTAAAACCAGAAAGCACAGCACCAGAAAAGCAGCTGTGACCACACACACCTGCCACACAGCCCAGGCCATTTCAGCACGGGCAACGGGAGAGCTCCAACTCCAATCAGCCCAGCTACACCCCACCTTCGATTTTACCAAGTTTGGAAAGTGATTTCCTCTCTCCATGCATAATTAGCACTGACTTCACAGGAGTCTAAACAAAGTGCTCATGGGGAACGTACTCAGTGAAAGTGCATTATTATCACTAAAATCATCAGCATGTACCAGTGAAAAACTCACCTACTGAAGAGAAAGTCTCTGAACAAAGACTATGAGACAAAATCAAATTCCATTGTCAAGCCAAGGGACATCTAAAACAAGGTGCCTCAGAGAGGTGCACAGTTGTCACAGCTTCCAAGATCAGAAAAACATAACTGCACATAACAAGGAACTGATTACACAGATTAGGTCACATCCATAAAATGTAACACTTTGCAGCAATTAAAAAGGATGGGCAGTGTGTCTGCAGATATGAAACAATATCTACTATAAATTTGCTACATGAAAAGAGGCCTCTCCATACATACACATTCTTAAATATACTTCTGTATCTACAACATTTTTTTAAAAAAGCAAGGTGTATGAGGGAGAGAAATGAGGAGCTGTTTATGGGCACAAAGTTTTGATCTTGCAAGATGGAAAAGTTCTAGAGTTCTGTTACATCACAATATCAATGTAGGTAACGTTACCAAATGATACATTTAAAACTGTGTTAAGTGGGTAAATTTCATATATTTCAAATTATAATTTCTAAAATTTTTAAAGTAAAAATCAAAATGTACCATAGTATATCAATTTTGTTACCATTTTATGAATCAAGTTTATGTATAATCCATGTGCCTGCACATAATTATTGCTGGTTAAGCACCAGTAAAGTTGGTTTCCTCCAGGAAGGGGATCTGGAAGGCAACACAGAAGTGGGAAAGAGACACTCTTGCACTGGAAATCGTACTGCACCTTTTGAATTCTGTGCTGTGTGTATGCTAACTCTTCAAGCAAATAATCAAATCTGGCTATCAACTAGCTGGGGGCTTTAGTTTATACTCCTGTCTGATACAAAGCTCAAATATCATGCCCCAAGTAAGTTTTAATTACTCTGATTAGAATCAATACACTCCCTGAATGGGAGAGAGAAAGCAATCTTAAGACATAGACAAGAAATAATAAAGTCATCAAAAGCAGATTGTAAGTAAATGATCTAAACGTTATTCAACAACACATTACTTATTTTAATGTGCCTACCTCAAGGGGCTGAGATCAAATTAGTTAATACCTTAATGTTCCCAGTACACATTTAGAACTGTGTTAGTGATTACTATATCAGATTTTTTTTTTTTTTTAGTTTTCTTTCATTTAAAGCACATGAAGAATAGCTGTGGTTTCCAATATTTAGGTTACAATATATCTCCTTATGGCACCTCCTATCCAACCTGAAAAACAGGCCTAATAACTACCTACCCCACAATTGTCTGTGGGATTAAATAAGTGAGTTAATTCATGCAAATGCTTGGTGGGGAGAGGGCTGGGCCTTTAGCAAGTGCTGAATATATCAACAATCAACTGTAATATCAAGAATATATCTCAGGCCAGAAGAAATTGAATGTATTAACTCCAGAGACCTAGAGTCTTCTCTTACCTTGAAGAGGAATCCAAGCACCTTAATAAGTTAATTTTATAAACATAACATTTAAACTGATTAGAGGGGGGAATAGGATGAAGAGAGGAAGGCTAGAAAGGTATGCAAAGTGGGAGCATAGTCATGCAATGTTTCCTTCCTGCCTGGTTTAAAAAAAAATGTGAGCCTATAGAAGGCATTCCAACAAGAAGTAGATTAACCCTGGCTCTGGATTCTTCCTGGGTTTAATTTCAGTGTCAAGTGATGTTCCAAATAAATCCCAGATGAATGAAAAATATATATAAACATCAAAGGAAAGTAGGTTTACTTACATAAAAATTTACAATTATAGATGTTCAAAAACATAACCTACAAAAAATCAAGTGAGAAAAAGTATCTGCTTATGACAAAAAATTCTTATCTGTTATATGAAAGAGTTCACACCATAAACAGATTGTGGCCATACATACAACAGAATATTATTCAGCCCTTAAAAAGGAAGGAAATTCTGACACATGCTACAATGTGGCTGAACCCTGAAGACCTTATACCAAGTGAAATAAGCCAGTCATGAAAGGACTAATACTGGATGATTCCACTTATATGAGGACCCAGAATAGTTACAGTCATAGAGACAGAGGGGGGATGGTGGGGGCTAGGGCTGGGAGAGGGGGAAAGAGAGTTATTCTTTAATGTGGACAGAGTTTCAGTTTGGAAGATGAAGAAGTTCCTGAGATGGATGGTGGTGATGGTTTCACAACAATGTCAATGTACGCAACTCACCAAACTGTACATTCAGAAATGGTTAAAATGATAAATTTTATGGTATGTGCATTTTATCACAAAAGAAAAATTTAAGTAGAATAAAGTTCAAAGAAATCATAGCAACAATAAAAGCAATAAAACACTGATATGTACAAAACCCAGGACATGAATAGGCAATTCACAAAGGAGAAAATATAACTAATAAATACATGAAAAACTGTTTAAGATCAAAGGTATTCAAACTGCAAATTAAAAAGTCAAATAATCAAAAATGATATTAATCAATCCTGAGTTCAAATAATGTGGCTTCTTGTACATTGAAGATTTCAGTGTGAAATGGTATACCAGAGATTCAAAATTATTAACACATCTGGACCTCCAAATTATATATATATATATAATTTTTATATTCTTAATATAAAAATGCTCTAAATATAGAAAAAAATGTGCAAATATTAATTTATGTTATGTCTTACAAAACCAAGAAACTGGAAACAAAAGTAAACATCTAAAAATAGTGGGCCTGCTAAACAGACAGGAAACAACCACTGGATACATGATTGCATGACCATTAAAGCGAGGATTATGAAAACCGTGCAAGAAAATGGGGGAGAGGGATGGAGGACACAATATTGAATGCAAAATCATATAAAAACATGAGTGAAAAGATTAAGTATAGCTATACTAAATGTTAATATTTATGATAATGGGATAGGAGTGTGAAAAGCCCCACAAGAATCTTCCAAATTTTCTAAATCGCACTTATAGTTCTATAATAAGAAAAAAAAATTCATTACAAGAGTTGTGAAACCCTGAGTTACAGCCTGTGTGCGAAGGCCACAGAAACTCCCAATACAACTTCCTGGTTTATTTCTCCACAGGCAGAGAAGCTAACAGAAGAAAGACTTCACCCCAGGGCAGAAGCCACAGCACATCCTGGTGTGGCTTTTCCCTAGCCTGTTGGCTCTGTAACGTGGAAAACACTTTCCATATCCAACCACAGTTGTGAAGACAGCTGAATTCTTGATCTGCCAGTCTTCATACCTGTAGTCACATCATTATGGCAGGCACTGCAATTTCCCTACCCAGTATCTATTCTGCCTTCTGCCTTAATGACAGACCACTGATCAATCACAGGCCCAGAAAACAGCATTTCCCAGACTTCCTGGTGTACAGGGATGGCTAAGTAAGTTCTGGCCAATAAGAAGCAAAAGTTATTGGATGTGTCTTCTGGGAAAGCTCCTTACAAGGTTGAAGGTAGACTCATGTAGTAGGCCCACTTCTGCTCTTAACTCCTTCTTTCCTGGAATATGGAGGTGATGACTGGAGCTGCAGCAGCTAACTTGTGATCTAAGGCAATCTTAGAATGGAAGCCATATGCTAAATATACTAGAGCACACAGATCCCTAATGACACCAGAAACCTGACATACCAGCACTGCCCTCCCTGCTACAAATGACTTTAAGAAAAATAAAACCTTTAACTTGCTTAAATCACTGATTTTTACACTTTAGTACTTGCTGCCAAACAATTCACCATCTGTGAAGAACTAACATTAAAATCTATACACTTCCATTAAGAGAAAGTTTACAATAAAATTAGGTTCTCCTGGCTCCTGAATCAAATTCAGCATTATTAAAGACACATTCTTCTGGGTTCTCAGAACCATAATCATAAATCTATGTTTTCCTCAATCCTCCTTTTCTCCTATGTTTACCACCAGTAATTGTTCCTTTAGAGGACTAATTTAAATAAAACCTTCCAAAAACCATTATTTATATATAACGAGATCTAAATTGGAGATATCAAGTTTTTCTTATTTTTTAAATACTGAAGTATATGATTAAAACTTCACATGAATGCAAGTTACATAAGCATTTTATTCATAATAATGGTAAAATATCATCAAGTATTAATTCAAAAATGAATAATTAGTCAGTACTATAAAAATCAATCCATATTTCTGGATAAAGAAAGCAAGCTGAACACATGCAACTAATATTGCTCCAGTCCCAAACCTCTCCATAACTGCAGTAAAGAAACATTTTTAAAAACATAAATCCTCAAGGAAGGGCAAGTAGGAGTGGAGATGACAATATACTGAAAATGGGAAGAACACGGGCCAGCAGTAACAGACTCAGCAGCGCCAAGGATGTCCAGCTCCACACCGGCCAATGCTAGTGTACAGGACAGAGCAGGTCTGAGCCACCCTCATGAACCAGGAAGGGAGTTACTGCGGTAAGCCAGGACAAGCCACATGTCATGGTGATTATTATGTGTCAGCTTGACTGGGCTAAGGGGTACCCCGAGAGCTGGTAAACCATTCTTTCTGGGGTGTGTCTGAGAGGGTGTCTCTGGAAGAGCTTAGCATGCAGCAGACTGAGTAAGGAGACCTGCCCTTGCCAATGTGGGTGGGCAGCACACAGGCTACTGAGGACTTGATTGGAACAAAAGGATGAAGGAAGGATGATCCTCCATCCCTGAGCTGGGACACGCATCTTTCCTGCTCTCAGGTGGATGGCAGAGCTCCTGGTTCCCAGCATCCTTGGGCAGCACTGCTGCTTGCTCTTCCTCCCCTGATTCATATTCAGAAAGGTTTGCAAATCTCCTCTACAGTTACAATTCAATTTCCCTTCAAGAGCACTGCAGTTCTTTAGAATATATGATTCTGTCTTGAACTCTGGGCAATTCAGTATTAGAGAAAAGAGTGTGGTTCCCATTTGCTATCTGTTTAGTCCACGTGACCAACATGAGTTGAGTCTCTGAAACTTCTTGAAAAACATGAGCCCTACTGAGCTCATTCCCACCATGGATGTGCAGATGTCTGTCATGGCAGTCAGAAGGGACAATTTCATAGGCTACTGAGGGAACTTTAATTTAAAACTTTTAGACTCATTTACACCAAGAAGCCATTAGCTGATGTAGTGGTTCAGTAAATGTCTTCAATGAATTTCTGGACATGGCCACAAATCCCTGTACCTGCTTCACTCCCCTTCAATTATCCCATTAACTGATGAGGAAGGACATAAGCCTGAGATAAAACCACCCTTCTCATAACTTCCTCTGTCACATCATGCAGCAAACACACCTCCTAACTTCAAAGTACAATAAATGTAACACAATATTTTCTTATGTTTAATGTAATAAACAATTATTTTTGAAAATTCTCTTCAGATACTCATTTTTGGCAAAGGACTTAAGCTTTTCCATATTCATACCAAACACCACCAGTTCGTTCCCAGCAATTGGTTTTATTGTACTGCGGTGTATATGCCAGCTAGAGCAGAAAAATTCCTGGTAGGAAAAATTTCCTGTGGGCTGTGTCCTGGTGATTGCATTTGCTCCACGGGCCTAAGACTCAGACTCCCTCTGAGCAGAGCGGGATGGGGCAGGCAGGGAGAGGAAGCTGGGCCCCAGGCCCATGCCTGGAGTCCTATCAACAGGTAGTTATGTGACGTATGAGAGAAGGGAACATGCCAAGCATGGCAGGTGGGAGTCTGTAATTTGTTTTGGCTGTAAAGACAAAGCCACTCAGACATACTGTCAGTTTCCTGGCTCCATGTATTTTGCATAAACCATCGTAGATACACAGGAGAGAAAATACACAGTGGCCTGTAAAACACATTACTTGGACGTGGCAATTCCTAGTAGTAAAGATACAGCCAGGAAAAAGCTTAGAGCACTTTCAAGGACTTGATTTAATAGACACAAAATATATAGATTCCACTAACTACCATAACAGCCTTGTACTTAACATATTTTAAGCCAGATAATTCTAAAGAATATTCCATATTTAACATTAGGAAGAATTATATAATTGGATCAGGGACCATTTGACAATGCACTAGCATGGAAAAAATGCAAAGCTAAATTATGTAGGTTTTAATGTGCAGCTTATGTTACATGCAATTGCTCTCCTTAAAGTAAGTGTTTTATACATGTAATTAATTTTAACTTAAAAAGAACATAAAACAATGAAAACAGGCTCCACAACCAAGAGACACTTCTCTTCATTTCTATGTATTGTTTTATTTCATCTGAACAAGATCAATTACATCCACAATATCAGGGCCTGTAACTCAGCTCAGTGTTAGTGTGAGATTTAACCTTGGCAAAACAGCACCTTGACTCAGCTCCCTCTGCTGTAAGAAGAAAAGGTCAGAGCCAACCAGTTATTTCAGGAGGACACCTAACTACACAGGTGGTTTCCTACCCAAACCCATTCCTCCCTCCTCATTCCTTGCTGCTGGAGGCCGGTTTAGGTACTTACCTCTTGGGGCCAGGTGATGAGATGTGGTCCCCTCACCAGCAACAGGAGAGAATCTTGACTCATCAAAATGTACCAAAGTAATTTTGTTCCCCTCTAGGGCCCACACTGGGCACGGACAGACAGGGCAAATCTGCTAGGAAGGTTTCTGAGGATGAGAGTCTTAATTCTAAAACTCTGAAAGTAAATACACCAAAAGTCAGTACAGGAACTAGGGCAGCCACCCTGGGGCCTGAGGGGAACCAGCACAAGAGGCCAAACAGGTGAATTAGGCTGGGTTCTCACCTCCATCTCTGAGCTGCTCAAGTAACCAGTCCTGAGTGGCCTGACACTGGCATCCTGTTTTGTGGGATAATAAGCCCTCTTTGGTTTTGGACATTTTGGTTGAGCCTTCTGTTATTTGCCCCAAAAGCACTCCAACTCATACAAAGAGCTTTAGTGGGAATTAAAAACTCCCCAGGGAAGAATATCCTGGGTTTAAAATCTAAGCAACCAAGAATCCACAGGGCTCTTCTCTCAGTCCCAGTTACTCACCATCAAAAAGTGATGGCCCTCAGGTTCAGCTCAGGGAAAATTAAAAATAACTTGTTCCATGAACCTCTCCATTAGATCTCAGTCTTCAATTATTCCATGTCTTATTGGCCACTAAAGCAAGAGAAATCAAACTATGTCAAGCTTCAGTCCATGTCAGTAAGAGCAACAGTTTTAAAAACACTGGCCCAGAAGAGACTGAGTTATTAGAGAAAACAGGCCCTTTGCACTGGGTGAATGTTAATTTATGTAAAGAAATAACAGGCACTTTACCAGAAATATTAAGTTATATTATCATTTATATTCTACTTCACATCTCTAAGTACAAAGTATCATCTTAACAGTGGAGTAATAGATGCAAAAGTACAGCTAATCCGCCATACCATTCCATTTGGAGTTTGGAGGCTTTTAGAACAAATACCTAGTTAAACAATTTTAGTGCTTCTTTTTAATTAATCAGTCTACAGCTCTTCTACATCTGACAGGTCAGTGAGTCAACCTGCAATTTTCCACAGAAGCAGACCTTGCTCTCACATGAAGCCCAGCATTCCCAGAGTCAATCCTGCATTCTGGGGTTTCTTAAATTCACTTGATTCCCCACATGAAAAATACCTTGTTCAACTAACACAACACTGTAAATCAACTATACTTCAATTTTGAAAAATACCCCATTCAAAACCAACAACAACAAAACCTCTTTTCCAACACAAGAATAAAATACACAGCTCACAAGTACAATTGCTATGAAATCTACCATTTTGCATGATTCATCCTACTCTCTGTTCTTGGTGATACACTTACAGAAGCAAATCCCGGTGGGGAGATTACCTTTGTGGCATACGTGGGTTTATCTATGGCTTCATCCCCTATGAAAAAGTCCAGGTCATCAACTCCCCTCAGCACCCTCCTTTGGGCTTGGTCAACCACTTTTGCTGACTCTCTGATGGCAATACCTTAGGGAGAACAACGCAAAGATTTCTGTCTGCATCCATACTCATTTCAAGGGTCAAGGAAGCATAATATAACCCCTGTGTATGTACAAGTAAATTTTCAATGTCAGGGTCTTATTTGGAATTGAGAGTGTTCACAGAAAAGACGCTATCACAGAGCACATAAAGTAATACAGAAACCTTTCTTATGTTCTGGTATTATTTTTAGTGAGGCACAAAGGAGCCTAGCTGGTCTGCTTTTAATACTGACAAAAGATGAATTACTAAATTTTTCAGTTTCATTTGAAAAAACATCCCTCATGATAGTGAAGTGAAAAGCACATATCAATCTGTTCCAAATTTTAGAATACAATGTAGAAGGACACAAAATTAAAAATATAATGTGAAAGAAGAAAATAAACTGAAAAATGCTCATACACTCTCAAGTCATTTTAATAAAACTGTGTCACACAGATTTAAAATATATTTTTATTCTTGTTACAAAATCACTAAAAGAAAAAACTGAGGTTGCTGACTAATATCTCACAAGAAAAATTCAATAATCAAACAACTGTATTATGTAAAAATATTAATGGCTTTATGATATATTATTTTAATAAAAGTTTAACCACGATATTTAGGAATATACTTATAGTTAATAATCATATGAAACTTCACTGTAGAATTTAACATCTAATGAAATGTGGAAAGCTTCATGAAGATTCAATTTTCCACTTAAATTCCTAACCCCTGGTCACACTTTGCTTTCCCATAAACTCATCTTCATGAAATTTATTCCAAAATAAATGAGTAAACATATACAACCATTTTTAAAAGTAGAGTATTTGTAGTTCCCAATTTATTAGAAATGAAGAATAACAGCAAAGCTAAGGGAGTGAATTTTAAACCTTGCCCTCAGAAAGGCATCTTGAAATAATAGCTTGAAAAGGTAGGAAAAAAAAAAGAGGTACAGGACAGAAATCACTTTGCTCACCTCCTCTTCTGACTCCATCTCACTGCCGCACTTGGTCCAGAAGCTTTCAACTTACAGAAGGTGGCACAAATCCAAAGCGCAGGATTTCTGCAGGACTAAGGCAGCAGGCGTGACGTGGACGTGCTGGGGGCGGAGCCCAGAGGAAGCATCCGGGGCAGAAGCAGCGAGCATGCCAGGACCACGAGGCCGAGAGTGGGGCTGGGGAGGTCTGGAGGGCCGGGACGAACTGCGGCAACTGCAGCCACAAACACACCCGTCCCCGAACACAGACCCCGCCACGGGCGGCGCACTGACGGGCACCGCGCAGCCACCTGTGCACACGCAGCACGTCAGAGGGCCCTGACGGGACGGCCCGCAGCCGACACCAAACGCCTCGCGCAGCTGCGGCGCTGCTGCCGGGCCGGCGGGAGCCCCTGCAGCCGTCTGCCCTCGCCTCGCCCCCCGCTCCGCCCTGGGCGGCGGCGGCAGCGGCGGGAACCGGGGCGAGCGGGCGGCGGGCTCCGGGGAAAGCCACAGACGCCCGGGCGGAGGCCGCGCTCCCTCCGCGGCGCCCGGGCTGCAGGGACCAGCGCTCGCGTCCCGCCCCGCGTCGGAGCGGCCGCCGGCTACGGGACTGGCCGGCCGCTCCGCCCTGCGCCCCGACTCGCCCTCGCCCCCGCGCCCCGGCGGGGTGGCGGCCTCCGCAGGGGCCGCGGCAGCGAGAGCCCGCCTCTGCGATGAGGTCCAAGCCCCCCTAGGCCGCGGACCTAGGACCGCGAGGGCTTCAAGAAGCGGGCGGGGTCCCTGTGCTTCCGGAGCGAACAGGAGGACGAGGTGCTGCAGGTGGGCAGGCTTCGGTCCCGGACCAGTGGACTGGCCCAGGAGGAGGACTGGAGCCCCAGGAGGAGCCTGCCGGTGCTGCCGTGAGGGAGGCTTACCAAGAGGTTGGAGTCAAAGGAAAGTCAGGCAGACTCCTGGGCATATTTGAGAACCAAGACAGAAAGCACAGGGCATATGTCTATGTCCTTACTGTCACTGAAATATTAGAAGACTGGGAAGATTCTGTTAATACAGGAAGGAAGACAGAGTGGTTCCAAGTAAAGGATGCCATCAAAGTTCTCCAGTGTCATAAGCCTGTACATGCAGAGTATCTGGAAAAATTAAAGCTGGGTTGCTCGCCAACCAGTGGAAATTCCACAGTCCCTTCCCTTCCAGAGAGTAACACCTTGTTTGTAGCTGCTGCACAGCGAACCTCTGGGCTGCCATCCAGCATAAGATAGACAGGGTTGGAAGGACCTCTTCCACCATGTGCAATCTCATGGGCAGAGGCTTCTTTATTTTCCTTGACAAATATCTGAATGACGCTTACAAACTGAATTTGCCATGCGGGATTTTTTTAACACTCTGCTTGATTTGTAGGTGCTTTCAAATCTTCTTTAAAAAGAAAAAAGATAGTGTAAAATATTTTAATAAGCCAAAGCCATGTGGAATTTTTTTTTTTAGATGCCTTAAATGTGCTCTCCCACCCAGCCCACCCACCTTGTTATTTTGGTTGGCATTTTCACTTTTTCCCCAGTATTTTTTTATCCATTTGATGTCAGTCTGTGGTTTTTGTCAGATCAACATACATGTGAGTATATTATCCTGGTGAATTGTCTTCTCATTCACAATATTAACATATTCAATGAATCCATTTGTCAACTCATTTATCTCAATTTTCACAACTGGTACTATGTCACTAGCTACCTGATATGGCCAATTCCCCTGTAACTCAATAGTCCTTTAATACAGAGTTTAACTCTATATAGCTGGTGAGTTTTAGGCAGTTACTGTAAGCAAAATGCATGTAGTAGATATCTTATCATGGAACCTGTATTCATGGAATTGAATTAGGGTGCTCAGTTGCCAATTCCCTTTATTCATAATCTCTCTTTACACAGAACACACAAGAACCATATTTCCCTCAATGTAAATTGCTGCTTTTAAATATATATTTTCAGTTTAAATTTAGTGACATCTCTTCAGTTAAACTTGCTGGTTGCCAGTAAACACCTTAAATAGCAGTCAGTGGTGACTGCATCAGAATTGAGTAAAATGGCCTTCTTGTTCACCTGTTACAGACCTAGGTTTTTAGGGTGCCTCAGAATGTCTCATCTTTTATAGGTGGTCAGCAGGTAGGTACTATTTATCATGTAACTAATTACTGGGACACTGGAATGTACCAAAGAATTATTTTGTCTTATTTTTATATTCACATAAATCCAAGAATCCCATCCAAAACACATAAATACCTAATCTGAAATGCCTGTACTTCCTCAACCAAGTCAGAGATGAGATGGGGCAAGTAAAAGGTGGTTGTCTATGTAGATATTAGCTTTTTGTAAAGATCATAACTGTTGAGAATAAAGTAGGAAGAAGCATAGTTAGACATTTGTTGTACAAATTGTTAACCTTTAAAAATATAATTGCTGCTGAAAATAGTGCTGTTATAAGGAAAATCAGTGCCACCATTTTGAAACTGGGCTCTTGTGCCATAAAAGCAGCTGAGCTAAATATGAGTATTAGTTCACAAATTAAGGCTGCCAAAGGAATAAGACAGAAAAACTTTAAACCACTGACATTTCATTCTAAATTATGTAGTGTGATCAGACATGATCTTCCAGAATTTTTATATTTTTCTTTGTACAGAGGTTATGTTTTCTGGGTGTTTTTTTTTTTTTAAAGGAAATACTTAAAAATCCCACAGACTGACACTTGTTATCAATCTTCAGTGGACTAAGTTTTTCCTCAGTAATCTCTGAAGTTTCTTTAAATTATATACTTAACACAGAAGATAAATTGATTGTTTTTGTACATAACACTGTGTCCACCTGAAATGTCACAATTACTGGGGGGCCTGGGTATGCTGTACATAGATATTCTTAAAGGTAGTAATGCATGAATTTCTTTTATAAACTCTTGGACTATGTATTTGATGTGTAAAATATGTACAGTATTAATGTCAACCATTTCTTAAAGGTGAGCCTATAAATATTGTTGTATCATTTTCTTTGGTCAGTAACATTTGGACCAAGTAGTGCCACTTGGGTCAGGATTTTCTTCAGTGCCATTTAGCAAAACATCTGTCTTTGGTCTATGCAACTAGCAAAATTTTGTATAATGCATCAGAATACTTCAGAGTTGTCACACTTTAAATTTCACATGAGGGGTTCTTCACTATTCTTGAACTCAGCCCACTGAAGCTAGAGGAAAGGCCCTGAGGATATTTATTTCTGTTAAGAGAAAAAAGCCTACATTTGTAGGCTCAACAATTGAATCTACTACAGATAAAATATAGTGTCTACTCTCTCAGTCCCTCAAAGTTTACAGAGTGTTGGGACTTTCATTTGTGCTGCTTTCTGTTGGGTAGTTGGATAAAACTGGGCAGCTAAAATTTTCAGTCCCAAGTGCCTACTAAATTAAAAAAAAAAGTTTGTAAATTGACTTGCAGACACAAAGTAGCAAGTATCCTACATGTTTGATTTTGAGTTTTCTTAATTTCTTCCTTTTTTTTTTTTTTTTGTAAACAGGTGAAATTTTCCAACTAGGCACATGCCATTCAATTTTCTGTCTATCCCATAGTTGTATAAAGTAGCAAAACTGAAGGCGGAAATGATTGTTGTATACACTTTAAAATTGCTTTGTATGGTCTCATTTGAGATAACTGGTGTAAGAAACTTGATGTTTTATATATTTGGAAATATCAAATTAAAAAATTGAAATTAAAAAAAAAAATCCTCACACAGTCTGTCAGTGCAAGTTCCAGTCTATCAGTGCAAGTTCCAGACTCCATCCTCTGTGCAAGATCAAAGTTAATTATGCATGGATTTAGCATTAAACTGCCAAGAGAACATGAAAGACTATCAAGAGACAAAGGCAAAAAGGTTCTTCAATTCATGACTTTACTCAAGTTCACCAAGAATTTGAGGGCAATAATTCTACTCAAAAGAAAAAAATCACCACCCTAAAGAAAAAGTGCTAATTTAGTGAGAATGAAACTACCATGCTAAAAAATTTAAATGATAACAAAATCAATCTCATCTTTCCCAAAAGGTAGATACAAGTACTCTGACCCCAAATCATAGTAGACCTGTGTTTTCATGCCCCTTAGAAATAACAACAACAAAGTGCATACATTCTGTTAACTGTTATGTGGAAGCACCTAAACCCATGAAAGTGAATAAGGGTATATAGAGCTTATACCCAAAATCTTTTGTTGACATCTATGAAAAGCAAGCTGTGGACCAAAGAGCCCTTGTGAACATGATGGAGAACCAAGTCTAGGAAAGCAGCTGTAATGAGTATCTCCAAATACTTATGGAGTATACATATGACTTATCATAAAATGAAGACTTCAGTCACCAGCACCTGTCTCCAACACACTTCAGCTTACACAGGACCCTGACTCAGGTGTACACAGAAAACACAAGAAATGTGCAGAAGACACTAAGATGGAAGGGAAAATAAATATATCAGGTAACAGGACCAACACCTAAACAGTGCAAGTGGTTACATACACATGGCATCTCCATGCACTGGAACAGCATGAGGCCATGAAAAATGATAAAGAAGTTCTTCTTGTATGAATTCAGAAGGTTCACTAAATTGCAGTGTTATGAGAAAAAAAAACAGGATACAGTGTATGCAGTATGCCACCACCTGGGTAAGAACGCATCTGTGTATGTCTGCTGGTATCTGTAAAGTTACCTCAGAAGGAAGCACAGTAACCAGAAGCACTGTTGCCATCTAAGAGGGGAAGTGGGTGGGAGAAAGTTAATTTCACTGTAACTTCTTTTTATATCACTCAACTTGTATGTCACATGAATGTATTACCCATTCAAAGTTAATTAAATTTGGACTTCTGCTTCTGGAAAGATGGATAAACATACTTTTCCCTGCTCTTCCCACTAAGCATGGCTAGACTCCCTAGGCTTTATATTTGAAAGAAACAAAAACATGCTGAGAGGTGAAGAGAATGTGGCAGACTGGCCAGGGATCAGGACCTGAGGAACTACACAGTGGTGACTTCCTGAGTTTTCTTTTTGTCTCATGCATCCCACACTAGGTGCCAGGGAAGCCAACAACCCAGAAACGCCAATGGGAGCAAATAAAAAATGTCCCCAGAAAGCCTGCTCTCTCCAGCCAAAGGAGATGAAGGGACAGTGGAAACACAGAAAACTTACACAGTTACTGCCTGACTCCAGCCAAACATTACAGGAAGACAAGCCCCCACCTGCAATGTAGACACCACATGCGGAACGAGGACCTCCATCCCCCTCACTGCCTCCATGTTTGGGTTATGACAGGAGGCCCAGTGGAACATCAGGAATTCCACCAATGACAGTAGGGCACCCCTTGCCATCCCAGAAAGAAGGTACCTGCAGAGGCCTTGGGGGGAAGCCCGAACTCTGGTCCACAATCAGCAGTAACATGGAGCCCCTCCCCAGATGAGTGTCAGCAAAGGCCAAGATTAAAATCTGAGCTTCAAATCCTAACTGGCATTATCCCCTTCTCCCTGCTGGAGCATTAACAGAAATGACTTACTAAAACATAATATTTAAATAAGATCTGGAACCTCATAATATAATACCCAAAATGTCCAGCACTGAATAACAAAAATTCTCTCAACATAGCAAGAACCAGGAACATCTCAAGTGAAAGGAGAAAAGATAATCAATAGATAAGAACACTGGCATGACACAGGTAACAGTTACCAAACAAGACTTTAAAAGCCATCACAGAATGCTTCAGTGAGCAACTACAAACACACCTGAAACAAATGAAAGACAAACAAACAAACAGAAAAGTCAGCAAAGAAACACAAAATCACAGCAAAGGTAAAAGGCCACATGGAAATTTAGAACCAAATAACCTAATACCTGAAATAAAATCCCAATACATGGACTCAACAGCAGAAAAAACAGATGAATCACTGAACTTGAAGACACGACAATAGAAATTACCCAAACTGAAAAACAAAGAGAAAATAGACTGAAAAATGAACAGGGCCTCAGGGACAGATGGGCGCAATATCAATGAATATGACATTTATGCATTCTGAGTCCCAGATAGGATAAAGCAGTAGGGCTAGAAAAGTATTCAAAGAAATAATGGCTAAAATTTTGCCAAATTTGTCATGAATGAATGAATGAATAAATAAATAAATAAATATAAATAAATAAACAAACCTAAATATTTAAGACTGAACAAATTCCAAACAGGATCTTAACCCAAAGAAATCCACTCTGACATATTATAGTTAAACACCTAAAAACTAAAGACCAAAGAAAAAATTCTGAATGCCTCCAGCAAATTTCTCATCAGAAATCAGGGAGCCCAAAAGGAAGTTACATATTTTTCAAGTGTTGAGAGAACTGCCCACTCAGAATTCTGTATTCTGCAAAAATAACCTTCAAAGATGAAGAGCAAATCAACTAACTATTATCTATAAAATAGATAAACAACAAGGTCCTCCTGTACAGCATGGGAATTCAGTACCTCATAATGGCCTATATATATAAAGTTGAATCACTCTGTGGTACACCAGAAAGTAACAACATTGTAGATGGACTGTACATCAACAAAAGAAAATGTTTTTACTTTAAGTATGTATTTTTAACTGAAGTATAGTCAGCTTACAATGTTGTGTCAATAAAAAAAAACTTTTTAAATAGCAAAATAAGGCATTCTCAGATGAACAAAACTAACAGAATTTGTCAACCAACATATCTACTCTAAAAGAATGAACAAAACAAAGAGAAAATGAAAAAAGAAGGAATCCTGGAACATCAGGAAGGAAGAAAGAACAATAAAAATAGTACAAATATGGACAATTACAGTTTCTTACTCCTTTGTGTTTGCTAAATTTTGTTTGGTAGTTGAAGCAAAAATTATAATGCTGATGCACTTCTCAGTGTGTGAAGAGGAAACATACAAGACTATCATAACAAACTGGTAAGTGTTGACACCAGCAGACTAAGAAAAGTTATGTGTATATGATGTAATGGTTACAGTAACCACTTAAAAAGATACACAAATAGCTGTAGCACAGGGAACTATATTCAATATCTTGTAGTAGCCTATAATGAAAAAGAATATGAAAATGAATAAATCTGTATGACTGAACTACTATGCTGTTCACCAGAAACTGACACAACATTGTAAACTGACTCAACTTCAATTTAAAAAAAAAAATGATACACAAAGAGAAGCACTCAAAAACACCACAGATAAGTCAAAATTAAGTTCTAAAACATTTTCAGGTAATCCACAAGAAGTCACATAAAGCAAAACAGAGAAGTGAAAAGCAGAACAAACAGATAAAGGACCAATCAATAACCACAATAAATCTAAGTGGTCTAAACACACCAGTTAAATAACAGTCAACTTAAAAAAAAATGACTGAGCTCTATGTTGTCTATAAGAAACACTTCAATTTAACAGTATAGAAACATACTTGTTTTACTACACTTCAGTTTATTGAGTTTTACAAATTGAAGGTTTGTGGCAATTCAGAATCAAGCAAGTCTATCAGCATCACTTTTCCAACAGCATTTGCTCACTTTGTGTCTCTGGGTCACCATTTGGTAATTCTCACACCACTTCAAACTGCTTTATTATTATTAATTTGTTTATGGAGATCTGTGATCAGAGATCTTTGATGTAACTACCACGACTCACTGAAGGCTCAGGTGATGGTTAGCATTCTTTAGCAATAAAATATTTTTAAACTAAGGTACATACATTGTTGTTTTAGACATAATGCTATTGCACACTTAACAGACTACAGCACAGTATACACATAAATTTTAAGTGGACTGGGAAACCAAAATTTCATATGACTGGCTTTCTTGTGATATTTGCTTTATTACAGTGGTCTGGAACCAAAACCACCACATCTACAAGGTATGCCTATATGTAGGTTAAAACTAGACAGATGAAAAAATATATTCCACATAAACATTAATCAAAGAAAGTATGAGTGGACACATTGCTATCAGAAAAAGTAAAATTTATAGCAAAGAAAATTACCACTAACAGAGAGGGATACTAAATAATGATCAAAAGTCAATCCATCAAGAAGACATAGCAATTCTAAATGTGCATGTACCAAAGAAGAGTGCTGCACGATACATGAAGCAAAAACCGAAAGGAGAAGTAGAAGAGTGCACAGTTACAGCTGCAGACTTCAATCCCTTCTCTCAGCAACTGATGGCACAAGTAGACGGGAACTCAGCAAGGATACAGGACTCAACAATACTATCAACCTGCAGGGTCTAACCAACACGAAGAGAGTACTCCGCCCAGCAGGAGCAGAACGCACATTGTTTTCAAGTGCATAGGGGACCAAAGTAAACTTAATACTGATCATAATACAAACCTCAAAACTTTAAAAGAACTGAAACCATACAGACAATGCTTTCTGACTACAATGGAATTAACCCAGAAATCAGCAAGAGATGGGTAACGAGAAAATACCCCCAAACACTTGGAAACTAAACAACATGGTTCTAAATAATCTATGGATCAAAGAGGAAGGCTCAGGGAAACTAAAAACTATATGAACAGGATGAAAATAGAAAATACAAAATATTAAAATGCGTGGAACATAACTAAAGCAGTGCCAAAAGGAAAAATTTTAGAAAAGAGAAAAAGTCTCAAATCAATAATCTATGTTCTCACCTTAATAACCTAGAAGAAGATAAAAGTAAACCCAAAGCAAGCAAATGAAAGGAAATAAAAAGAGGAAATTAATGAAATGCAAAACAAAAAATAGACAAAAATCAATGAATCAAGAAGACAATTCATCAAAAGTTAAAACTTTTGCTCAGCAAATGACCCTGGAAGAAGGTGAAAAGGCAAGCTATGTGATAGGAGAAATTACACACATCTGACAAAGGACTCATATCTAGTATATACCAAGAATCCTCAAAATAACAAAATTAGAGAGATGGAAACAGATGAGTGGTTGTCAGAGGTCAGGAATGGTGGAGGGGAGGGGGAGTGTGTAATTATAAAGAAATAGCGTAGGAAAGATCTTTGCGATTATGAGACAGTTCTGTATCTTGACTGTGGTGGTGATTACAGAAATCCACACACGGGATGAAATAACGGAGAACTGCACTTACATTGTACCAATGTCAAACCTCTGGTTATGATGTTGTACTATATTTGTGTAAGATGTAACCTTTGGAGGAAACAGAAAGAAGAGTAAATAGAACTTTCTAAACTCTCTTTACAACTCCCTGTGGCTCTAAAATTGTTTCAAAATAAAATATTTTAAAGACAAAAAATAGTTTTAAATGATTTAAACAAATTAAAAATTAAAACACCTCAGTTAGCTGTAATGATGAATCAAAACTAATGAGATTAAACTCAATAAAGAACAATGTAAACATTTTGAAGATTTTTTTTTAAAAAATAGAATGTGTGTAACCAGAAAAGACATGCTATTCTCCAAGTGCTAAAAAGTCATCTGAGGGCAATCTAAAGAAGATTATTAGGGACCATATATCTAAGGAAGATTTCATCTAAAGATTTAGATATAAATTCTGGATCTTAAGAACACCTGCTACAGCAGTTGACAATAGTAATTTTTAAAATAAAAATATCCAATATGTTTCCCAAAAGAATGTCATATATTTTACTAAACCTTTACAGAATAAATAATTCCTATCTTATATAAACTGTTTCAAAGAATAGAAAAAGAAAGCTAAAAAATTAATTTTACAAAGCCAGTAAAATTCTGATATACAAACTGGATTAAACTAGTACAAGAAAGGAAAATTATCTCACTTTTGAATATTGATACAAAAATGCCAAATATATGCAAATACAATTTAGCATGTACTTGATATTTCATAACCAATTAGGGTTTACCTCAAGAATGAAATAAAAGACTGTTCAATATTTGAAAATGTATCAGTGTAATTCACCATGTTAGGAGCTTAATTATAAAAGCTATATAATCATCTTTGCAGATATACAAAAAGCCTTAAATGTCAACATCTATTCATAATAAATTTTTTTTTTAAAAAAACCTCTTGGTAAACTAGGAATGCAAAGGCACTGTATTAACCTGAAAAAGCATTTCTACAAAAACCTATAGTAATCACCAGTGAAACACTAAAATCATTATTTTTTAAGTCAGAAATACAAAAGGGCCTGCTACTCCCAAGTTCTAGCAAGTGCCGCCAGGCAAAAAAAAAAAAAAAAAAAAAAAGTATTGGCATGAAAAGAGACACGATAACCATTATCTGCATTACATCTTGGATGATTTTAATAGATATTGTTCAAAAAAAATTTACAGAGAGCACATAAAAAATAAGTACAGTAAAAAATGTCCAGCCTCATTAGTCATTAGGGAAATGAAAATAAAAATCACTATGAGATACAACTTCACACCTGCTAGGATGGCTGAAATGAAAAAAAAAGGACAATAACAACTTTAGGAAGGATGTGGAAAAGTTGGAGCCTTCAGCTTTGCTGGTGTGAATATGAAATGGTGTACCCACTCTAAATAACAGTTTGGCAGTTCCTCAAAATTTAAACAAAGTGTTATTCTTTGTGTAACAATTGCATTCCTAGGCATATATCCAAAAGAATAAAAACATATGTCTACACACACACTATACACGAATGTTTATAGTAACCAAAAGTGAAAACAACTCAAAAAGCTATCAGTTGATGAATGGGCAAAAGCAAAATTGAATACCTATATACAATAGAATTTTTTTTACCAATTAAAAGGAATAGAGTACTGATATATACTACAATATAAATGAATCTTGAAAACATTATGATAATGAAAATAGCCTCCAATTGTAGGGGTCAGTTTATATGAAAACGTCCAGAATGGCCTAATCTATTGAGACAGAATATATGTTAGTCTTACCAGGAGCTGAGGGGGTGGGTTGCTAGAAATAACTACTAATAGCTATGGAATCCTATTATTCTAAAGTTTAATAGCTTTCATGACTGAATAATGTTGGGAATATACTAGGAACCACTAAATTGCACATTTATGGGGGTTAATTTTATCATATGAGAATTATATTTCAATTAAATTGTTATTAAAAATAAGTTATGTATGGAGTACATAAAAATGAAAAATTAAGTTTATTAAAATAAAGCCATATATCACTTTGGCTAATGGAATCTTTATGAATTTTAAAAAATTAGAAATCTAGAAAGAATGATCAATATGTTTCTCTAAAGAAGAAACACTGAATTACAAAACACTGTAAGCTTGAAATATAATAACCCAATCTATGTATGCAAAATGAAAAAACAGATCATCAGTGCATTTGAATCCTACTTACATAGCAGCTATTATATGCCAGATACTTAATCTAAGTAATCCATACATATTGACATATTTGATCTTATAACAAACCAATGACAAGAGACTACTACAAACCTCCCATTTTAAAGCGGGGGATACTGAGAAGTCAAGTCATCTTCTTAGTTTCACTTGGCCCCTAGTTAGCAGAGCTAGGCTCAGACACCAGTAAGTTTCCTCCAGAGGCCGGGCTTTTAAGCCCCTACACACACTGCTGACCTTGTCAATCATGAACTGAAATAGGAATAAAGACAGGAAAGGAGAACAAAGAAGCAAGCAGAGAGAAAAATGCCCAAATCAAAGGAGGTCAAATATCCTGATAGGGCTGAAGATGAGAGGCTAGAAATACAGTGGAAATGCATGGGTAAAGGGAAGAAAAGTTGACAGATCTCCTGAGGTCAGGAAACAACAACCTGTAAACTAGAGTCAAAAGTGGTGTCTTCACTGTCTCAGCAGCAGAGAATGAGGATGACCAGGAGGGGGTGATGCACCTGTCTTCTTAAGCTGTGATTTGCACATTTTCAGAATCTCTTACTATAGGTGTTATTTAAAGGTTTTTGTTCATATATTTGTTAATGATTAGGATGTACCCTCTAAGAATTCTTTATTATCTTTTCCAGTTTTTAAGTATTCAGTTTACTATTTTTCATGTTTGTTCTTCAATTTTACTTTTAATGTATTACTCATCTTTTAATTTTTGTGTAGAACATTTTTGATTGGGATTTTTTTCATTCTTTATGTCAACTTTATGATTAGAAAGCCCTTTTTCATTCTAATTTAATACATTTCCCAATACATTTCACTCATTCCCTTATTGTTGTAACAATTCCATCAAACCCTTTAACATTTCCTTTCAAATTTTTTTTAAGGAAGTAAGTATCCATCTTTACTTCTTTTTCTAAACTGTAACTAATTGTGTCAGCATCATTTGTTTAAGAAAACTTTCCCTCATCTGTTATTTTTTATCCCTGTATTTTTAAAATATTGTAGTATTCAGGGACTTAGCAATATCCACAAAGCATGGCTCCAAAAATCTTCTCTATTGTGTTTCTGAATTTACCTGTATTCACAACATGTGCATTTCTGTTAAAAATGGCTTCCCTCCAACTGATAGACACAGATTGATGGCAATCAAGGAAAAAAATTATTATGGGGCTGTTGAATCTAGGTCTCGAATGATGAAAATATTCTCTCCATCAAGAAAGTCAAAGAGAGGGTGAAGAGGAGGAGGGGCTGAAGAGAAAGGGAAACATCCTGTGTGTTCTGGCTTCCGTATTATTTAGCTCAAGAAGAATACATTCTTAATAACTATCAAACAAAATAAAATTTCTCAATGTCATATTATAGATGATTATGCATATCATGTTTCTGCAACTCCCAAGGGGAGCTTTTGTGGACTTACAGGAAAAGCCTCATGACCTGGACAATGGGAGAAGATCGGGCTTAGACCCTAACAAAGACATCGCCGTGTAACACTACTGTGTGATAACACCCCCAACACCACCGTAGGCTATCATGAAAAACAGTGTTCCTGGGCGAGCACTTAGGCAGTAGAACAGAGATTCCAAACAGAAAGGCCAGAGCCATCCCTCCAGTTAACACCAAGACAGGTAGTGGACACATGGCTGGGTATCATAAGGAAGAGGTCAAACTTCTGCAGATACCAATTCAGGATGATTCAAGTTAAAAATATTTTGAAAAATCTCACAAGCCAAAAAGAATTCTCGATGACCTGAAGTGTAACAGTAAGATAACCAGTGTGTGTAAGATAGACAAGCACACAGGAATGCAAGTATGAGAAAGCTTTTTCACAAGCAGAACAGCTCAGGGGACCACATCAGAACAAAGATGAGCCCCTTTGCTGGATGAGAATAACTGGAAACGATCATCCAAACACAAAGTATATCTGATATTTGTAATTACATTTATATATTCTTTTATCCCAAACTGCATACATGTTTTTAAAGTCTATTTTCAAATAATCTTTTAAAAATAACCCTTAAAACCTGAAATAAACAAGTTTTCCACCGTTTTCCTATATGGCTATTTAGAAAGCACAGCCCTTCGCTATCTGCTATAATCAAGATCCCTTCACCCAGTGAAGTGAAAATTATCCAAGAATATAACCTTGAGAATGTTTATTAAAGTATCTTAATTTGCTATCTGTGTCATTGTGCAACAGGAAATCCCTTTCATTTAGATATTGTCTCAATCAGAATATTGTGTGATCACTTCTAACTTATATATCTTCCCATGTTTTTTCCTCTTTCTTCTAAGTGGAAGCAGAAACTTCCAGACTCAACTTTACAATCACCATTCCAGACAGCATTTCTGAATAAGTCATATTTTAATATTGCCTCCCCACTTTGAATAAAGCATGGATCTTTTCACTACACTTAAAGTAAAACTCGATAAATATTTATTGATCACTTAAATATGTCAGGCACTGTGATTAAGAATTTAAATAAATAAACTTCATCCTTTAAACTATCTTTTTAAAATGCACTACTACTAGCCCCATGTTATATACAAGAAAACTGAAATATACTGATGTTAAATTAAGTTTGGGGGTCATCGACCGCTATGGGCTGAATGTGTGCCCCACCCCACAGTTCATCCGTTGTAATCCTGGTGCCTGTGGGAGGTGATTAGATTGTGAGGGTGAAGCCCCCAGGAATGGGTCAGTGCCCTTAGAAAAGAGACCCCACAGAGATCTCTCACCCATTCCATCATTTGAGAACACAGGAGAAGACTGGCTATGAGCCATAAGGTGAGGCCCTCACCCAGGACATTAACGTGCTCATACCTTGATCTTGGACTTAGCCTCAGATCTGTGAGAAAGACATTTTTGTTGTTTATGTCACTAATGTGGTAGGATTTTGTCACAGCAGCCCAGCAGAATAAGACATACGTCAAAGCAATGGTCTAAGATTGGCATCCAACCAGTCAGACTCTAGAACTGACCTGCTCTTGTGATATTACAATTACTAACCCATCTTCCTCTTTCCCAATTCTCCACTACTTTAGCGAAACATCAAAATCATCTGTTGAGTTTTTCTTTAACACAGATACATCAGTTCTACTCTTTACCTCCATCCTGATTCAGCATTTCTGATCTTTTACTCTTTGACTTTCTCAGCATTCTCCCAATCTTAAACAGATGAAGTCAAATGTGTGATTGTGATGTTTAGTCACCAGGGAGAGCTACGGCCTTAGAACCGACACTTCTTATATTCAGGGACAAAATCTTGACTTATTCAGAACCCTTATTACGTCTCTATAGTCTTGCTGCTAATAGACACTCCATAAATATTTTCTCAGTGATTAAATCTTTATAGGCCTCAACACTATTAAACAGTTGCCTCAGGGTGCTAATATCTGGAAAGTCAATAGGAAATACCAAAAATAATATATTATACTGAGTTGATTGCTAATTTTATTTTCAAGACAGCACAGAAGGGAACTGGTGGGGGGGAGAAAATTTGTAGTACATTTCTAAAATTTTGAAAATTGTATGGCTAGTGCTAATTGACTGTAATATATTGTGTGAGAATAATAATCACAAGGTTTGACAACCTGTAGGTGATGAGCACTTTTCAGTCAGAATGTACAAGGCAGTGAACATCAAGTGTGATTACACCGGACTCCAGCAGCTGAATTTCAGACATGTATTTAACCATAGGCGTTTGTTACGATGTAAAAGATAAATTCTGTCTGTTACAATGTGGTCAATTGTAAATTTAAGTTTATTTTCCCATTTCATATTAGGTTTGTACTCACGGTTCTAAATTACATGGTCTCCACATATTAGTACACTTTAAATGCAGTTTTCTATGTAACATGCATTGCTTTCATATACAGTGACATTAAAGTCGTTTCCTTTCTAAGTTTGATTATGTCAGTATGCTTTTTACTTTGTAATATTGTGAAAACTATTTTCCTAGCTTTTAATGTGCACACAATATATGTTTATAAAATAGCAATAAAAGTAATTTAGGCAAGCTTCTAATTATTGAAGGTCACAGAAATACTATTATCTAAAAATTTATGTGATTTTCTAAAAATTATGGCAATTTCTTACTGGCCTATTTACTTAGATATTTAATCTTTCATCAATAAATAGCACAGTGAAATATAAATTAAATATATAAATTGAATTTGATAGATACATTACTCTTAACAACTTTCTTTCCTAAAGTAAAAAATTTCATGTATCAATTCAAAGAAACACAGCAGAAAACGAAATGTACAGGAATTAAAATACTTATTTCAAATTGGTAGCAAACAAAAAGTGAAGCAACTGCGTTATCTGGTAGAAAAGCTACCACCAGGCGGCGCAGCTGAGCCCCCAGCCAGGAGTGGCGGCGCGCTCCCGCTCGCGCGCGCCACGCTGGGTAACTGGGAGCCGGACCGCTGCCCTTTGCGCCTGGGCTGGCCGCCGTGGGGCGCCAGCTACCGGCTGGGGTGGGGGCTGGTTTTCTCGCCGGCCATCGGGGAAGGCCGCTGGAGAGAGGGGAGGGAGGACAGGGGGTGGGAGCCGCGGGAGGGCAGCCGGAGAGCAGGGCGAGGAGGCGGTAAACGGAGGGGAGGGGCCGCGCGAAGCTGGGGCCAGGCCGGCAGGGGTGCGGGGAGGGTTGGGACCTAGAGAGAAAGTAACTCCAGGACGAGACCGGAGCGTCTCGCGCCGCGGGCACAGGCGGAGTGGCTGCGCCCGAGACCGCTCCGCCGCTCCCGCTCCAACGTAAGCCCGGCGCGGGCGCCACCGTTCATCGATGAGCACCCCTGTCCCTAACGTGGCTGCGACGCCCAGAAAGTCGCCCAGCCGGGATTCGGACCTGGGCAGGGGCGGCGGGACACGCGGAGCGGGGACATCCAGCGTCAAGGCCTGGTGTGGAAGAGGGGACTGCCCACGTGGCCGGCCCTTGCCCCGGGTAGAACCTCTCCAGGCAGGTTGGGGGCTCAGGTCCTGGCACGCTGGCCTCAGTGCAGGGCTGGCGAGTATCCGGTGTCAAAGCCGGGCTCCCGGAGCTGGGGCTTTGGGCTGACTGGACCCAGCTTGGTGTCCAAGTCAGAGAGAGAAAAGGTCTCCAGCGGGACAGATGTGCGTCCTCTGCCGCCCACCCGCGAGTCCGAATTGGAGCGGGAGGGGCTGGCGCGCTGCTGGTCGTGCCAAGCGCGCGGGATCTAGAGCCCCAGGGGGGCACCTGGGAGACATGATCTCCCCTCGGGAACCCCGCTGCCTGCGGGCATCCCCGGATCTGCACCGCGCACCGCATAAACTCGCAAACAGCCCCCTCCCCCGGAGCTGGAGCGTGCTTCCCTCCCTCGTCCCCAACCCCTGACTGCAGAAAGATAAGCTTCAAATTTTCACTCCGTGTCTCATATGTGCCTGAAGGTATTTAACTGCACGAGTGAATAATAGCATTAGTTTCAATTTCTTTTTAATCCCTGCAACAATAAACTTTGAGAACAACAACAAAAGAAAACTAAAACCAAAAGTATGAAAATTCTATGTGACAATATTATTTGATGGTACATTTAATTAGTTAGATTAATTTTATTTCACTTAAGGAAACAATACTGTAAAAAATTTCTATTAACATGCATAATAAAAATACATAAAAATATCAGTCACTTTTACAGAACTATTATTCAGTGTTTTACATATGCGGAGTCAGACTTGCCATGAAGCTGATGGAATTTGTTTCCGAGCACCTCATTTGTACAAACATTTCCAGGGACCTGAAAACAGTCCTAGAATGTGTTTATATGGTCAGTTATTTTTGTTACATTTAGAAATGTATTTATAATTGTGATATTTTTCTTATTGTAACTAATATTTTATTTTGTGACTGATAGTTATTTATAGTTTGTCTTCTATTTCTTAAATAGAGCCGCTTCAAAATGGAGGGGCTTTAAAAGTTAAAGGGTCATATAGCCTTGAGCTGTATTAGTTAGCTATATGAATCGACTGCATTAAATTGTTTAATTAATATGACAATATGCTTTACACACAAAGAAACAGGACAGGAAAATTAAGGACCTTCTATATGAAGGCTGTTAAGTTAATGATATAATATTCGAAACAAGGCCTTCTGGCTCTTGAGTCCCTGTTCTGAAAGTCCACACTTATAGACATAGATATTAACACAGATGGAACTCCAGACTCTGTCATACATGTATGAGGTATGGCTCAATTTATGTAAAATTCCAAACAGGCAAAAATAAATGGCATGTTTTACAGATACATACATTTACAGTAAAAATACAAAGACTAGCAAAGAACTGGTTAACATAGGACTCATGGTAGGAGTTACCTCTAGAGAAAAAGGAGAATTTAGTGGGGAGGAGCCTCCAAGGGATTCAAGTGTCTTTGCCATTGTATATTTTTAAATGATTATTAATTCTACAGTTATCAGAGTATTATTTTACTTTAAGTCGTATGTAGCTTATAGATACCCTCATGTGTGCAATACGTATAAAAAATTCAATAAAAATTGTCACATATTTCAAAGTACATAGGTTCCCCTAAGTATACATAGAAAATCCCACATCTCTTTCTTATTGCTTTAAATAGACAGGAACTGTATTTTTTAATTTAATGGAATAAATATAAAACATTAGATTTTAAGCTATATTTTGGCATATTTCAAAGGAGAACACATCTTTATTTTGGCTTCATCATGAAATATTAATAACATAATAACCAAAAATACCTGGAATCTTGGTAACCATGAATAATTAGTGATTTAATCACATGTATTACAGAGACCTGGTTCCATCTAAGGATAGACACATGGAAAGAGAGTCATACTTATCAAACCATAAAAAGAAGCTGGGAAATCTGCAAAATCACACTGCTGCTGAACCCATCAGAGTGCTGACTTTGAATGGTTACCATCAGGGTAAAATTTGAGGAACGCTGGCATGAGCCTCCAGACAGACAAGACACTGGCAATCCGTCACCTGTCCCAGAGCACTGAAAGTGTTAGGTAGTTAGATAAGTGGGGGCACCAGGCAGACAGGTGGAGGAGAGAGAGGATGGTCTGGATGATGGTGGCATGCCTGCCTCCAGCATAAAGGGGCTTTACTTCTTCTAAGTGAGTGCCAGCAAGAAACCAGTTAGAACTAAAAGGCTGGAACTTCATGGTAGTGACAAGGACCTAACCGGACATGACACAGTGCTCATTGTAATATAATTAGCATTGAGGTTCTGGCCCCTCCATGGGTTTTTCTGTGTTCATCATGGATAAGGGCATTCACAAAAGGGGACAAACATGACTGAGCACTCCAGGGGCAAGAGCCATCAATCAATCAAAAGACCACCTCTAAGTGAGGGTACAAGAGGAAGGAGCAAAGACCATTGCTGTCTGCACTTGGATCAGCCTGCCTCCTGTTCTTGGAGGGGTACTTCACCTTTCCTAATAAAATCTTTCACTGCACAATGCTTTCATCTCCCATGTGAATTCTTATCTTTTGAGTAAGTCAAGAACTGGGGCCTTTTCCTTCCCCCTTTTAGGGTAACAGAAGGAGACAAGATGGGGATGCAAACAGATACAAAAGTATCAACTAACTCCTTAATGAACTGCTCAAAGCTGAGCACTCCCAGTTGGGAGAGTATGGAGTCCTGGGATCACAGATGGTCGCAGCCCCTTCTCCATGGACCTCACTGTTTGCTTGTGAAAAAGCCTGGGGGCAGGAAAGAGTGGAGAAAGCCTCCCACAGTTGGTGTGTTCCTGTTGCCCTGGGATGGCACTGCTGAGGGAGAAAACAATTCTTACCTGGATGCTTTCCCCAGTGGAATAATGTCTTAAGATGCTGAAAATAAAGGGCAGTAAATCCTGTCAATTTCAGGGGGTTGAAAACTCAGAGTTTGGTTAATGGAGACAGGCAGACATCCTCCTAGTTTCAGAAAATTAAAGATTTCTTTTTACCATGGAGGGCAGGGCAGGATCACCAAGGAAACTTGGCTCCAATGACTCAGAGACACGTGAGCAACCTAAGACTGATGCTAAATGAGGAAAATGTGGAAAGCCTCTTTGTTTCTCACCACCTGGAGTAACCAGGACCAAGAAACAAGCAACAGCAGACCAACCCCCAGCAGAGGGATAAGAGCACACAGGGACCAAGATGCAGGGTCACAGGGAACATCTACAACTGAAGGTGGACCAAGCACATTCCAGAATAAAACTCAGATAGTCTATCAGTCTAGCTCCCGCCCTAACCACAAGGTGACACTGAAGGAACCTGAGGTTGGCCATGCATGGCAGGTAATTGAAACTACCAGCAAAACAGAAACACAGCTCAGTTCCTCAATGAAAGCATAGCAGGAAAAGAGGCGTGCCTATTTCCAGCCTTAAACATTATTTACTTAGGCTTCTGACCCCCTACATGGAATATGTAGATTTCAACTAAAAGTTATGAGACCTATGAAATGGAAAGAAAAAAGAATCCACTGTTGAAAGATAAAACAAATAATAGAAGTGAAAATCAGACAGGGAATATAAAATCACTATGATTAATACATCACACGCTCCAGTGAAAAGACTTGAAGATATTCATGAATAGATGGGTCATTTCAGCAGAGAAATGGAAACAATAAGAAAATGTCAAAGAGCAGGCTAGGAATAAATTTAAACACATGCCCAGCAAAGGGAATGAAGAATGTCTTTGACAGGCTCATCAGTAGGCCTGACACATTCAAGGAAAGCCTTGGTGGACTTGAATATAAGTCAACAGACATTACTCAAATGAAAACAAAAGAGGAAATTCTTGGAAAATTTTAATAATTTAAATTTAAAAGAACAGTGTATCCAAGAGATGTAGGCCAATCAGTCTGAAATATATTTAATTGAAGTCCCAGAAGGAAAAAGAAAGTAAAAGAATGAGGGAAAAAAATTGCAAAATGAATGGTCAAGAATTTTCAACAAATAATGAATTAAAAAACAACCTAGAAATAAATTCATACTGCTAAAGGCCAAAGATGAAGGGAAGCATTAAACTCTGTCAGAGAAAATTACATGATCATCTTTAGGAAATGGGGTGTCTCCCAGGTGTTTGAGACCAGGTGGAACCAGAATAAAGTTATCAACGTGCCTAAAAAATTGATGTATAATTTAGAGGAGTGAATGATCCGCCAAAGGGGTTAAGAGAAATCAGAGAAGGGAGGTAACAAGGTCAGTTATCCTGTGTAAAGTATGCTTTTGCTGGCTAGAAGTTGGATCACCCAGTCATATATAGTGTACAAATCAATGAATCAATTAATTAACTGTATGAACATATATAAATAACTAATAAAGACAATTTAAAATTATATTCTGATGCTATTATATATTCAAGTGATAAAACAAAATATGTCTCGGTATTTGTACTCAAATAATATACATTTCTGATGTTTTTTTTTAATGTAAGTATAGTCAGTTTACAATGTATCAATTTCTGGTGTACAGCATAATATTTCAATCAGACATATACATACATATATCCCTTTTCATATTCTTTATTACAGGTCACTGAAAAATACTGAACATTGTTCCCTGTGCTAAACAGTATAAGCTTGTTGTTTATCTATCTTATACATAGTAGTGTCAGCAAATCTCAAACTCCCAATTTATTCCTCCCCACTCCCTTTTGATTTGCTTTTCAATAACATTTGCTTCTTTCTTTCAATGTAATTTCAATAATTACCTTTCCAATATCTAAGGTTGATTTTAATATTCTACTAAGTTGAGCTTAATATTCATTGACAGATATTTTAAATTTCATAGATTCAACTGACAAATAATACTATGCAAAATGCACCCAACTTTACTACTGTGAATCATGTCTTGAATCAGAAGAGCTCTGGGACCCTGAAGAAAGCAAGCACATCAGTCAAGCACTAATCCAGAGGCAGGAACCATGTGGTACCTTGAATGTGGACATTTTAATTAAAAGTATTAACTATAACAGGGAAACATCTACTAGAATGTAAAGGGTCCTATAGAAAATCTAGAAATAACAGATAAAATAACAACCAGATCTCCTAGAGATGAGATCATGAACCACAGGGAGAGACTCATTTCCTGAAGTGTGGAGAACACCCAGACTTCTTTTTAGAGGGTGGGTATATCTATGGCTCATGAGAGAGTGGAGAAGTTCACAGAGGCCACAAGCCTCCCAGGGAGTACAGGAAGAAATTTTTAATAGGAGGTACCCTGCTGCAAAATCCCCACTAAGAAGCCACTGTGGAGTTGGTGGAGAAATCTACCCCCCAGGAATATCCTGAGCTGCTTATAAGTCAGGTACGTCTGGAGTCAAGGGACTGGAGGAACTATGCCCTCTGCTGAGCTTGGAAGTTGACATGGTGCAGGAGCCTGCCTAGGAAAACACAGCAGACTTGGAAGAGAAAACCCTTTCTTACTCTAGTGTCTCTCTGGTACTCTCTACTAACAAAGCATGCCATCTGCCACAGGAGAAACATCTACAGGGTCCAAATATATTATTTCAGAGCAGTCATTTAAGGGTGGTTTGCAGCAGAGAGGCAATGCACTGATAACAAGTATATTACATTTTAATGTCTCTCAAGAAAAATGCATCTGGAAAAAAAAACATGGTCAGCTATCTGGTCTAGTTTGAGCCACAAATTTTTCACTACACGCACTTGCTATTCTAAGTATTTGCCAATAATAAGGGGAAAGAAAGAGACAACACAGAGAAAACATTCAAAAACATCCCAGAGCTGGTTATGTCAGTGTTTTCAATTTGTGAAATCTCATCAAGCTTTAAAGTTAAGTTTTATGCACTTGTCTTATCATTTATGTATTTCAATAAAGACTTTTAGAGTAAAGCATATATGTGGCAAAGTTTAGTTTTTGATTATGTAGCACTCCATAGAATTCATGTATTTAGCTCTATTGGCACATGGATTTCTTTATATTTCAATTGTCAATTCAACTGCAAGGACTCTGAATTGAACATAACTGTATTTCCAGGCTCTTAATAAAGATTTTTTTTTAAATCGAAGTATGAGTGTATTTTGGAAGGAAAGACTTGTCAATCATGCAAAATATGTGTTTTCTTTGACTTCTTAGAGGTTCCTAGTTTGCCTCTAGCTGAAAGTTATAGTCATTATAAATGCCATCAGGAAGCTAGTAATTATTGTATGGTAATTATTTTATAGTAAAAAACCAAATGACCCTCATTTCATTCGCTAAGTTCTTTTATTTTAAACTGAAGTATTTTTGACTTACAATATATTAGTTCTGGTGTACAGCATGGAAATTTTATATTTTTATAGATTATACTGCATACAAAGCTATTATAAAATAGTGACTATTTTCCTTGTGCTATCCATTAGGTCTTTTTGTATCTTATTTTATGCATAGTAGTTTGTATTCCATAATCCTCTATAATAGCTTTGCCCCACCCCACACCCCTCTCTTCTGACAACCAACAGTCCATTCTCTGTATCTGTGAGTCTGTTTCTGCTTTGCTATATCTGTTCTAATTATTATTATTATAATTATTATAATTATTATTATTATTATTATTATTATTATTAATTATTATGACTACTGTCTTCACCCTTCAATGGAGAATCAGTCCCTGTCTTAGAAGACAGGTCTTCAACAGTGTTATTAACAAGTGAATCACCTTTTGTGGTAGGCTAATTTCATTCATGGTCTCATTAATTCTTTTCTAAATCCTGTCATTTACTTTGTAATTTTCTGCTTTTCCCTTTGACAATGGACTTTTCTACGTTGCAAGCTCTGGTCAAAGCAATGTTAACAATTGTGATATAAGCTGAAAATTAATTGAAGATAGAAGAGTGCACTTTTGATTGTCCTGTTCATGACATGACCTACTCTCTCTTGAATCCTCACCATCAACCTGAGAATGAGCTGAGACTAGCTTCCTGGCAGCTAAGAGACCCCATCAAGCTGGGTTAAGTCACCCCAGCTGAAGCCAGCCAAGTCTGGTCAGTTCACTACTGACTCATAAGTGTATTATACAGGAGAAAGAACCTTCAGCAATGTCAGTCCAACTCAATTCAGATTAGCAAGACCTCCAAACTGAGTCAAAACCTTGCAAAAAAATAACAGGTAGATGTGATTTTAAGTCACTATATTTTGATATGTCATGGGAAAATATCTACATAGCAAAACTTTTCACTTCTGGCAGAAGTTTTCTCTCTCACTCAATGTTTTAAAATTTAAAAACAATGTTTTTCGTTCCTTAGGAAATATTATTCATAGCACTCCTCTCGAGTTTTATGCATTGACAGGGAATTAAGAACCAGAAAAAGCACTGATATTCTTATATGAGATGGTCATGTGAATTTATTATAGTTCAAAAACATTTTTCTTCAACCCAGCAAGAGAAATTGTGAATCTAAATTTCACTATAACTAAGATACAAAATATTACATACTATGAACTTGTAGGGTTCCTTGGGAAGAGTTAAAAGTTTAAAGTTAAAATCTACAAGTGTTGAGTCCACCAAATGAGAGAATTGATTAGAAACTAAGAATGGTTTTTATTAATTATTTTTGGATCTAGAGATTATCATATTATCTGAAGTCAGAGAAAATCAAATATCATATTACTTACATGCTGAATCTAAAAATGATACAAATGGACATATTTACAAAACTAAACCAGACTTACAGACATAGAAAACAAACTATGGTTACAAAAGGGGAAAAGGCAGTGGAGGGATAAATTAGGAGTCTGGGATCAACAGACGCACAAGGTATAGCACAGGGAACTATATTCAATCTCTTGTAATAACCAATAATGGGAAGGAGTCTGAAAAATAATATATATATACTAAATCACTATGCTGTACAGCTGAAATTAACACAACATTGTAAATCAACACTTTAATTTAAAAAAATAAAATAAAGCCAGCAACCTCTTGGTGCTGGTCATTGTCAAAACAAAAACAAGCAAACAAAAATAAAACAAAAAAGACAATACTGGTGATCTGATTCCCTCATTAACAGATGTTGCAAGAGTTAAGTGAATTTCTTTTCAAAATTATTTAGAAATATTTTACAATAAAAAAGTGATAATTGAATAAGTGTAGGCTTAATCATTGTTACACCAAGTGTGTGTGAACCCATAGGTTATTAAAAAAAACAGGGCAAATTTAATGACTGACAATCAGGCAATTATGAGAACAGCTGCCAAAACCAAACTGTCCCAAGTCCTGAATCATTGTGAAAACTCAGGGAAAGAACCTGTGACTTGACGAATAGCCAATAAATATAATTTATGTGAGAAATGTATTACTATATTTTATGAAGATTTGTATGTGTGTCACTTGGTGATGCCATGTGTTGGGCTCAGCTGTGATTCATGAGTCAAGAGAGAATGAGGAGCGTTGCTCTGCTAATTGCACACACCACAGCTAAAACATACATCATATTCCAAAACAATGACTCTTTTTTTTTTTTATTACTTTTAAACTGTCTGTCTGTTTTGGAGACAAGAATAAACAAGAATTTTAAAAATGAAGAGCACTAAAAACATTCTGTAAGACTATATTTTTGAGAAATGTTTATTGAGCACCTCATCTTTACCAGCTAATATGAGTCACAGGCAAAGACTGCCTAACTCTCCTTTCAGAAGTTGAATGGGAAGAAATAATTTCCTTTTAACTAATCACAAAGGAAAAGATATAATTGATGTTGAGGACCTGAAAAAAGCCATCTGATTCTTATTCTACTTCTAATCTTAAATAATTTCAACTCTCCAATTTTATGTTTGCTTATATAGCTAAGAAGATACTTACAGTATTCTTGGATGATGATTATTTATCATCTCTAAATGTTTTTTCTTTTGACCTATCCTTTCTTCTTCTTTGAGCTACATTGGATGATATTATCTACCCACATGTGTGCAATAATTTTCACATGAAAATTAAGCTTCTTAGAGAAAATCTATTGTTGCTTGGGTTAACTTTACAGCCCTTCAGATCCAATTATTTATTTAGGCCATTAAGTGTTTGAAAAATGAAGACTTAGATTTGAAACCCAATTTGGTCAATGACTGGTTTCAAGAAATTGGAGAAAATTATTTCCTTTCTCTCTATTTTGATTTCCATATGTACAAAATTGGAATTAAAACATTTGCTCACTTTATCTCACAGATAGGTGTAAGGAGAACATGAAATGCAGTTTCAGAAAGAACTTAGAAAATTACAATTAAATGTGAAGCATATTCTCTTAATGATAAGGAATTAAAAGTTCATAAATTGACATATTTGATTTCTCATGCACTGGAGATTTCTAAATGAGAGTAAACCTGTTAGGGTTGTAAGGATGAAAGTTTTATAATTATTTCTAGCCATTCATTCCAATATCACATCCCTGTATTCTTTGTGAGGTTGGTAAATTTAAGATGTTCTGGGTTCCCTTATAAGTGAAGCTGCATATTCTTGCTTTCTCAGGGAAGGACTACTTTTCTAAGGGTCTCTTTCATTTTGGCTGTGAGGGATCAGACAGCTTCATTGTTCAGATGATAGTTTCACATTCAGAGAAAAATAGGAAGGAAAAGAATAACTGGAAATCAAGCTATTTTCACAATTTGGAAAATTTATACACATTTCTAAAATCATGAAAAATCATACAGTAAAAAGTCATGACCATAAATCTTAAAAGAGCAATTCTAATGGGTTTCTAGACTGAATATATTATAATGCCTTTCTAGGAAATCATTAGTACATATCACTAAAAAATATTTCATATCTTAGGTTAACAGTTATAAGGGGGGAGACATATGGTACAATAAAAGAAAATGTCATGAGTGTTTTTTTTTTTTTGAGAGTTTTAAATTTTATATCAGAAAAGAATATCTTATTGCCTCTCCAATTTTATCTCCTGCCATCAGACTTGGCCCAGGGAGGCCTCATTCAGACCCTCCAGCAGCCCAGGATCCTTGGTACCTTGTGGTCCACATATTTGTCACCTGGGATACACTTTTCAGAATATCTCCTACATATCCTTGAGACATTAAGTCTCTTCTGGGATAACATAAATTAGGTTCCCTTTGTAAAATCTATCACTTGGCATGTTGTTAAATAATTTTTTAAAAAAAGTCCTGTGTTTGTGGTGAACATGAGGTTGTAATATTCTGCTGAATACAATCCTCACTGGTATATTTTTATAGTTGTATAATGGGTATATTTTTGCTGAATATCTTTCAGGTTAAGAAATATTATGTTGCTTTAATTTCCTTAAATCAAACCACTTGTATATTAACACCTCTTCCTTATGTGGTGAGAAATATTTATTCTATTCAGCCAAGTTACTCAATAGGGAGCTGTTTCCTCCTCACTGGCATTTTTACATTTTACCCTTGGAGACTTTCACTGGCTGGTAAGTTACACAATGCTCTCCCCTATACACAGACTCCCTCCCTGACATGATCTATTCAGCACATCAATCTTAGGTCTCTGCTCTTTTTGAAAGCATCCAAACTAGTTGGCTAATGTCCTATCACTACTATCATTTACATAGACAGAATTGAGTTTGCCAGACTCCAGGACAAAAGACTATGTCTAATTTAAGTCCAACTATAGGCAATTGCAAAGGATTCACTTGAGGAAATTCACAGGGGAAAGCTGCTCAGCCCACCCAGACTCAGTGCCCAGCCAATGAATTGCAGTCTCAGAACCCAGGGACCCTAGTCATGCATGTCTTTATGCTTACCTCATTTCCTGGCCCAGGCCCTCCTCTTGGAGGCTTCATCATCAGTGTCTCACTGCAGAGGAGGCTCTCAGGCACCTCTGCCCTGATAACCTTATCAGGGACCCTTGAAAATATTTTTCTCTGTGGTATCCTAGCCCTTACCCTTTGGCTCCCCACAGACCTCAGATCCAACATGACAGGAGCATTTGGTTTGAGGGCTCCCTGGAAAGTAAGACAAATATTTTCATTGATCCACCTGACCATTGTCTTGGGCAATATCCTGGGGGAAATTGAACCACCATGGGTGCTGGCACTTTCTCCTGTTTAACCTCTAACTGTGTCATCTCAACAAGTGATAGAAGGCTTGACTGTTACATTCATCTGGCCTTTTGTCTTGATCAGCTACTTCAACATCTGACAGCTTATCTCTCTTTAGCTCAGCAGGCTCTGGGCAAGACCCAGAGATGGTGCACAGCAACAAATGCAGCATGTAGTAATAGAGCCAGAGCTTAGGAAAATACTCTATGAAAATCATCATTTGGGGCCATGCAGCTGTCTTTCAGTTATACTCTTTTTGCGTTTACACATTTTGGAATACTCTAATTCTAAAATTTGAATATTCAAATTAGTTTCTCACCATTGTCTGTTTAAGTCCAGAATAGCCACAATTCCCAGGACACAATGCTTCTCTGACTTTGAGGAGGAGGGTTACCTTGGTCTCTCACTCTTTGCTGTGTAGGATACAGTTGTAAGAATAAAACAGGAATTAACATGTATTAAACAATCCTGTCAAATCTGTGACAGGAAAATCTTCTTTCTGTGTTATCCTTCCAAGGCTTAATTTCTCCTGTATCTTAAGTCAATTGCTCTCTTTCTGGGTCACACCTGCTACATTGCTTCTGTTTCCTGTGTGTTAAATATTTATGCTAGTGGGTTTTTGACAGCATTCTCTCTTATGATCTTCCCCTCCCCTCTACTCCTCTTCTCTTTCCTTATTTTTTGGGGTTTGTGTTTTACAATTGTACTTTCTTTGTTTGTTTGTTTATGCATGTATGCTTTCTGATGGAAAGGATAGTTCACCAACTTCTGGCCACTCTGCACTGTTACATAGTGTGAGAACTTAATGACAATACAATGGGGAAATGGAGAATGTGCATACAATCAGAAAAGTGAATCTTGTATCACTCTTGTTGTCATGCTTTATTCCTCTTGACACTATATTTTTTTATTCTGGAATTTGCCATGCATCAGTGTTTCATGCAGATTGATTGGGTGGGAGCGGTGCAGGGAAAAAGACACCATTTGTACCCTTGACTCATACAACATGGTTCCTTGACTCTGTTGAGAAATTCCAGATCATTTTTTAAAATATAAACATTTTTCCCTAAGGGAAAAACTAGATTTTGAAAGGAATAAAATCAGAAGAATATATGTCCTATGGAAAAACATGATTGGCAGCTTCAGGTTTAAAACAAGAAAGAAAAGAAAATAGTAGAACAAAATGTATGGTTATCCATATTTTTTTCTAAAACTGAGTTTCATACTTGTTTCTATTTATTTACAATCCCCAAGTTTGAAATGGAGAATATAACTAGTCTCTTAAAATATTAATTCTCAAACAGTATTTTAATATTTTAAAGAAGAAAATATTTTGTTTATTCCTTTAATAATCTTACAACAATTAATTTTTGAATGTCCTAAAAATAGCTTTAAATGCATCTGAAACTATATACATCAGATATGTTATTAGGATCTGATAGACAGCATAATATCAATAGATGAGAAAGATCATCTGCAACCCTTCTTGTCTTCCTTTATGAGTATGGAAATGAGATACTGTCAAATATCTCTTTTCAATTATCTATTTTCAAATATCCATTGTCAATTGCTCAAAGTTTTGACATTGTCTGGGGTTTTTTTGACTTGTAATAAATCACAATTGTCACAGATCCAAATTTTTTAAAAAGCAACTTCCTTAGAAAAAAGTTTTCCCAAATTTGTATTATAACCAAATAAACTGACTTTTTTATTTTCTTTGATGTAGGGCAGCTCTCAGAGGGTATTATGCCCCTTTGGAGAATTACTGAGGAACAACACTGATAGAAAGTGAATACTGTTTGGAAGAAATCTGTGAGAATCAGATTTGTAAGAGGACAATAAAACATGTTTTACTATTGCATTATTCAGTAACCGTTTGGTTAAAAGTGACATTGATTCAAACTAGTTTAAGACATAAAAAATTACTTATCAGTCCATACTTTGGAAGGATAGATACTGTGATAAGGGAAATAAGAATTATCATGGTTCTTAGTGAACTGAAAAAAAATTAATGAGAGATAGAAAGTGTGATATAAGCAAGGTTTTTATTAGTAAAGTAAAAAGGTACTAAAAGAGAGTACACTCCTGAGAATCGGGAGCAGGCCAACCGAGGGGAAAAATGCTTATTTCAGGTGAGAATGGATTCCAGGCTTCAAATATGTAACTAGCAACCTGTATCATTTTCTGCATCTCATTTCTGACTTCTTTCTGAGACACCCTCTCTTCATCATTATGAATGCTGCTCAGAGTTCCAGTTTAACAAAGAACTTATTTTTCAGGACCTCACATGCAGAGATATCCTCCTTTCCAAATTCCACGTTGAAAACTCCACATATGTCTACTTCTACCACCCAGAAAAAAGAATCAATCAAGCTAAATCAAATTAATCAAGCAATCAGGCAAGCAAGCAATCCCAATTCTGTCTTGCTTAGCTTAAACCACATAATCATCCTTAAACCAATTGCAATCTGTGGAAGATACATTCGAACTGAAATGTTGGTCTCTGTGTTTTGCAGTGACTGCTTCTTGACAAATTATCAAAACTTTTGTTGTGAAAATTCATTTTGCTTGTTGGTTCTGTGGGTCAGTGCTTCAGACAGGGAATGGAGGGGAAGCCTTGTCTGCTTCACTTGACATCTGCCAGGACATCTCAGAGGCAGGGGTCTGAAGTAATCTGAAGTCTCTCTCACTCATATGTCTGCAGGTTGAAGTTAGAGGGAGTTGGACAGCTTAGGGAAAGAATAGACAGGAATCCTATGGCATCTCTTCCTTACTCCATGTGGTCTCATCACCTGACCTCAGTATGAAGCTTAGGGTAATCAGGCTTTTAATGTGTTAGCTCAGAAGTTCCAGAACAAGAGATCCAGATGGAAGGAAGTTGCGTTTCCTTTTTCTTTGAGTCACAAGTTATACAATGTAACTTCTGACACATTATATTCATTAGAAATGAGTCAATAAACCAGTCCATATTCCAAAGACTCATATATCTTGTGAGAATTTGAGAACATGTTTGAAACAACCTCAATGTGCCTAATTTTGGGAATGGTAAATGACACATTTTGGTAGAAATTTCCACAAAGTAGAAGAATAGATAACCAAAAAAAGGGGGTGTATGTGTTTGTTACAAACATGTAAGAAATAAATACATAATAATCACAATCAGTTTTAGTTTTAAAGGTCCAATATGCTATAGATATTATCTTATTAATTATAATTTGCTGTTACAGTTGTAATAAAGTTAACAATTATTTATATCATCTCTGAATTATCATTAAGCCTTGTTCATTGTTAGACATTTTAATCAATCTTTCTATTTAAGAGTATTAATTTTCCTTTTTCTATCAATTGGTTAAAATAGATCTTTATTTATTTATTTATTTTTAGGCAAAGTAAACAGGTTTAAATTATTCTTGATTCCTGTTTAATTTAAGTGGATTTTATCTTGAAAAGGAATATCTGATCATGAGCTTTTATTTTCAATATTAAACTATGGATGATGCTGTGAGTTTATTATTTCTTCTATCATTTTGTGTTTCAAAAGAAAATGTGAGGAATATGAGTTTGTTTATTTGCTATTTTTAGTATGAAGCTAACCTTTATCTTTGACTTTTCTGTTATATATTTTATGGGATGAATTTCCTTCCTCTCTCCTCTGTGTTTACATGTAGGTGTCTTAAGAATTATATTACATGTAACATAGGGAGAATTTCATTGCATATGCAATGATTTTTAAACATTTTTATTTGTCTAGAAAACATATCCACACTACAATTTTGGCTACCACTTCTTCCCTTTTTGTTCTGTTCTATCAGTAATCACCAGTAATCTGCATTTTAGCATCACCAGTTTACAGCTTCTATAGATACTTGCATATTTTTTCTGTTAATTTTCATCTTGTCCTGTGAATTCAGGGAAACCTTTTCAAATTGTTCCCCGTGTCACTTAATCAATAACATTCTTCTGAGAAATCAAAACAATTTCCCAAACATTTTCCAAATTATGGAACAGATCATTTTCAGAATTAATACCCTCCTTTAAGTGTTTTGTATTTTGTTCAATATATTTGATTCTGCACTATACTTTCATGGCTCACAAGTTGTTAGTAACTATGTTTTTCTTTTAATATCATTTGAATTGTAATCCCTCCAACATTGTTTATCAAGAGGTGGGTTATGTTAACTTGATCTCTATCCTTCTGACAGTGCCACACCATCTTGAATAATGTAATTTATAGAAAGTTTTGAAATTGGGAAATGTGAGTCTTCTACCTTTGTTTTTCTTTTCCATTTTTGTGGTATCCTGGACCCTTGAATTTCCATATAAATTTTACAGTCAGCTTATCAATTTCTGTGAAAAAGTTAGGTAGAATTTCAATAGGGAATTCACTGAATCTAAATCAGTCTGGGAACTACTGATCCCCCCAAAATATTGTTTGCCAATATATGAATACAAGATTCCTTTCCACTTATGTAAGTTTATCTTAATTTCTTTAAAAGAGGTTTTACAGTTTTCAGTGTACAAGTCTTATAGTTCTTTTGATAAATAGATTTTAAACATTTTATTCTTTTATATGCAAGATCATAAATGTATGAAATTTGTCCACTGCTATTGTATAGAATTACAACTAATATTTTATACTGATTTGATATCCAACAATCTTGCTAAACTCATTTGTTACTTGTAATTGTGTTTGAGTGTGTGTGAAATACTTTGTAATTTCTGTATCCACTCACATGTCATCTGTAAGTATATGGAAACATTTTTATATTTAGCAAGGCATAACTCTTATGTTTTCCTTTAGTTCATTAAACATGATTTAATTTGATTCTTGGGAGATATTTGTAGAAGTTGATATAAAGTTTTTGTAAGGTGTATCCCACATCTAAGTTTTCTCAGGGACAGTTTCTTTACTCTTTTTTCCCTATTGTGTAGCATAGTTTCGTGATTCTTTGCATGTCTCATAAATTTGTTTTTTTTTTTTTTTTGAAAACTGAACATTTAAAGTAATATAATGTGGCGATTGTGGAAATAAGATTTTTGTTCTTACTGCTTTTTTTTTTTTTTTTTTGGTACATTTCCTGAACAAACCTGTAAAGTCTGTGTTCTATATCACTTGTCACCAGAACTACTTTTATTAGCTTAGCGGTCACCTGATAAGTGCACATATTTTACTTAAATGCGATGTTCCAATAAGTCTCCTGGATATTGCTGAGGGGTTTTATGTGCATGTTAGACACATCTTTAATGCTCCTTCAGTTTACACTATGCTTCATCTCTCACTTTGAAGTTTCAATATCAGCCAGAAGTGAGATATTAAGACCTTCTTAGTTCCTCCTGGGCTTAAAAACTGCCCTATACATGACCTTCCACATTCTCAGGAATATATCAGAGCTATTTAAAACCCCCTATGGATGTCCTATTTTCCAATTTTTCCTTTTAAGTCTTTTGGTCATCTTCCCATTTGCTCCAGGTGTTGTTATTGGCTCAAGCAGTTGTGGTACTAAACAATTATGGCTGATGGTTTTTAACACGTGTCCTGGGGTAAAAATTTCCACTCTACATGCTGACTTGTATCAAATAAAAAGCAGCTGTTGAATTTGGGTTACAGGGGGCTGCCATGCCAAATAATAATAAAAGATATCTGTAGGAATAAGGCTCTATGGGGTAGTCCAAATCTATTCTACCCTATTGGGACACCAACTTCAGGAAGTGCTTTATATTTGTTTATATTTAAATAGATACATAAAAGTACTTAAAGAATATTACCCTATTAATGCAATGAACAGAGGGTAGCTATTTTAAGATTGTAAATGATATATAACTTTCTGTAAAAGTTAAATGTACTAGAAAATTTTATATGGGTTTTTTTGGTATTAGTTTCAGGTATGCAGCATAGTGATTCAGTATTTTTGCAGATTTTATTCCAGTATGTGTTATTATAAGATATTAGGTGTAATTCTCCATGTTATACAGTAAATCCTTATTGCTCATCTATTTTATATATTGTAATTTGCATTTGCTCATTCCATATTTTCTTAAGATTGACAATAAGACCAGGTCACCCACTATCACTACCCAAACCATCATAACTTCAGTGAATTTTAAATTATAATTCCTGACAAATTATTTTTAGTAAATACTCAACATACATACACAAGAGCATCTATTTAATAATAGTTCAATCATTTCAAAAAAAAAAAAAAAAAGAACCTGGAAGACTTTTCCTACCTGAGAAGATGTCATATTTTAAAAAAACAAAACAATGTAGTATAAACATCACAGTAAACAAATCAGCTTCTTGGAATAAATTGGAAATTTTTAAAATAGAAATAAAACACATATGAATTAATCTATTCTGTGGTAAAAGTATCACAAAAATTGGACAAAGTGCAGCTTGTTTAAAGGAAGGTATTGGAAAAACTGAATCGTGGAGAAGATTATAACTTTGGATCTCTACATATCAATATACACAAAGAACTATATGGGAATAGTAAAATTGTAAAGGTAATAGAATAAAACCAAGGAAACTATATTCACCATTGTGTTCAGTAAGGGATTTTAATAAAGCATTTGAAAGCACATATACAAGGCCAAAAATTAAAAATTCTGGTTCAGTATTGGTAAATTTAATATTGTTGTTCAATCAAAGGCACAACTGAAAAATAAGCTGAGATAATAGAGATATGAAGGTATTTGCAAAATTAGTATCTGAAAAATATTTCACATCTACACTATACAAGTTTATATCAACATAATAAAAACAGTAGAGACCAAATGCGAAGAGGACAAAGCTCACTAATAAGCAAAGGAAAGAGGGGCCTCTGTACATGATAAGTCCTTTAGTGTATAATTTCAAGATGTTTATTACAGCATTCTATGTGGAAGCAAACAATTGGAACCATCCTTGTTACTGATTACTAAAAATAACAATGTAAATGTAGGATATGTGTAATACATACGATGCCATAATAGGTAGCAAATGTAGGATATGTGTAATACATACGATGCCATAATAGGTAGCAAATGTAGGATATGTGTAATACATATGATGCCATAATAGGTAGCAAAACAAATATGTATAAACTAGAGGCCCTCAGAGCATTTTGATGGATCTTAAAACATGAAGTTGAGCACAAACAAGAAGAAAAATAAAATGTCATTGTATTATCATTTCTCAATCACATTTATGCATGTAAACAATGAAGATATGCAAGAAAAATACATTATACTTAAAAGGATACATACATATTCAACATATGTTTGTAGACACATATATTCAATTATTCATGCCCAAAGCATTAGAATATCTCTGTTGGGGGAACTGGGGATATTGAAAGCATGTAGAAAGTAGAATGGGGAAATATGTACTTAATTCTTGTACTACAAGTCTGCAATAGTGAGAGGAAAAACAAAAATAGAGCTATTCTAACCTAATGGGTGAAACTTAAATCTTAACATGTGATACACTGGTTTTATACATTACCTCCTACAATCTCTTTTCACAATCAACCTATTATTTATATAATAAATAAATGTTAAGTTCCTGGATGCTGATGCCCAATATCTTGGATGTGTTTTCCTATAATATCAAGATAATACAGAAACCTAATTCATGGTGTTGTTTTAAAGATTACATGATTTAATATGTGAAAATATTTAGAACAATGTTTGAGACATATTAAATGCTCAGCAAAATTGCCTTCTTGAAATATTTGATTGTTTATATATATATAAAAAAATATTAAAATAAATAAAAATATATGTATGCTATAATATGTACAATTTTTAGAATAAATGATATTGCAATGTTATTTCTTCATTATTAAGTGATTAGAAATCTGAATTCAGCATTGTTTCACTTACTTCTAAGGCTTATTGGTAGTCTCAATTTTGAACTTGGTCTTTGAAAAATTTAAGAGTTTTATAGTTAAATATAACTATATACATAATATATTTAATATATGAAATATTTGTAAATAAATGTATATATACTCATTTAAATAAAAAGGTAACTGTTTAGATCACAGAGCAGAAAACTTAAAAAGAGCCCTGGATTCTTTTGAATGTTAATTTCCACATTCACACATCCTCAGAAATTTTGCTTTATTTCTGTGTATTCTGTGATGTTTTGGGCATTTTTTTCCTCTGTGAGTCACTTTCACCATTAGGACAGCTCATCTGATGAGTAAAATATATATAGGAGTTCCTAAAATCCCTATGCTACTCCAACCAGTCCAATATTCTGTTGTTCTCAAGGAGTTAGACAAAGCTTCTTTCCTTACTGCCTTAGCTAAGTGTTCTCAATGTCACATGACACGGATTAAGTCTTGTGGTCATCTCAGAACTGAATTCTGTGGCTAGGAGAATAGGAGTCCTTCACGGAGCTTAAGATTAATCATTCCCATCGAACTCAAGGAGAGAGTGGAATGGGAATGCCATTTCACAAAAGAAAAACTGAGTGCTCTAGTTAGAATTCTAGGGAGTGAGTCTTAAGTAAAGAACCAACAAATAGAACCTTTAAAATGAATACACAGTAGTTCCATGCATTCCCTGTAGAGTCTTTTTTTTTCTTTTTTTTCTTATTATAAAGGATTATTCAAGATGTGTGTCTCCATTTAATCTGTTTTCCTCATGTTTTTAAAGACTTTCCCAATATATCTAAGTTCTTGGCTTCTCCTTAGGACAACATTTCAGATATTGACAAATCCATTGGTTTCATTTGTTCATATTGTTTGTGGAGTATTTAAAGGCTCTGCTGTAAAAGGCAAAAAAAGAAGAAGAAGCACATATATTTTCCTGAAAAAAAAATTGTCCTACAAAGATATTCAATGTTGTATTTCTTTGTTATTCTTTAGCTTTAGATGAACAAAACCAAGTGCGTATATTTTGATGAAGTCTAACTGAAATTATCATGGTCAAGCTAAAGGATATAGGTTGGTTGCATCATCTAACTACATATTCAGTTTTCCCTACAGTGCAAGCATAAAATCACAGATGCTGACAATCTGAAAAGGCCCATCAACATGATGCTGGAGATGTGCCTAGTGAGGGAGCCAGGAAAATTTCAGAGGATGTACTATGCTTTTCTTTAGAGACATGATATATATTTGAGAATGCTTTCAGAGAATGTGTATAAAGAAAGAAATGAGTGTAGGGCTTTTCTCTCTCACCTATAGGTGGCAGATTGCAGGAAAAACACAAGCAAAAAACCTCACATTTGGGGGATTGAAAGATTGTTTAGATAAAATAAAACATAACAACATAAATAACCATAATAAATTTATCTCTGACCACTGAATGGCAAGGATTATATTTTATCCAAGGAAACTTGGATTTTTTTTCATGATTACTCTAAGCTGCAAGTGAATATTTTACTTGATGTTGCAACGTGTAACATGAAAATCACTAACTCAGCTTGTTTTGCTCCTTTCACTAAGTATTTAATAAATAAAGAAGGTACAAAAATTAGAGGAGCATTTCTCAGTACTGAAAATTTTGCTGTTTGAAAATAAAAGTTAGAATATATTAAGGTACAGATTTTAAGCCTTAGGCCATAGTTTATAAAATTCAAGTGTTAGATACAAACCTTCTACATCCCAGAAATAACATTGTAAGGCAATAAAGTCCATCAGGAAATTTTCTAGAGAATCAAGCACAACAGGCTGGTACATATTGTTAGATTTCAAATAACAGAAGACTCCAAAACAACTTGCATTTAACTGTATGTATATTATTTGTATACAAGACATTTAGAGACAGGACATTATGAAACTGTATTTGTTGACATGCAGTGACATCAACAAAGACCCAGTTCTTCTCATCTTTCTTCTCTGCCATTCTCAGAGTGTTTGATTTGTCCAGCCCTCAGATGAGGCTAATGGCTGATGAACAGGAAGGAAGTTGCTGCATACTGATGTAGCCAAGGTGGGTAAATTCATCCTGCAGTAAGAATTTCTTTTTCTGAAGACAAAGTCAATGAATTTATCTAGAACAAAGTCCACAAGCTGGGATTAATAGCCCAGTGGCCTGCATTATCAAAAACTCATGAAAATGATCCCATAGTGCATTTCACAGCCAAATAAGCATATGAAAGACTGGGCTAGACTAAGAATTTCAATGAGATTTGTGTCCTGAATGGATGAATTTTTTTTTCCCCAGCATGGATTCCTACAGAATTGAGAATTTTCTTAACAAATCTGAATAAGAATAATAAGCTTTCTCATCTAGTGTGATACTGGAGGCCATGAATGTGGTCATTCTTTGATTCTTATGTGTTCAATTCTGCTTTACAGATTTTTTGGTTGGCAAATTTTTGAAGCTGGCTTTACTTGTTTTTGTCTGGGAGTAATTTTTCAAATGTCAAATCTGTGAGTAAATTTTAATCTATTTTGCTGATAGAAAATTTTACTTATTTTATATGTCTTGATGATTTCATTAGAAATGTTGGAGACTAATCTTGTGGGGGGGGAAACACATCCGATTTCAATATGTTTTAATCTTTACATGATACCATGTGAGCGTTTCTATTTTATGCATATGGACATTAATACATTAAAAATATTTTGCATCATTATGAACATTTTGATCAGCTGTTTTATCTTAAATTACTTTATAGAAAAAATGAACTGTCATTGATGGCAGTACTATAGGATAGGCAATTATTGCTATTCATATAATTCATTAACAGGAAAAGATAACAAATTAGTTTAATGAGTCTCACAGACATAAATTTGTTTCAATCTACAAACTCATTTATGGTTTTGTGGTATATCCAAATTAAATTGTCACTCTCTGATATTCTCAGAATTGTTCTTTCTTGTAAAGTAATAAACATAGAACATAGATCAAAACAATTTCTTTACTCAAGTGTTATAGCACTTCCAGGAAATTATTAACACTTCTTGCAAACCTTCTACTTATGATTTTAAAAAACAATATCATTTTCCATTCAATATGGTAAACTCAGACATCACTATATGATTATGTGCAGTAGAACCATGAACAGCCACTTATCTAAAGAATCTTATTTAAAATATTTCTAAATTATTTTATCCAAACAATTGCAGCTATCACTACATAAATGTACAAATGTTTAAAATAGTAAACTCTAGAGTAAACTGCGTGGATTGGAATTCTGGCTCAGGCATGTTCTAGATATAATCAAGTAACTTAAAGCCTTTATGCTTTAGTTTCCTTATCTGTAAAACTAAGGATTAAAATAGTACTTTCCAAATGAGTGATTATGGCAATTGATACTACAATATAAGTAAAATGCTCATTGAAGGCATATTATTTTAATTATTAAATATATTTTCTTATCTTGAATATATGAATATATGTGAAACATAGGATATATATTTGGTCTCTGCCACCAATTTCTGACACAGAGCTTCTAAATCTCTTGTAACTTCCTGGATGATGAGAATATCTTTTGTTCTAATGAGTAAATTCTTGGTGGGCTTTTGGATAGCTTCAGCATCAGAGCTGGTCACCAGACCAAGCCATTATCAGAAGTTTGGAACTTTCAGCCTCATCCCCTGTTCTCCAGGGAGGAGAGATAGGCCAAAAATTGAGTTAATAATCAGTGATTTCTACCTGTAACTCAGCACCTCCCTGTGTCTCAGGGATGACAACTTTTCCTTTTCTATGTGAAAAGAAATGTTTCCTATGTTCTGTGCATTCTCTGAAAGGCAGAGAAGGGCTTCTTGTTTCCTTTTTTCTGGACCACTACTTATCATCTGCTTCTAAGCAAAGATAACTCATGCTATTTAAACTTTAAAAGGTTCAGTTCTACTATCTTTAAGATGTTAATAAGAAAGAAAAAAAAGAAAAAAGACAAAGATGGAGAGGACAAAATAGAAATAAGCAAAGAGAAGAAAAGGAAGGAAAGGAAAGGAAAGGAAGGAAGGAAGAATGATATATGGAAAATGATAGGCAACAAAAATAACATTTAACATTGTTTTGTTAGCTAAACTATAGAATATAGGATGCAACAGAAACATCAGAATTCTTTGATATGACCCTTTAACATCAGATGAGAAAACTGAAGAACTGCTGTGCTTGGTATCCTTGAGTTCATTCATCAGTGTTTATTTAGTGCTAATGAAAGTCAGGCTTTGGTCTAGATGCTAGAACACCGCAGTAAATAAAAGAAAGTCTGGGGATTTTCTTAGCAGAATTAAGGTTCTTGTTCTGATTTCCCAATTCCTAATTACTCTGCCTACCTCATTTCACCCATGCCCTAATGAAAGTGACCTCACTGATGCCATGAGCCTGGTGTGTATTTTTGGAAGAAGTGGCTACATTTAGCATTTTAACATGCTAAGAATCTCTGGTCCTAAAAGTAATTATTTAAAACACCAAATTATTAATTAGAAAATTATTTCCATAACATGTATTCTACTGAATGTGTGCTGGCCTCACTAAAAAAAGAATAAATGACTTGTGGTTGGTAGATAAAAACAGCAAAGGGATCATTCTTAGAAAGTTACTTTATTCTTTGTTTATGTTTCCAGGCTTTTAGTGTGCCAGTTATTCTGGCAAACAAACAAGCAGCCCTTAAATATTGTTACAACACAGAAAACATGCTTAGGAAAAGATAAAGGCTATATTAGAGAGGATTTAAAAATACTTGGAAATATTGCATGTGCAAAACAGATAGAGGAGTTGCAGAAAATGCTACATTTTTACTTGTCTTGATTGGCATAGGTAGGGGAATGTAAATTGCTTGGGGTCCATCAAAACATGGCAGGTGACTCAAAATGCCCCATGTGACATTGTACAAGCTAGACAATTTGTCACTAGAAACCTCTTTTCATTTTTGGGTGTGTCTTTGTTTGGAATCATATTGTTGAGTTATCACATTTTATAGTGCATTCAGTATGCATTTATGTAAAAAATAAACATTATTCTGCAAAAAATGTTTTCTGAGAAGAGACAAAAAAAGTTTAAGAGCTTTGTAGCAGGAAAGCATAAACTGAACAGACTTATGTCAGGGAGGTCTACAACCTTCTCCTGGTTTTACCTTCTTTTCTTCTTTATCAAAGTCTCTGCCTTTTCTTTTCATTTTTTACCCCCATGGGGAAATGTCTGTCTCTTTATCAAGGTCAAATTTAAATGTCAGCACATTGTGAGGCTGGTCTCACCTCCAGTTCTGTCTTTCTTTTATCAATCTCTTCCTTTTCTGCCATTCTGAATCCTTCACATTTACTTCCTTTATAGTAGTTTAGAAAGATCAGTCCTGCATTGTTGATAGGATTAGAGTAATGAGATGAGAAGGCAGGAACACTATTTAAAAATCTGATTGCATAATCCAAGTAAGAATTGATGCTGACCTGATATAAAATAATGTGGTGGAAATGAATGGAAAACAATAAGACAGGTATTAGGAAATATAAAATAAAAATATGAAATTAAACAAAGTAAAGCACAAAACCAAAAAACAAAATAAAAGCAAAAACAGAAAACCAGATGAAATAAACTAATAAAAAAAAAACCCTTGATTCATCAGACTAAAGAAAAACAGTAGAATAATTTGGGTGAATATATAATTTATCATCTGAATCAGGAAAGAGTTTAGGGTGAAAAGGAGCACTATTGATAATTAAATTAAACAAGAAACTTCTAACTAAAGCAGGCTGTGAAAACCTGGGCATCTGGTCACCCTGAGGATAATGGAATCATTGCTGAATTATACATTGAACTGTATTTAAATCCTAATCTTAATTAATCACTACTTTTCTGGGAAAATTTTTGAAAATTAGCTAAATGATTTGATGGTTAGTTTTATCTTGCCAAAATTGGTCTAGATGTACTGAAAATTGTGGGTGAAAAGGACTGAAATCTAAGCATCTAGCTATTTTTCTAAGATTGCATGAAAACAAAGAGGATAAAAGCTCTCCTTCCTCTCCCTTCCTTCCCCACCCATCCTCCAACTCCTGAACACAAATAAGCAAACCAGACCTCCTCTGAAGAAGCCAGGTGCTCACCATGGTCACATTGTCAACCCATAGGAAGATGTTACTCCTTGCTAACCAAACACACTCTTTAATCAAATCATTAATTTCCAAAGCTTCAACACCATGTTTTTACTGATGTTTTCAAAATGCGTATCTCCAATCTCAATATCTCTAATGAATGGAAGACAATATATTTAATGGGGTACTCACCTCAAATCTTTGAAAATTAGCATGTATTTTACACTTAAAAGATATCCCAATTCAGATACTAGATTTTCATCAATTACTTGATCTGTATTTGGATTTTATAAAATTTTCAATTCAGAAAGTAGAGTCACAAGCTAAGTTGATCCAAATACAAGGAAAATTTTTCAGTGAGTTGAGTAGCAGCTTTAAATTTAAGTTTAACTTCAGTAGATTAAATAAAATGTAAAATTTGGTCTCTGCTAAGTACCAGAGGCTACCATATAAAACAATGTGGGAAAAACAGTTGTCTCAAAGTTACAGATTCACAAATTGCATGTTTACCCTACCCTCAAATCTGCTTCTCTCCTAGGCTTCCTGACTACAGTACCTGGCACTGTCATTTGCCTGTGGGCTAAGGCCAAAAAACTTGAAGTCAGACTTAACTCTAGGCTATTTCCACCCCTCATATCCAGTGTCCAGGAAATTGTGATACAAATGTAAAAAAAAAAAAAAAAACTGACCACCATTCACCACCTCTGCTGTTAAAGCTCAAATATTTATTGATTCTTCTTCTTTCACTTTTAGTGCCTATATGCTATTTCCCAGGCTAACTAATCCTTTTCATCTGAATGTGCTACTTAGTTGCTCAGAGTTCCTCAAAATGTTTTCATTACTCATAAAAAACATACTGCAATCAAAAGTCTGACATGATCTGGTCATTTCTCACTCTGTTGACTCATCCGCCATCTGCAGATCATCCAAGGTGTTTTCTTGATTATGCCCTGACCACAGGAAGCACATCCCACAGTAAGGCTTTACCTTTGCAGACCCCTTTGAAGTTCCTTCTCATCTAGTTTTTTGGCTAACTCCCTTATCTTCTCATTGAGGCTCTCCTATTATTTTTTTATTTTATATCATTTTTTTAATTGAAGTATAGTCAGTTACAATGTATCAGTTTCTGGTGTACAGCATCATGTCCCAGTCATGCATATATACATACCTATATTCATTTTCATATTCTTTTCCATTAAAGGTTATTGCAAAATATTGACTATAGTTCCTTGTGCTATATAGAAGAAATTTGTTTTTAATCTATCTTTATATATAATTGTTAACATTTGCAAGTCTCAAACTTCCAAATATATCCCTTCCTAACCCATTTCCCCAAGTAATCATAAGATTGTTTACTATGTCTGAGAATCTGTTTCTGTTTTGTAGATGAGTCCATTAGTGCCCTCTTTTTCTTTTCTTTTCTTTTCTTTTTTTTTAGATTCCTCATATGAGTAATATCATATGGTATTTTTCTTTCTCTTTCTGGCTTACTTCACTTAGAATGACAACCTCCAGATCCATCCATGTTGCTGCAAATGGTATTATTTTATTCTTTTTTTTTAATCACTGAGTAGCATTCCATTGTGTAAATATACCACAACTTCTTTAGTCATCTATCAATGGACATTTAGGTTGCTTCCATGTCTTGGCTGTTGTATATATTGCTGCTATGTACATTGGGGTGCATGTATCTATTTCCTTAACTAAAAACTCTCTCATCTTTCACACATTCATGCTATTTTCTCTTAACAAGTTACACTCTAATTTGTTTTCAGAACTCTTCTTACATGGAGAACTGTCATAGCATAGTGATTAAGAGTACAGATTTTGGAGCCATATTTCCTCGGTTTTACTTCTTAGTAGTTATGTGACCTTGAGCAATTTTACCTACCACTCTGTGCTCTGGTTTCCATAACCCTAAAAATGAGGCTAATAATAGTACCTTGATAGTGATAATGTTACTTTATCTAAGGGGCTAAAAAAACAGTGCCTGGCACATGGAAAATACCCAATGTTAGGTTATATATTTATTTGTTATTATTTATTTCTCACATTAGAGTGAAAGATACATGAGAAGGGGCAATTTGTCAGTTTATTTACACAATCTTCCTAGATCCTAGAAAAAATGCCTGGCCTATACATGAATAGAAAGACCAGAGTTAAAAAATATACATAAAGATGCAAGAAGATATCAACAAATAATTATAATTAAATAAGATAATGCCCAGAAGAAATATTCAAACAGGGGAATTGGGAGAAGAGAGGATTATAAAGAAAATCTATCTGTACTGTTTTGAATTAAATTAAATTGTTCTTTTAGCTTCACTCTTGTTAGCTCATTTCTGCATCCATCCTTCATTTAATATTTTACATAGGTAAGGCTAACTTGCCTTGGCTTATCAACAGGGCAAATCATGTGACATCCAAGATGCTCCATTTGAAAGCATGCCATGTAATGCAATTAAGAGAGGACCATGTCAGTAAATAGGAACCTGGATTCATTTCTTGACTATACCACCACAAGGGATTGATACTGCTTTGTGTCTCTCATCTTAGTTTTATCATGAATGGAACTGGATTAAGTAGTTACTATTAACCTTCTAGCTTTCTAATTTGTTGCATTTTTGTGGTATGCTCTGACTTTTTCCTGAATGTTTTCTATCTTTGCCCTCTCTCTGTCCTCAATTGGATATCATGGTAAACAGAGCATAATTGCAAAGATAAAAATAAGGCACAGAATTATATGCTATACATGTGTACTCACTGATAGTTGAATGTTATGCTATTTGGATTAGCATGGGTAATAATTTCTTATCTTGCCCAACCAAATATGGTAATATGAATTGATGTCAATTGATAGGATAAAGCACATGAAAATGAAGCAGTAAAAGTAAGTGAAATAGAGAAAAGAAGGGTACCAGATAAAATTACAAGTGAACAAAATGAGGGCAAGCAGATTCTATAGCCATCATAATTTATATATTTCCTATGGCTTCAAATTCTTTCTGGTTTCACAAATTAACCAAAACTGCTTCCTAGTGGAATAAGAGAATGGAGAAAATCAACAAATATGTGTAATCCTGAATCTGATTTCCAAGTGGGCATCTGATTCAGTGAGGATGTGTTGTCTTCAAGTTGCAGAAAATCTGAATAATTTTGGCTTCTACTGTAGGCACTTGTGTGCTTTCCTTTAATAGAAATTCTAGAAAAAGAGAATATCAAAAACGGTGTTCCAGTGATGGAATGATGGAATCCTTTTCAAGCATTCTGCTGAGTATTCGGGCTACTCCCCCATTCATCAGATGGTGCTGAGGTTTCAGTATCACATCCTCAGTTAACAACATCTGAAAGCAGCAAGGAAGAAGTGTGTGGAGGAGATCTTTCTTACTACTCTCCCTTTTCATCAGGAAGAAATAATGTTCCCTGAAACACCAAGTATTTTCTCTTATGTTCTCTTTGAAGACAATCCCTGACAAACTAAGCCAATTGGGCTGAATATTGGTCATTTCCTGAGTTTAAGGTGTCATCTGAAAACACTGATAACCTTATTAAGTTTATTTGTGGTTTTTAACAGAGAAGTGGGAAGGAAAGACAGGCTTTTGGGATCAAAGGGTGTTTGTTTATCTGTAGTTGTTCTTGCTTTTCACACGTCCTTTAATAGGTAATATTTCTAAACAAGGTCTATATTATTTTTGGCCTTGTATAAGGTTGTGCTCCATTTCTTTATCTTTTATTTTAATATGATTGGTCCCTCAGGCTGAATATCCCCACCGCCTTCCCAGGAGCAGGAGGTGAAAAGATGGAGTCCTTCTTTGGAGTTTTGCTGTAGGCTTTTGTATAAGTAAAGCTGATAAACACACATGGGAACATTCCTGGACCTACTATGTGGTGGTGCACTTAATGCTTTTTAGATTTGTAAGTATCATAACTGCTGACTTCCATTGATCTTCACAAAATGAAAAATAGAAATAAGTTGTGAACAAATCACTCATAAACTCTTTAGCCACAGTTGAATCAGTCATTTCCTTGTGATGGCATTTTGGGAAAAGAGGGTTACCAATAAAGCAAAGTCCCTACTGGGAGAGTTTCAACCACCAAAACAACAAAACAAGTGTTAGATATGACACTGTCTTCTTAAGAAGGTGCCCTTAACATTGGCCAGTATATGATTTTTGTGTGTTAGTGTCAGTGTATGTGTGTCTGCATGTGTGTGTATGGACTAAATTATTAAATATCAGGGCTGCTGTTAATTCTTAGAATTATTTGTATTACTAGGAATAAAGAAGTATTCCATAAGGGCAAAACATTTGCCATAAATTTTTGTGTCCTTTATTATAGTATTTTAATAATTTGTCAGAAAACTGTATACCTATATATTTTTATTAATTATATAATTTATTGTAACTTCATAAATAGTAACTATATAATTTATTACAATAATATTTATAATAACATTAGAACAGTTTAAGGTGCTCAAATGTTTTATTATTTTGATATATAACAGAAATATGTGAGAAATTATCATTTAATATATTAAAAAATCAAATAAGGATAAAAATTAAAATAAATTCTTAAATGCTAAGTAGTACACACATTTCATGTTGTCATGGCAACCTAAATATCAGCGATCAACTGGAGCATCAGGCAGAATGGCAGACAGCTTTAATGCATTTGTTTTAGAATCTTTGCCTCCTGTAGTGATAGTTTATGCATTTAACTACAATTTCATTCATGTATTATCATCTAATGAGTAGTATAAATGACTGTCAATGAACCAGATATGTTACTGTAGAAAATATATTTTTAAAAGACATGAAATCAAAGTGAATATTGTACAAGTACCATAAATGCAGACTTCCTTCTCATCACACATTAATTACAATATTATTATTAAAATTCTCTCAGTACAATGATTTTCAAACAGAATAACATATATTCAGCTCTTAAAATCATCTTTATATGAGTGTCCTGTTTTCCTGTGGAGTTTCAAGTTAAGTGACCATTTCTTCCTCTTTTGCTGTTGTCAATCAGCCGCATATTCAAAACATAGAGCTTACACAGTCATTGTCAAATGAAGGGCCAATCCGAAGGAAAATAAAGAAAAATAATTATCACGGACATCCTTTGAAAGCAGAATCTAAATAGCCAAAACTAATGCCAAGTAAATGCAAGGGTTTTTTTTTATTTTTTTCTCTCTCTCATTACTGCTGTGTTTCCTCTGAGAGTAAAATTCTTTTTAAAACTGCTATATAATTTTAGTTTTATTGAAAAGTCTCCAATTGATTCTAAATACATGAGAATTTACATCAACCTATCTGAGACTGGCCTTTGGGGGTAGGAAAATGGATATTTCTGCCTCTTGAGGTCTTCAGGGTTTTTACAAGAGACAAGATGACAAATGCTAATGTCATTGTCCTGGATGAGCATATCAGTGATTTGATATATGACATTCTGTTTTGAACCACTTGTTTGGGATATTGAGATTGAATGCTATTGCATCTATGTGATTGAAATTTTATTAAACTTTATTCTCCACCCCCCATATTCACAATCAAATAACAGGGGAAATATTAAATCCGTGGTTATAGACTATTTCATTATGTTTCATTGATGGATTTCAGACAAACACACAATCCTGATACTTATCACAATTAAGTCTCGATAAATGCTCTATCCTTGGTCACACTTTGGGGAAAAAATATCAAAGTATTTTGAGAGAAGTCCTTACTGTTTATGAATACTAGCTTTACAATTGGTAGCCTCCACTCCAGTGTTTGTGTTTTGGTGCCAGTCTAGCAGTTGTACATTCTTAAATAATGTCCTAGGATTTAAATTTCCTAATGTCCAAAATTACTAATTTTTTGGCTTCAATCACCAAATATGTACTGATGCATCTCTCATCTTTATTTCCAGATTAAAGAATCTTTGCATTCATCTTAATTTAATGTTAAAATAAATAGCAAGGTGAGTGTTTAGATTTACCAAATTCTCTGTAACTTACAGGTTACTATTTTAGTAGGTCATTTTAGGATAAAGAATAAGAGACTTTGTTCCATTCTAAAGAATGTGTTACTAACCCTTTAAAATAATAGAAAAATTTCAGTCTTTTCTCTTTAGAGCTTGAACTGAATGTAGGCATTAAGAAATAAAGAAATTGTGGTAACAATAGAAGTTACATATAGAAAAGTAAAGAAAATGATCACTTTTAATTCCTAATTTTAATGACTTTGATAATGATAATAACATAAAACTATAGTATAAAAGTCTAGATGTTCTAATAATTTAATGTATTTTATCCTTTAAAGCCTCCCCGATAATTCCATGAGCTAGGTTTCATTATTAATCCAATTTTACAATCAAGAAAACAGATATTAAGAATTTAAGTTACTTGTCCAACATCACACTACTTATAAATGACAAACTTAGTATTAGAGCCAAAGGAGACCCAGCTTTTTACACTAGGTTGATACTTCTTTCTCATAAATTTCAGACATCTTTGGTGTCCAAACATCACAAATATCTCCCTGCTTCTTCTTAGTCTATACATTGCTTTTATCCTGCTACCTTTTGAATATATATGAACCAGAGTTTAGTTCTAAGATTTTATATTCTCACCTTGTACCTAGTTAACTTGTTAATGTAACTAGAGTAATTTACTTCACAAGGCAGCAATCTTTTGGAGATTAAGACATTTTTACTCCATATTATTCAGTGGCTGCTGGAGGCATCTTGCCAATGATATTAAATATTAAGTGCGATTGAGCTCTGCAGTCATCACATAAGGTAATACAGGCAGACTTCCAAGTTTTCATGCTGTTGGGTGTAAGCCTCCTGGGAACCATGTGATAGCTCTGCCCAGTTTGCCATCAAGTAGAATCTCATACAAATCAAACCCTTCTTGCATTTCATCGAAGAAAATTTGCAAAGACTTGTATACAAAAATTCTTCCCTTTAATGCATCAAGCTTGTAAATATCTTGTGAACTTATTTGATGGCAAGTTGTTTTCCAAGGCAGGGCAAACTTCTTCAATGAGGAAAATTCATTTTTAAAAAAAAAAAGCATAAAGCAATAAAAAAGATCAACTTATATCACCTTTAACAAATGGAACTAGGGGACTTAAAGTTTTTCCTGAATGTTTTTCCTTTGATGAATGTGGTTAAATTTTATGTCACATATCTAAGGACAAAATGATGAGTTTTCATTCTTTGATTTACAAAGGCCTCTCATCTACTTCTGCTCTTCAACACACATGCCACTTTCCCCTTCATAGGACAGTAGGGAAGAGAGTTCTGGATTTAGAAATAAGAGATCATTGAGTAATAGTCCTATTTAAAAAAAAGATCAACAATCGCTTAGGCTCCTACATATGGATATGTGTAATGCAGTCTTTCTTATACGCATAATGTGTTTTAAAAATAAGATACCAAGTGCATAGTTCACACATAAAAAAGGAAGTCCTCTATATAAGTTTACAAATATATATAATGGATATTTTGTATGTTTGCTTGTGGGTGTGTGGATGTGAAACTAAGTAAATGTATTCATATACACATATATATATATACACATACATATATATACACATATACATATATATATATTTATATACACACATATACATATATATATTCAGTGCTGTTCCAGAAGGTAGATTATTACCTACATTTTTCAGACATACTGGAGGTACAAATACACTAATAAACATTTTTCAAAGACATTAATCCATGCATAAAGTCTCTACCAGTTTACCTATTTGCTTAGTTTCATCATTTATATTATAGTGGGCCTCATGATGTTAGATATGAATGCAATATGGTCTATTATGTCAGGCCCCAGGTTGTTAAACACTCCCAGTGAGCTGGTAACCTTTTCAGAAAATTGCATTGTCATAATACTTGTCAACCACAAGCAAATATTAAGAACTTACTTCTTCATTGTGCATTGCTAATTGCAGGACAATTAATTGAAGGGTTTTGTGACTTACAGAAGCAAAGTCCGTGATCTCTCTGGTATCATAGACACAGTTACATAAAAGCCTTAGGAAATAGAGATAGGAAATGTTAATTAAAAATGAATATTTGGATAAGTGCTAGAACAATATAAAACAGACATCCAGGAAGCTTTTCATATAGAAACACCAGAGAAGAATGCCATAGAGGTTTGAAAGATTTGGAAAAAATATGTAGAGTGAGCTGGAAATTAGACATATGTTTTTAAAGGAGGAAGGGATATTGATTTGGAATTGGATCAAACATCTACCTTCTTTATGTGATTTAAAGGACTTTTCAAACATTTCTTCTTCAATGATTTGATGAACTTAACAACCACAAAACAAGTTTTCAGTAATTCCTGTTAATCCACTGAAGAACTTCATTCTAACTCAACTATCCACATATATATGAGTTTTATGTTGTTATTAGCTTGTACTAGCAACCATCACCCATAGCTGAATAAATAATTGTACAACTATTTTGATGTCACAATTTACAATATTCTCACTCTTACATTTGAACCTGAATATAATGTGAGTTAAGGAGGACATGGTATATATTTTTTCAATTTTGCAGATGAGAAAAATGAGCATGGCATCTTGAATCAGATATACTTGATTTCAAATTCTGGCTTTATAACTTACCATCAATTTGCATTCCCATGCATTCTTCAGTATTTTTTAAATAAAATTGTTTTGAACAGTTAAATTAAATAGGGGAGGTAAAGCTGTTAGTACAGTCTAACAGATTAAGAAATGGTAGTTATTTTGTTTTAAATTTAAAGCGAACATTTTCTCACTCTGTCAAGTTGAATGCTAAATCTCAATCATTGAGGTATTTTAGAATTTTTGTATACTAGACAGTGTATTCATAAATATTCATGCAATTTAACTTTTAAACCCTGAGCTGTATGTTTTGGCACATATTCTATTCCCTATGTAATGACAAAGACATGCGAGTCCCAGTCATTAAGTGGAGTTAGGTGAGGCAGAAAGGAGAAATGACACTGATAAATAATTCCAGGCCATTTCTGTGAACCACAGATGTTTACATCAAGCTGATTAATATTTTCATAATTCACAATAGATTAATTTATTGTGGGTTGCCACCTCCAGCTCTTTTATAAATCAAATTATTAAAATTGTATTTAATAAATCATTTTCATTTTCTAAAAATATGTAAAAAATTTAGCTGTCATATTAACATATATTGTGAGTCCACAAAGGAAGATTTTTTGAACTCTAACTCTCATAATACAGAAAGAGATTTAATATATTGAAATACAGACAGCCTTTGAAAACATTTGAACATCATTATTAGATAATAAGTTTAAGGCAGGTGTCATCTTTTCATCTTTATCAATCGGATCAAGTTTGTCCAAATATTGGTCAAAAGAAGAATCTGAGTCTATAATCTTATTCCTGTCTCCTGCCCTGACAAAGTTTTAGTTTAGTTTCTTTAGAGACCTCTGTTGGAGGTACATATTTCTTGTTAACAACCTTCTTTCATCTCTCTATATATTTTCTTCTCTCACATTTTATGATTATAGTTTTCATATTATCTTTAAAATTATAAGCAGATTATTCAGAATGGTTTTGTAATCAAGTAAGTTAATTATTCATACTTGACCCTAACTAGAAGCAAACCTATAAACTAAAAATGCTATTAAATAATTGATTTCCTGTCTTGTTTTAAGTGACCTGTTCAAACTGTGATTGTTAATTTTGCTGGAAATTTCAATTTAATTTCCTCTAAGATAGCATGAAGTTATTTTACTAGTTTCTTCTCTCCCCATCATGTTTTTAAAACAATTTTCTAAATGTATTATTGATGAACTTTACCTACCTATCTATCCATCTATCCCTTCCCTTCCTCAGGATTTAACTCATTTCTCATCTCCACCCTTCTGCTTATCTGTTGTGGACTGAATTGTGTCTTTCTAAAATTCATATGATGTCATGTGATGTCCTAACCCCCAATGTGATTGTGGCCATACATAGGACACTTATGAGGTAATTATTTAAATTAAGTCATTAGGGTAGGACCCTAATCCCACAGGACTTCTGTCTTTATAAAAAGAGGAAAAGATACAGGTTCTCTCTCCATGTACATACAAAAAAGGGGACATATGAAGACACAGAGAGCAGATCATCATCTACAAGGCAGAAAGAGAAGTCTCCCAGAGACCAACCTGTTGGCAACTATATATCAGACTGCCAGCCTCCAGAATGGTATGGAAATAAGTGTGCCTGTTGTTTAATCCACCCAGTCTGTGGTATCTTGTTATAGCAGCCTGAGCAGTCTCAACCTAAGCAACCAATTTCTACCACCCTTTCAGATTTCTGTGTAAATATTACCTTTTCCAAAGCCCTTTCTATCAAATCCATTTTCATCAACACCACATTACTAGACTTGCTGCATTTTTATATGTTCTAGCTAATACTGTTTTGGATTTCTGTCACCTGTGACTGATATAGAAGCTTCTTCAGTTTAGAGACTGTTTCCCACCAATTAAACATCCTTAAGACCTATCACAGTGAGTGGTGAATGTTAGGCTACAAGAAATATTTGTTGAAGTGCATTTTTGGAGACATATCAGTACCTGGAAGGCTAGCTATCGTAAAGTTGTCAAACAATTGCACATGTTCAAATTAACTTGAATTGAAATTCTAAAGACCTTTTTTATGTGATAAAATCATGGAGTTCTTCCCTCCAGTGAAGTAAAATAGCTACCAATGAGAGTATTAATTATATTATGCTATATCAACTCAATATACATTTAAGTGGCCTCTAAAAATAATGATTATGAACTCTGTGTAGCATTGTGGAAACATTATAATAAAATGTATGTGAATTGCATGTAACATAATAGAAACATTATAATAAAATGGAAAAGACAGGAGGTGAAATTGCTCATGAACTATGATTCCAAGTGTTAACAGATTGAAACATGAGAATATTTAGAGAATAATAGTTATAACATGGTGTCAATATGAATATTTTCTCCATTTTCCAAATTTCTGTGTTGTTTTCTATTTTCACCATTAAAATATTAAATTTACTTAAAAACGCAAGGAAACATGTGAGTAGCATAGATAATACGTATTAGAAGAATATGTGTTAAAAAGGTGAAATAGCATGGCAGCTGGACTCGTGGGCATGGGCAAACTGGATGGGGTTAAATCTCATATTTAATGCTTACTAGCTTGATGATCTTGAAGAAGTGATTTGCATGCTCTGAGACTTCATCTCCTTGTCCTTTGAATGAGAAATGATATTAACATAATGCCCACCAAAGACCTAAGACTGCTGGAGTATCAGGAGTGCTCTTAAACGCCAGCTAATAATTTCCAATACAGTGTAAACTCTGTGAGGCTAGGGACCTGTGAATTCACTACTATAGATTAGTGCCTGGCATTTGGTAATTTTATAATACAACTTTACTTATAGATAAATGAATAAAAGGGTGAATGTAATGAAGCTAATAGAAAAGACTTCATAGAAAATCTAGGAATTTTGAAGAAAAGAAGAGCAGGACTTTATATACATATACGTGCATATATATCTATAATTTCATTATATGCCTGATGTCTAAGCAGATAACTAAATAAACAAACACTTTTTGCTTCCTGAAGAGAATTAATCCAATTTTCCTTTAAGTTGTTTCCTGAGTAAGATAGTTTTTTTCATAAACTGCTTTAACCCATACCTTGTGATAATTTACTGTGTCTCTGTTCAGAATGATTTTCTTGTGATAGGTTAACTCAGGTTCTAGTAGAATCAGCCATGGTAAATATGTAAAATAAAATTACTGTAAGAAAGGTGAATAACATTGGTAAGATCATTTAATATTTTTGGAAGAGAAAAAAAGCAGAAACTGCCTAAAACTTAGAATGCCCCTAGGAACAAGCTGCATTCCCTGCTTTCAAAATCCTTCTTGCTACTTCTGCTCAGTGATGGCACTGAAATTCACTGATGCCTCTGCACACAGTTTTCTTTTTTCAACCTCAGGTCATATCACATTTACAGTTTACTGTCTTAAAAACACATCTGGAATGCACCCAGTGTATTGATTATCTCTCATATTTAAATTGAAAAATATAATGGACTTGGAAGAGAATAAACCAAGTGGTGGCCAGCTTTCTCTATCACTTTTTCTGTGTGTAGCACAGCAGATATATCTAAACATTTTCAGGATAAAAGGAGATTCAAGTGAGCCACTCAGTGATGTCATAATAAACTTCCTCCCCACGCACACATAGGAGTGTAACACTGACTTACATGTGTTCCAGGAGATAAACCACTCACCCATTCTTTAGGAAATAATTATGAATGGAGTAAGTCAAAGTGTGTCTCCCTGTCCCCTCTCCAGCCCTTATTAATATATTCATACATCTATTGATTGAAAAGGTTAGTCATTCAAATATATATACTATGTATTCATCACACATTTTCTCTATGCTAAAGGCCTGTGGAATTTTTGCATTCCAAGAACTTACATTCTAACTGGGAGAGAGACACTGTAAATGAAAAAAAATAAGTAAAGTAATTTCAGAATGCAGAAAATAAAAATGTAAAGAAGAAATAAGGGGGCAGAGGTATAGAGTGAGGATGTTTTCATGGCTATTTTAGAGCTAGTGTTCTGAATGTCTTCTCTTAGGGAGTTAGATTTCAAGCTGGGGTGTGACAAATGGACACTCAGCCACAACAGGATATTGGGAGAAGAGAATGTCAGGCTTAATTTCCAAGGAGGATAGTGGCTTGAGGTTTCCAAAGAATTGAAGAAGAAAGGGAAAGAAGGAAGAGGGAGAGAGAGAGAGAAAGAGAGAAAAAGATGAGAAAATGTTAGTGGGATTGAAGAAAACCATGACAAGTTTTATGGGGTGGATGTGAAGGAATAATATGGGCTCAATTTGGCCATGAAAAAGTCTTAGGTATTCTTCTAATTTCAATTGATCTTCAGTGGAGCATTTTCTCTAAGGCAGTGATATTATCTATTAGATAATTTCTTAAAAAATTTACACACACACACACACACACACACACACACACACACACACTACTCCAACATCTTTTGTCTTATGAAAAAGTTGTCTAGACACAGAGATAGGACACCATGTACTGAAAGATGTCCAAAGGAATCAATGTGAGAACTGAATTGTGAAAGCTTTGAGTTCCAGTCCAGATAAACAAGAGGAAAAAAGCACTTTTTAAGTATTTAAGTATTGGTGAATCAACTTTACACTAACATTTTTTAAACCCTTGATTTTGTCAAAAAACATAAATATCAGCAAGATGCAAAAGAAATTTTTGGACATCCCTAAAATTTTAAACAGTCTAGACGTGTTTGCTTAAAGGTTGAGCAAAGGTTGAGAGGTTGACTTCTCAAGTATCTGCATATATTTTATTTACTACAAATATAAAAATTTCTTGTATAACAGAAACAGAATAGAAAGTGGTTCCTCAAAAATATGTTGGTGTATATTTGTAAAATATCTACCATTTATTGGACTATTACACTGTTCTGCACATATTTTAATTTTTCAAGAATTCAGATTTGAGGAGGAGGTTAGAGTTCAGTGGTAGAGTGCATGCCTAGCATGCACGAGGTCCTACGTTCAATCCCGGACCTCCATTATACAAACAAACAAACAGACCAAATTACCTTGGCCAACACTCACCTCAAAAAAAGATTGTGTTAAAAAAATTCAAAATTTACATTGACACTAAGAGGGAACTATTATCATGTTCAATTTCCTGTTGAAGAAAATGAGTTTCAGGGAGGCTTCCCCAGCTCATTTCAGATGGCAAATGTCAGGGTAGGACTAGATCTGAGCTCAGGTCCACCGAAATATTCTGCTGTCCCACACAGTTTAAACCATGGCTTCTTTCAAAGCATGCTTGAGTATTCAGCAGTAGAATGTGGGTTTCTTTTACTGTGTGGCTTACTCTGAAAACAGTAAAAGCACATAAAATTATGAAAAAGAGGAAAGAAAACATATACATTGCTTTTTTGTAATTTTTTTAAACTACTCTATATCATTCTCCTCCTCATCCTCTTTTCTATTGTACTTTCTTACTTAATGGCTTCAAACTTTCTTATGTCCCTTCTTCATGTCCTTTTTTGTACTGTGCTTTCTTTGTGGCATAAGCCTTTATTCTTAGATCTACAGTCTTATAGTACATTTGTGAATATATCATATTTTTAAGAGAAAAATATGTAATATATATATGATCATAGAATAGCAAACTTTATAGGACTCCTAAATCTATAATTTTATACAAATATTTTTGTCATTTTTAAGCTTATAAGCAAAATCTCCATGTGAATAGTATGTTTGCAAATACACAGACACCAAATATAAAATGATATAATTTGGAATTTTTATATATTAAAAGCTATGGAAATAAGCCAGAAGCAAAGTGCTTATAATTGTTGTCATGGCAGAGAGAAAGTTATGTAGTTTACATAGCCTCAGAGCATCTGTTATCTGAATATGAACCAAAAACACTCTTTAAAAGATCCTGGGCACATTAATGGAATCATGATTTCCCCTAAAAGTAAATAAACCTATAGATTAATATTACAGGAAACTGTGTAAGAGGATATAGTAAAATATTTATTCAATGTTATTTAAAAAAATACTACTTCTGTTCTACCACGTGAAGACATCCAAGTATCAAAAATTTGAGTGGAAAGAACAAAGGAAGAAAAAGAAATAAGTAGAAAAAAGGCTTGCAGTCAATTTTCCTAGAAGCAGTACCTTTTTCCTGGGCTTGGCACTTTATAAAATACAATTGTCTATGCCTGCTCTTCAAATAGAATCATTTATAAACATTGTGCAAATCTTTATTATAAATTTCATAGCTCCTGCCAAAATTAAGGATATTTTCTTACTTTGAAAAACACCTCATTTAATTGTTTTAACTGCAAAATTAATGAAATTCAGAACATCTAAGAAAAATTACAAAACAAATGACTAACATATTTTATAGCACCTCCTATTCAAGAGATGGAATCTGCATCTCAGTTCTGTGAATCTGGGCTTGTCTATGACTTGCTTTGACCCAGAGAACCTGACAGAAGTAATGGTTATCTTTTTAAGTTGTTAAGTTTCCAGGTGTTTCTTTCATTCAACACAAAATAACTGAAACAACACTGACCAACAGGAATTGGACAAAATTATTTCAATAAATTTTCCCTGACAAATTAAATATCAAGTGATATCTAGATATTAAGTTCACTATTCATGCCCCCTGCCAGAATGTGGCTTTCTTCACCTGTCTAGAAATTCTAGAGACCCTGAGCTGTGGTTGCTTCTTTCTTAGAAAGGATGGATGAGAGTGGACTAGCCTGCTTATTGGCCTTGTCCTCTGTCAGCCACATCTGAAGGTAGCTGCTCATCTAAAGGTGGGATTCTGCACTGTTCCTATTTATTATTTTCTCCAGAGCAGAAACTGTGGACCTATGGTTACATGTGATCACAATCCATGGAAGGACACATCACCATGGTCTTTTAAATAGATATAAAATGTCAACAGGCCTGGCTTATTAACACATACAGGTCCTTAATAAAGGCTTAGGTAAAGATGATCTTTGAGCTTCAAAAATGAAACAAAGAGCTATTGGAGGTCATCAATGAGAGGATGTGACTTCAGCTGACTCATGAGCTGGACCCACCAATCAGAGGCTCCTCAACCCCTCCCCTGCCCTTGCCATGTACCTTCTGACCACCTTTCCCACAGCTGGAGCTGTTTTCAAGGACTCAGCCTTGAGAGAGCAATGTATGATGCAGACCATCTGGAAAGTACATGTGACTGAATCCAGTAAAGGCCTCCAAATAAACTTTTAAGATTCTCGTGGGCAGGTTCAGAAGTCTATTTGTCTCACAGCCACCCAAGACAAACCTCATATGTAACTTCCCATGCTTATTAAACCTGCCACCTACCAGTCTGGAGTGGTTTACCTCTTTCTTCAGGCTCTCTTTGCCCTCCATGCATGGGGTCAGTTTTTAAACCAACAAAAGCAGCTTCATTTCTCTTATGTGGCTATTGGCAGAAACCATAGATTGAATAAAGCACATCTGGTTACTACCTCCATCTACCTTAGAGGGTGGAGGAAGAGGGTAAAGGATAAAGGGCTCCTGACTTGAGTCCATGATGTTTGTAGAGAGGAGATTGCTCACTGCTTGGTAGTGAGTTCTTGAGTGCAGTATCTCAGCTTTACTACTTCAGACAAAGGCAGTGATTTTCGTAGGGAATGGGTGACAGCTGCGGCACTGATTCCACCAGGTATCCAAGGAGGAGAGGCTGAAGGATTATGCTTTTAAGTGGCCAGGTGGGTTGCTCAGAGTTTTTTATTTATTTATTTATTTTTTTAAGCAGTAGGTCTCCACCTGGAGTAATTCTTCCCTGGGACATTTGGTAAGATCTGCAAAGATTTTTGATTGTCATACTAGGAGTGCAATGATATTGTGATCTCGTCTAAGATGCTGCTAAATGTCATAAAATGTACAAGTCAGCATCCCTCCTCACTCCCTCCTACCACAGGCACACACACAAGCACAATCCCATCCAAAATGGCAATAATGCCAAAGTCCAGAAACCCTGGTCTAGAGGAGCCAGGCCTTCCTTCCCAGATCAGGAGCACACAGGTAGTTTTTGCTCTCAGTCTTTCAAATTGTGTAATTAAATCCCAATGACACTTCAATAATTGAAACAGAATGGTTGTGCTTAAATTTAAACTACTCTATTATAACGAAATAATGTTATCCTATTTAAAATTTACAGGGAACAGATTTCAAATGATTTAGGGAAGAATCTGTTATTCAAAGGGAAACAATAGGCCCAGGTCCCCAGTGTGGGATTCCATGAAACAATTTACATAATACATTTACCATTTAATATAATAAACCCTCCCTTATTATACAATTTTAGTTTTATAAAGAAGCTTTCATGTACCTTGTTATTAACAATAGCCCCAAATCACTGCTTAAAAGACTCATCTGTTACCGAAGTTGTAAATGAATCATTTCCTTGTGATGTCAGGGATCTTGGGGCCCATAAAAGGAATTTTTTTAGTGTCTATCAGAGTACACTACAAAACAGATATCATTAAGCATATGAAAAGCAATATAATGCCCTTGCTTTTTGAGAAGACTTAGAAGAAAACACTTATTTAATGAGATCCTCACACTGAACATTATACAAAGAAATGTGCAGCTTAATTAGGATTAAATTTAAGCCTTGTTTAAGTTGTAATTTAAATTATGCTTTTATGTTAACTTTTTTAAAAATCTATTTATGTGTATTTCTGAAATTTATTTGGATGGATATTTAGTTATATCATATTTACTCCTCTCATTCTTTCTAAAATAGAATCTAAAATAGATTGAGGGTTGTTTATCATCTGAAAGTTAACACTCAAACTATAGATGATTTTTAGCTCCTTACGCCGTTCATTTTTCCCTCCATTGTGAACTGACCAAATGCTGTAGTTATTTAGAAGTCTTTTCCATTGTCTCCTGGAGAGAGTGAAAAGAAACAGAAATGGGATAGGAGAAATTAGCCTAATGCATTGACTTTAGAAGAAATAAATGTGAAAGCTGTTATTGTACAGTTTTGCAGTTGGATAACTATTGTATAAAGTGACAGAAAACCAATTTTTATAGAAGTTTTATACCATTAAATGTATACTTAATTTTTTTTGAAATTCTTGTTTTTCCCTTTGTTACTTACAGATCAAAATTTATAATGAGTGCTTTTTGTTATTTTTTCTTCTCCATGAAAGTCATTTTGATAATTAGTCAGTTTATTACTGTGTTCCTTGATTTTAAGTTATTTCTGCTTCTTCATTACCTTGATTACATTATCTTATACAGTGACCCAAAAAACTGCTCTTACCCCTTTTATTTACTGATTGATAAGGCAGTGAATATAGTTAGCAGAAATTTTGTAAAAACTGAAGTGTGTCATGCATGTGGAAGGATTTAATTTTATTTTTCTTGAATCTATATCCTGACATTGATGTTGTCATTCAAAACTGCTTTAAGCATTGCTTTCTAAATTCTTACATTTATTCAACAAATATTGAATACATGTAACACATCAGAATGTCCTTAGACAAAGGGATATAATGATTAAAACAAAATATGCCTGCCTCCACGAAACTTGCATTATAGCATCCTCTATCCTTCTGATTATGGTGTTTCTCTTGATTCTTTCTCAATCTATGCATTCATCTTTTTAACAAATATTTATGGTGTTCTTATGTGCTTGGCTTTGTTCTACATGTTTGGTACATAATGGTGAGATGATTACTATCTTCGTGGTTTTTAACTTAGAATGGGGAAATGAATATTATATAATAAAGGCAGACATGAATACAAAATAATGACATTTTAAGTACTAAGAAAGAGATAAGTGCTTTGTAAGAAAACAATCTGGGTAGCAGATACTTGTATAGAATATGCAGCCCAATATTGTCCTTAAAGAAGTAAATCAACCTGAGAGCTGAGTGAAGAGAAGGAAATAGCCATGCCCAAGAATTCAAATTCATGTTTTTCTGATAGAATATCATCACATTTAAGTACTGAGATGGGTAAAAGTCACAGTCTTCAGTACACCAGAGTCCAGTGCAACTGAAATTCAGTGAATAAAAGGAGAGAAAGATATTAGAAGATGCTGGGTGGTGGCCCTGATGCTGAAGATCAAGAAGGTGTTTTTTGGAAATATAATTATCAGGAATTGGTGATTTTTTGTATGTGAGGACTAAGGAATACAGAAGTATCAAGGATGGCCCCTAAAATCTGAGCTTAAGCAGCAAAATAGGGGACATAGTTTCTGGAAGGAGTGAGATGAGTTTGCAAAATGTGTTAGAGACACCCTTTCTGGCATTAAAGCAGAGATGTCAGGTGGAAAGCTGAGTATAGGTCAAACTTCAGAGGAGGTGATCAGATTGAAGTTAGAGGTATAATGAGAGATATCTTGGGCTGCAATTATAAGTCATAAAAACAGGTTCCCCAAAGAGTGTCTAGAGAAGATACTTCCAGTATAGATTTAATAGTAAGGTTTGAGTAGAGGAATAAAATCTGGGAGCATGCACTAGGAAATGGAGATACAGAAAAAATAGAACAAAGCTTTGACTTCTAGGGGATTAAGGTCAAGCTGAAGAGATATACAAGTATCTGAATAGTTATATGATAAAGGTATGTACTAGCTACTAATGGAGCACAATGGAGGAAACATTTAATTCTACTGAGGGTAGTTCAGAGGAGTTACAGAAGGATAATATGGAGCAATTCTGAAAAATCTTCAAAATAAATAACAAGCTAATAGGACACAGGGAAGAACATTCTGAGCAAAGGATTTGAGATTAAAAAATTCAAAGCATTTGAACAATTGTAAATAGTTCGGCTTAATTACACGGTTATAGCTTGTTTCACAATTCAAGATTTAGGTTAACCTTCACTGATGTACCTTTCCACCTGCATTTTACATTCCTGTAGTAATTAACAAATCATATTGCTTTTGCCCTCTCATTGTCTGCATTAATATTTTCTCTCCTGGCTTGTCTTTAATCTGCACACTAAAAAGAGGAGCGTAATTCCTTTTTATAAGCAAATGCTCATGCAGTTCTATGCAAAGAGCAGATGGCCTACAAATGTATCATTTTCTAAACAACTGTATTCTTGTCCCTTTGTCCTTGGTGGAGATGGAGGTAAAACTTTTAATTAGTGTGAAAACCAAAATAACTGTATCCAAAATATTACAACATATCATTCTATCCTATCTGTGATGCCCTGATGTAAATAAAACAATTCAGTGATCTGAAATTAACCTGTAATTAAAGTGTTGAGAATCAATCAGTACAATTTAAGTTTCATTAAATTCAAACACACTCAAAATTGAATCAATTTATTAAGCTTACTTATTTCCCAGCCCCCAACAGACACAATAATACCAACATGTAACAAGTTCACATATAAACAGCTTCACTATTCCTCTTACAGAAGTGAGACTACAACTTCCCAACTAGAATAAGGTACACTCTAAATGCAAATTAAAAGCAAGACAAGACACTCTAAATTGGAGATCTGCTTGCTGTTGGTGAGAATGCCTTGAAGTACTGTTTTTGATCTATATGCAAAAGTATAGGGACACACACTTGTCAAAAGAGAATACAAAGTTCAATCTAACTGATCCATATTGTGCAGATTTTCCCTTCATTCAGTGCAAATTTAAAATGTATAAATTATTTTGATCAGAATTCAGCAATAAAATCTTAACTCAAAAACAAAAACAACAGAAGTGTCTTGTTCACACAATGCCTGTGTGTCTTTGAAAAAAGAAAACTACCTGGAAGCAATCGTCTCTGTACCTCTCTGCCAATTTTGATTAACAGATTCCCTCTTCTTGACTTGGAGCAACTCTCTTAGAATCATAAATTGTGAAAATGAATTGCACATTAAAGGTTCTGGCACCCGAGGACCTTGAGTTTTCCAAATTATGTTTTTCAAGACATTTAACTAAATGCAACTATTGTGTAAGGAGACGGTAGTTGTCAATATGAACACTTCAATAGAGTAGAAGTTGTCATGTTGAATTTTTTGCATTCAATTATTCATTCTTTTTTATGTGATAACACATAATCTATGAATTATTTGTTAACAATCACAATTAAATTTGTCAGTTTTTTTTTTGGTAAAACCACTACCAAAAACAGCAATGACTAAACATGCTTTTATAAGGATCAATCAACCAATGCAGTTTAACACATGATCCATTAGAACCTCTCTTTTCAAAGCCTGGAGTTCTTTGACAGGTGCAAAAAATGTACATACTGTATACATTACAGAAGAGATCTTACAAAATTCTATCAATAAATATCCACAAAACTATTGCATGTCACTGCTAAAATTCAGTTTCACTATTCTGTTGAAAAAATTCCATTGGTTACATATCTCATTTAAGTGTTGGAAAGAATACTCCATGACTTCTAAGAAATGATGGACAATGTGAATTAAATAGCTAATTAACTTAAAATCAAAACTACAAGTTACATATTTGATAAAAGTAATCTATATGTGTGCTTATCACACTAATATAATGTAGAATAAGATGGCTATAATTGTGGAAGACTAGATCTACAGAGGCAGTAAAATGGTCCTGCTAGCTAGTAAATCTGATTATTAAAATCAGGAAGGAATAAGAAGAAAGTAGGGAAGAGAGGGAGAGAGGAAGACGAGAGGGAGTGAAAGAGAAAAAGGAGGGAAGGAAGGAAGGAAGGATTTGTAGTCAAACTGTTACATGTCAGGCCCTAAAATAAATTCTTTCCTTAATTCCATGAATTCACTTATTACACAATATTAACAAATTACTTAAAGAATGAATCAAAACCATATAAGATATTATTTCTCATGTAATGGAAAAAATAATACGATGAAGCAAATTAAATCTAATAGTGTTAAAATATTCAAAGCCTTTCTAATGATAAAAACTTTAAATATAAAGTATTCTACTTCAAAAATGCTTTCAGAGATGTTATCAATGGTGAGAGGATGTATATATCATATATAGTTTTCTGTTTATGAATTTGATTATATTATAGCAATGGAAAAGTGTAATATTAAATTTAAAAAATGCATATCAATTGAAGATATAAATTAATCTCAAATTTGGGTTGTAAATAATTTTATATTTAGCTTTCAGTTTTCTTTGTTTTTATATAATTTTAGGAAAATAATTATCATACATAAATGTACAGATCTGAGTCTTTATCTAATATGTCTCAATCTCAAGAGTTCTAAAACCCCTCAATTTCCTTCTTTCCTTTCTTCTTTTCTCCCTTCTTTCCTATTCCTTTATTGGTAATTTAGGGTATAAAAGTTATTTGTTGGCAATATTTTATCAGAACTTATAATGTGAATGAAGGATGAAAGATATATACATATATACACACACACATATAGTGATGATCCAACTTGGAATAAATATTTCCATATTTCTATGAAAAATTGTGAATGAATTTAACGATAGTATGTTATTCCTTAACATTTTTCATAATATACAGTATATGTACTTACAACTTTATACTGTGAACTTAATTGTTTAATATCTACCTTCATGCATGGAAGAGTTTTTATGTTATTATAAAGCATACTTTAATAATGTGATAAAGGAGAATTACATGGTGTTAAGAAATTATGTTAATGTAATGGGCTTTATGAATTCACAAATTAGCTGAGCACTGAGAGTGATTGGAATTAGATAGGCAAATCTCTTGAGGGGAGTAGGGCATTGATGTGTAAAAGATTATTTCTGAGAGTGAGAATAGCATGTGTATGGCCCTGTAGAATGAGGCAACATAGTAAGTACGAGGATTGTAAGAAGTATATCTATGGTAATGATCATGAAGGTGAACAAGGAGTGATTTGAGGCAACTAACAAGGGTAAGGCCAAATATATAACAGTCAGCATATTACAGCAGGCTGTCCGGCGAGCCGGCCCTCAGCCCGCGCCGAGGGGTGGGCAAGCGCCCCGCGGGGGTCTCGGGCTCCCAGCCCACTGCCCCGCCTCCCTGCCACCCGCTAGGCGTCGTCCGGGAACGCCCCTCGCTGAGAGAGACCCTCAATCACAAGTCACCCCGCCCTCCCCACCCTCCTCGCCGTGCCACGCAACCCCGCCCCTGAACCGCCCTCCCGATCTCCGTGCAGTACCCCTCTCCCCTCGCCGGGAAGAACGCAGTGACTCCAGCAGCCCTGGCGGCTCTTTGGGCCCAAGGGGCGGGCGCGGCAGCCATTGGCGGAGGCCGCTGCCTCCGGCTGTCAATCCGGCGGCCCGGCCCCGCCCCACCGGCGGAGCGTGGCAGGACGCAGGGCCGCGGGGGCTGTCGGGACGGCTCCAAGATGGCCGCGCGCTTGGGGTCCGCACCTGCTGGCGGCCCCGAGCCCCGTTCACTGCCACCGCTGCTGACCAGAGCCGCCGGTCGGCCCGGCGACTCCAGGGGCTGACCCCGCGGGGCGGGAGGCCGCCATGGCGACCCTGGAAAAGCTGGCGAAGGCCTTCGAGTCCCTCAAGTCCTTCCAGCGGCCGCCACCGCCGCCGCCGCTGCCTCAGCCGGCACCGCAACCGCCGCCGCCTCAGCCCCCTCAGCCGGACCCGCGGCCTCAACCGCCACTGCCGCCCACCCAGCCCCGTCAGCCGGCACCGCAGCCGCCGCCGCCTCAGCCCCCTCAGCCGGCACCGCGGCCTCAACCGCCGCAGCCGCCGCCTCAGCCCTCTCAGCCGGTACCGCCGCCGCCTCAGCCCTCTCAGCCGGTACCGCCGCCGCCTCAGCCCCCTCAGCCGGTACCGCCGCCTCAGCCGGTACCGCAGCCGCCGCAGCCTCAGCTGGTACCGCCGCCGCCTCAGCCCCCTCAGCCTGTACCGCAGCCGCCGCCGCCTCAGCCGGTACCGCAGCCGCCGTCGCCTCAGCCGGTACCGCAGCCGCCGCCGCCTCAGCCCCTTCAGCCAGTACCGCCGCCACCTCAGCCCTCTCAGCCGGTACCGCCGCCTCAGCCGGCACCGCAGCCTCAACCGCCACCGCCGCCTGCCCAGCCGTGGGTCAGGAGCCGCTGCACAGACGGTGAGTCCCTGCTGGCCCCTCCCCAGCCCTGCGCGGGTCTCCGTCCCTCCCTTGGCCTCCCCTGAAGGCCCCTGAAGGCCCCGAGGTGGTCCGGGCCCCAGGCCTCTGCTTTCCCGGCTGCGAATCTCGGGAAGGAACGGTGCTGTGTTGTGATCCGAGGCCGCGCGTCCCGTTCGGCTTCTTCTGGGCCACTCCCACACCTCTCCTCCTCCGGGCCAGGTGTAACATTTTGTCTTCCCTTTTCAACTGACGGTTTAAAACAGTGTTTCAGATAACTGTCAAAACACTATGCACGCAAAACCCTAGGTTAACTTAAGGGAAGGAGTAGGAGAGAAGGGGGAAAGGAGAGAAGTTCACTGGTCACTTCTGTGGGGGTGGGTTAGATGGTCACAGTGGTGAACGCTTAACTGCTACATGGCCCCCTGCGCTTACCATCATAGTCGTTACTGTTACTAACCCCAGACAGCACTGGTGTTAAGGAGGCATGACTACGGAACAGGTGCTCATTGAGCTTAATTTTACACAAACAGTAAGATTTCCAAGGAATCAAGACAGGCAGTAAACGCCAGCTGCAGAGGACAGCTTGTGCAGGGTTGGGAAACAGCATGGCATGATCAGAACTTTAGTTTGACTGGCTTGAAATGTAGAGGGAAAGGGAAACTTCACACTGATGAATCAGAGAGGAGATAGCTGTTTTTATTAAACTAAAATGGTTAAATGAGCCTTGTTGGTTAATGATATGCCTTAGCAATGTGAATTTGGATTCTGCAAGTATTTTATAAGTTCTGTAAGAAGCTTGTTTTAAAATTTCAGAACTCTTAATGTATTAGAAGTTCAGTTTTATTTTATAAGAATTTTTTTTTAAAAAGTCTTTATTTAACTCAACTAGAATGGAGTTCCTTTAACATAGGAGACTTTATTATCTCATGTATTAATACCTGCTAGAGGTACACAATGACAAATGTGATTTATAAACAGACACATGCAGACACAAGGAAAACAGAGCATGTAGCTTCAGTAACAGTTTAAGAGAAAAGTCAGAAACAGAAATTTTCCCTGGTCAAAATATCAAAAAAAGCACCTGGGGCTTATATCCCTTAATTGATTTGAGCTCTAAATGGACAAATACACATTTTTTAAAAAAAAAAAAATGCTAAGAACAAGATTCTTTTTCACGTTGAATAATAATTTTGAAGTTTAAATAAATACCAACAATAGAGTTATGAGGGAGGAAAAATATAAAATACTGATTTTTTTTTTTTAACTTCACCATAAGGTGCATTCTTAAATACATAGGAGAGAACTGTCATGATTTGTGCAACTCGCTTGCAAATAGTTCAACAGTATTAACGATGATTGAATTTAGGTGGTGGGCATATGGGAATTTATCATCCTATTAAACAGTTTTCTGTACTTCTGAGACTTATAACAAAACATTGAAAGGAACCTGTTAGACATAATGCTGTATGTGAAGTAATTTGTTCCCTTTGTGAAATTCTAGGAAGGTTAAAATAACATCAAGAAAATCACAAGCATTTACGATGTAATCAGAACTACCTGAGGATCTGTGAAACTTGGTGAGTTGGTGAATTTTTTAAAATGTCTTAAAACATTTTGTTTTTACAAAGATTACAGGAGTAAGAGAAGATAAATTTTAATAAACTCTTAATATTTTTTTCCTGGTTGATGTGATATAATTAAATGTGGGGAAAAAAAGGTAAATTCTAAAAGGAGACACTACCTTGATGGTTTTCTATGGAGGAAACTCAAGCAGGAGGAAGTTTAATTTAAAAACATAAATTACTGCTCTTTGTAATACATTCTAAGTTGTCATTCTTTTGAATGCCTTCCTTTCCAGATAGGTGTGTTATTCTGGGAGATCATCAGGACTTCTGGGTATTTGGAGGTATTGACCTAACCAGTGGAACTGCTGATTTATAAGAAGTTGTCCAGAATTTTGGAAAACTGATTAGTAGAGGTAAATAATGTTTCCTTGGCAAGTGATGACAGAAAGTGACTTGAGTGAATTTTCCTTTGTTTTTAGGCAGATGTACCTAACCATGTATGTTAACAATGATTACAGGCTGGAGACCAAGAAGAACTACCATTTTTGCCGGCTGGGATGAAGAAAAAATTGGACTTCTGGGTTCCACAAATGGGCTGAGGTAACTAAGACAGAAAACGTATCTTCTTGGTCAACATGTAACTCAGGGTAATCACAGATGTGTTCCATTACCTGATATTGTTTTAATTTGGATAAATACTCAAGAAAATTTAAGAAATAGAGTTTGTTTTTGCTTTTACATCAGTTTGGCAAAACAGAGCAACCTCTTAATTACTAAGTACAAACCAATTTTTTCATTATTTTTAAAGTATTTTAGTTTCTGTTTATATTTGTTTTGTGATAAGTAAAATCTGTAAGCTCAGAAAATAGTCAAACCTAGGAAGCTGCTTCTGACAAGTGAATTAGCTTATTGAAAATCTGATATAGATCCTTGGCATTAATTTTCAAGTTTTTACAGTTTCCTTGGATTTCTTCTGTCTAGGAAAACAACATGCTCTTTTAAGATGACTATACTCTGATTATAGTCTCTCCTTTATGGATTCCATACTAAATTGTAACCATACGTATATTTTACCATTTACAAAAGTGCCTGATTGGGAAGTATAATATATTGATTTTGTAAATTGAATTACTCTAAAATTTCAAGGATTTATTTTTAATTCAATTATGATTAATTTTCATTTGTCACTGGCTCTTAATGCTTTATTTTAAAGTGTCTCTCATAGGCCCCCTTCTTTCATCTTCTTCCCTTAGGCTCTCTGTCCAGTAACTCTAAGTTCTTACATGTTCAAGGTAGGCTTGTGTATTTTTTTAAAGGCAGGTGCACCAAAAAGCACTTTCCTGTGACTATCCTCTGTTTTGTTCATCATTTATGAGTCCAAATTTTATAGAATTGGTTTAAAGAATATCATATCTTTCTTATCATTGTGTCTGGTTTTTAAAATGCTTTCCTTCTGACTCATTTCTGCATACTTTAAAATAATAATATGAATCAAATAAGTATGGGAATAAAATCACAGTTACTTGTATCATATTTGATTCCATGTATATTGCAAAGTCTTATTATTATGTTGGCGTTATGAACATGCATTTCATAATACACTTATTTACATGAATCAGATCTTATTCATTAAGGTCATTTACTTTTAGAAATATGTAATTTCTTGTGAATACATGTATATAGAAATACATGTGTCTTTCTATAATTTAAGCAGCTTAGAATACAGATAAAATAAATCCAAGACACAAGATAATATGCCTTGCATTAATTTAAATTCATTTGAATTAAAAGACAATTTGAATATTGTTTCCCATTTTCTACTAGCTTCTTGATCATATTCAGCAGCACATTTACCTTTACATATAGTTAAGGTATCTTTTTTATTTCTACTGTAGCTCTGTCATAATGGAAACTCTGCAGCAGAATCAGCTGTCATCTATCCCGTGTGGCCAAGTGCAGAGGTGAGAATTCTCATTTGTGGGATGACCAGTCACAGCTTTAAATGTTTTTACTGTAACTGCTCTTATAAGGTAGCAAGCTAGAGAGAGAGAGAGAAACAGAGAGAAGAAAAGAGCTCTCTCCGCATATTCCCATGTGTATGATGGCATTAGTCTTCTTCTGCTGTATTTTTCTAGAATGTGTGTGCGTGTGTGCATGTATGTGTGAGAGAGAAATGTCTTGTCTTTGTCCTAATAGCCACTCTTCTCTCCCTCTAGTTTTTTCTCTATCATCCCCTCCTTTTTCTTTTTCATCAATATCTTCTCTTTCAAAAAATTCTTGATAAATCAAATTTCCAACTTCCTCACTTTTAATATGGTAAAGTTACTTGGATCCCCAACGTCAAGGGGTCTCATACTTTAATGTCTGTAAGGATTGCCAGGGACACCTTTTAAAAATACAGATTTCCAGGCCTTACTTTGAGCAGTTCTCTTCCAGTAGATCCAGGGTGAGGCTGAGCATCTCCGAGCCTTACCCCTTCATATTATGGTGCAGGGGATCAGGGACAGTTTTCCTCTGGGTCTCCCTGCTGTTGCTATGAACAGTGGCTACAGCATCACTAATATTTTTCTTTCTTGTTTTAATTGCACTAGTATTATTAACCAGTTAATGGCATTTTCTTAAAATTATGGTCAAAGGCATAGGCATTTGATTTATAATGGTATCTGCAAACCACTCTTTTACTGAATTAATTTGTTTTGCTTGTATTTCCACAATTGTAAATGCCGTGAGTTAAGTGACTGCTTTGCTTCAACTACAGGAGTATGTGAAAACACTCCAGGAGAGAGAGGTTGCATATATCAATGCAGACTCATGCACAGAAGGTAAATTTTATTTCAGATTGTCATTAAATAGTATACTAGTATTTAAGTCTGTCAACTCCAACTCATAAACTAGGATTATCCTCTTTCTATGAGATGCCTCAATAATACCTCCATTTCTCCATTTTACCAGAGAGAACATTATTATGATTCAAATGAATCAATATGATTCATAACTAAGCTATTGATCCTAATTTCTTTAGTATATTTACCATTTGCCTATCTTGGATTACTACTTAAAACTTTAGTACTTTTGACATTCTTCCTGTGGAGCTATTTTTAAAAGTTGGGCTAAAGTATTTCATACAGAAATAGTTCCTGTATGCATTGGACCAACTCTGAAATAAGCACCCACTACAGACTTCCTTTTGACCCTGACATGTGGCATGTGCATCTGTAGGCTTTCATCGTGTTATGGTCATTTCTAGGTAAGTGTCACAGGATACATGTTAGTTACTGACACGCTCTAGTCTAACGTCTTGATATTGAATTGAATGAATGAATAAAAACGTGAACATTATGGCCTTACCACTTCCTTTGCCAAAGACCCCTAGGTACTGCTGCCATAATGAGCAATAGCCCTTAATGTTACTGCAGGAGCTGCGGCCTTAGCAGCAGAGTCTGCCTCTGCAGTCTCCTATCCTGAGTGTGTGCTGCAGCCTCTCTGGCTCCTGAAGAGTTATTTCCACCTTGTGTTTAAGTTTTAGCCAGACTGTCTGTCTGTCTATTTATCTACCTATCTATCTATTCTAAAATTTTATTTATTTGTTTTTACTGAAGTACATTTGATTTGTAATATTAGTTTCAGGTGTACAGCGAAGTTACACAGTTATATACATATACATATACATATACATATACATATACATATACATATACATATACATATACATATACATATACAGTTTTTAGATTCTTTTCCATTATAGGTTATTATAAGATACTGAATATAATTCCCTGTGCTATACAGTAGGTCCTTGTTGTTTATCTGTTTCATATATAATAGTGTATATCTGTTAGTCCTGAACTCCTAACATCACTCTTCCCTTCCCCCTTTCCCCTTGGGTAACCATAGTTTCTTTTCTATGTCGTGAATGTATTTCTGGTTTGTAAATAAGTTCATTTGTATCATTTTTTTGTTTGTTTACATTCCACATATAAGTGATATAATTTGATATTTGCCTTTCTCTGTCTGACATACTTCACTGAATATGATAATCTGTAGGGTCCACCCTATTTTTAATTCTCCAGGAATGATGCCTTCAATTTGAAATCTGTTATATCTTGTTTATAATTAGAAAATAAAGTTAGAATTAAATACAGGTTTGAAGTCCATTTGGAGGTATTAAAATACTCTCTTATTTATTTTGCAGGCAATTATACTCTCAGAGTTGACTGTACACCCCTTCTTTTCCAGTTGGTATATAAACTGACAAAAGAGGTATGTAAGTAGATCTGTCATAATGTTTTTTGATGAGTGGATAAATCAATAACTTTTGTTTTCTAAATTACTAATATTTAAACTGGTGACAGACATAGCTGATTTGTATAAATAACAAATCAGAATGAGCTTTAATACACTACTTATGTGACATAACTTTGAGAACAGTAGTGCTAGTCTCTGTTCTAATAATAGTTCCTAATAGTTGTATACATTTGTTAAAATGTGCAGGGTCTATTGTTTCATGGGGCAGAGTCTCTTTGATATAACAGAAAGAATACTGAGCTGGGATGGGGAAGCCTTGGCTGTGAAGATTGCCTTGGCTATTCATTCATTCATTCATTCATTCAGCAAGTATTTATTGTGTGGTTACTATGTATCAGGTCCTATGAAATGAATTCTAGCAGCTACAGTGATAGAAGCACAAGGTTTCTGAATCCAAATACTTTATAATCTAGAGAGGCCACAGACCTGTAAATGAGGACTCATACTTCACTTGAATATTGGATACTATATACAGTGGAGGACAGTTGTGGAGGAGAGAAGTTAAAACCCTGGGGTAGCTGGTGAGGTTGGAAAGCACTAGAAGGTGTTCACAGAAGGATTAGTGGTTAGGCTGTAAAATGGAAGGATGTGAAAGTGGGGAGAAGGTTTCTCCTCAGAGGACACAGGACCTAATAAAGACATGGATGTGTGAAAGAACATTTCCCGACCTCTGGGTAATGCAATATAACCTAAATGTAAGGTGTTGGTGAAAAAGCTGGCAAGAAATGGGGCCTGACACATAGGCCTAAGTGTTCATAAATCTGGTGATGGAGAAATTAAAGAATCTTTAACAAGGTTGTATATTATCATTTTTATTCATTAGAAAAATTACTCTGTATCAGTGCATTGAATAGGTTAAGCTGTAGTAAGTCTAAAAGCAAAATGGAAACAATTCCACATAATTATTTAGCGCACAGGAATTTATAAATACTAGTTATTGATGTAAAAAGTACTCTGAAAATGCTAATGCACTCTGAATCTCTAAAAATTATGTGATCTACTCATTGAGTATATGTGTGCTTCATTTAAATAACCCCCCATTATAGAATTTAACTGTAAAAATATTTCTTTCAAGTAGGTATCACTTAGATGACAGTGGGAAGTAGATGTCACATCTCTGTGGTCCTGTTTCCCAATCGCCCTTCATCTTGCCCTGTCCTTTTCACTGTTAGTGTCTTTAACATCTCATCCTCCCAAGTGAGCATCCTCCCATGCCCATCACAACTCCCACCATACTGGGAAGCTTAGGTCCTTGATCCTTTTATTGAAATGTCCCATAAAAACATCTTATCTAAAAGCATGCTGTAAAGACAGCCCTTGTTGGGGAATCCTTCTCAGGAGATACATTTACACTCTGTCCTACAGAGGAGGCTCCTGCCTTTATAGGAGGGGTAGTAAGAATTTTAGGGCCAAGAAGGAGAAGCTTAGGTCTATCCCCTTTGTACATTTATTTAATAAGTATTAAATGTGTAAATGGTTACCATAGTGACAGGATAACTCAAACATAGATTCTGCTATTAGTGTGTTACCTGTGTAGCCAGGAGAGACTATGATCAGGAATTTTCAAATCCAAGATAGAGATTAAAATCACCAAAGTGAATACAGATAAAAGTGTGGGAAGCAAAAAATAAATATCTTAGTTTATTATTTTACATGTTGGAATTAAACAGCCTGCTTAATGGGAAATTGCAAGTTTTTTTCCCATTTTAAAGCCTCTTTTATGTTAATTTGAATTTAATTTTCATGCCACTTTATATACAATATATTTGTCTTTCAGAGTTTTTGTTTTAGGTAGATTTTTAACAGTTTAACTGGGAAATTAAAATGTATCTTTAGAAGTTACATTATCAGGATGAACTAATTAATTGTCCAGAAGAGAAGAGTGAGATTTTATAATCTTGTTTGATTTGTTAGTGGAAGAATCAGACATCATTCATCTGGAGAAATGCTATTGGTTGCTGAGGGCTCAATCCTGAACTGGATGACTTGATTTAGAGACATTTGGCCCATTGGCTTCACCACCAATTTGTCCATCTCTGAGTGAAGGTGGGAATCCTATTTTCTACAAATGTTCTTTGCTAAACACGTGAGCCTTGTTCCACCTATGGAGCCTTGTGTAAGTTTGTTTACCTTTCTGCACCTGAATATTCTCATATATAAAATTGATTTGACCAAGAAAATCATTATGAAACTGTGCTCCAGTGCGGTGCCTCAGCATCTGGTGCAAGGTCAGGGTGGTGGACACTGAATAGGCAAAGCTCTAGCTTCCACACATGACCCCACCTCTTCCTCAGCTGAGTAATGTCTATTGTATTTCTTTTATATAGAAGAAGGTTCCACTGCTGTATCCTTCCCCCACCCTTAAAAAATTAAGAAACCACTGGACTAGACCATCTCTAAGGTCCCCACTTAGCTCTAAACTTTTCACTACTATATATATATATATATATATATATATATATATATATATAATTAAATGAGGTTTACAAGGAGTAGTTGTGGGTGATAATCACAAAAACTGTATTTGAAATCTGAAAGCTTGGGTTCTGCTTCTGATTCAGACCTTTTTAAAAAAATTTCTTACTTTTAGCAAGTCATTTAACTACTTCTTAGCTTCAATTTTCTGCTCTTTGAGGGCACAGAATTAGATTCTTGAAATAGTCTGTATTCTTCAGGTTTCTAGTGTGTTTTAGAAATATTTGTTAGGGGAGCTAGAACAGACAGGGCTTCCACTTCAGCAGTGCAGTTATGTTTTTACCTTTTTAGAATTAGAGATTGAGAAATCATTTCATTTGAAAACAAAATGATTCCACTTATTTTTTATGAAAAGTTTAAAATCCACAGGATTAGATTATAAATTGCCCTTTATTTCTGAAATTTAATATATTTATGTATACAGATTAAGTGGTACAATGAAGACTGCAGTACAGAATTTCTTTCTCTTATAATATAGTGTGTTAGTTTTCTTTGCTTCATGAAGGAGCTGTATGAAGCTTGTTAATAACAACACAGTATATTTTTGATAGAGTTCAACTTTTCTTCTTCTTTTTTCCTTTTTCTTCTTAGTCTTTCCAAATTAGGATAATTGTGGTCTCTGACTTTTTTCCAGTTACATTTTTAAAATATACTTTTATTTTTTACATTCTACAATCACTTTAGACTTTTGGAATTAATATAAGATAGAGACAGGTAGGCAGACAAAACCAAACACTAAATGATAGTATTTTCTTCTAGGAAGTTAAATTTTGGTTATAATTATGCCAGGGGGGAAAAAAAAAACTTCCTAAGACAGTGGAAACTACTGATAACTTTTAAAAACTAAGTCAGTTTATGCGAGTCATGCCTCCTTTCATAAGCATGTCATTATTAACAGGAAGTTTGTTGGCTGTGATTTATTCTGTGTTCCTATTTTACAGGTTTATTTAACGCTTTTGGTGAAAATCATGACAGCCACATAGATTTTAAGGAGATATCCTGTGGGTTATCAGCTTGTTGCAGAGGACCTCTGGCTGAAAGACAGAAATGTAAGTGTGTTAAACATCACAAAATTTGGAAGCTATACAGAGAAAAAAATTAGCATCCATTCATGTAAAAAATCATCTGATTAAAGCTTGAATTTTCATCCCTTTGGCAAATAGCAATCTCTTGCTGAGGTTTTACTGAGGTCAGTGTAAAGGTTCAATCATCTGTTCTTTTTTACTGTGGAGTAATTTAAGATCTTTTTTATTAATAATGGTTGATTTTCCAGATGAATATACAATTCATGATAAATGAACTACATCATTCATGATGTGTTTGAGAATGTTAAGCATATAGAAAATATTTTCTGGTAGTCTATATAGAAAATTTGTCTTGCTTAACTTGAATTCCAACTTATTTTCTAGCACTGTGTATATTGATATTTTATTAGCAAAATTAAATTTATGATAAAACAATTTTATTAAATACTAAATTTATCTTTTAAACCTAGCTAAAATATTATAGCATAATTTATAAGCATATTACATTAATAAATCTTAAATATATTTGGTTAGGAAAATGCAGCAGTTTACATTTAATTGGAACCTAATTCTTATATATTCACTAGGGTCATTATCTCTGCATCTTTGTAAAATACAGCTTCACAAATACTGCATATTTTGGGTATGATACTTAATAGTTCAATATTCTTTAGTAATGTTGTACTGTGATGCACTCAGTTAATTTAATAGCATAATTGTTACACGGGTGTGTGAAGTAGATAATTATTTAATCTTAAAACTTTAGATTTCTTTTATCTTCCCTGATAGTATACCATTACTCTAACCTGGCTTTGTGATAGATTATTTGTTCACATTAAAGTTCTGGTATTAAAGAGGCTGAAGTCTTTTTTTCTCAATTGAGGTTAATTATTGTCTTAAATTTTTTTTAATTTATTTTTTGCCAGTGGACTAGTGGAAGTTAACCAACTAGACTAACTAGCAATTTTTCTGATATTGATGTTAATTAGCAAAGTGCTGATATTTCGGATTTTTAGCTTGTTGTATATAAACTTCATTGAAGATTTGAAATTGTTCTTAGGCAAAAATATTGGGTGCACATTAATTACATTGGAGCGGCAAAATCTTTATACAGTCATCTCTCATTATCTGCTGAGGATTGGTTCTGTGACCCCCTCAGATACCAAATCCATGGATGCTTAAGTCCTTATGTAAAATGGCATAGTATTTGCATATAACCTATGAACATCATCCTGTATACTTTCAATCATCTCTAGGTTACTTGTAATACCTAATACAATGTAATTATTTGTAAATACAATGTAAATGATATGTAAATAGTTGTCAGTGCATAGCAAATTCAAGTTTTGCTTTTGAGAACTTTCTGGGAAAGTTATATATATATATTTTATATATATATATATATATATATATTTGATCTATTGTTTATACCTGTGAATGCAGAACCAATGGATACAGGGGGCTTACTGTACCAGCTTTTTGTTGATTCTTAATGTAGATGGAATATTTTCAGCATTGTAAGAATCAACTCTGAAGTGATCAGTTTTAAATATTAGAAATTAATTTAAAAGCTTGAATTACCTTCTCAAAATCTGTGAGATATTGTATAGTAACTTGGCCCTTTTTCAGTTTGCAAGAAATTTAACTTTAGATTTAGGTGAAGGATAGAGTTCTCTAAGCTGGCTAGTGATATAAGGAGAGAGACTTGTGAAGTGTACAGGAATTCCTACAAGTTCAAAAGACTTTAAGGACACAGTGTCCTCCAAATAAGAACTTAATCCAGAATGTAGTTGTTTGAGGAACAAAGTAATTTTACTAGGGCAGCTTGTAATAAAATGTATTATACTTCAGAATATGAAAGTAATTTCCCTCCATAAGAGTTTCTTTTGTTTAGTTTGCTTCAAGGTATTTGATGTTGACGGTGACGGAGTTCTTTCTAGGGTTGAACTGAGAGACACGTGGTTGCACATTTAGAGGTCTGGAAGGACAACTGCACCGATGATATCCTGGTAAAGTCTGATTGCATACATCTTCTTGCATGTAAACTTCCAACAGGAACATAGAGTGAAGAATTTTTTAAAAGAGGGTGAGATAAAGATTTCTTACTACTTCTAGGTTCTATATTACGCTACTCAAAATATTCATAGACAAAGATGCAAAATTGGGAAGAGAATTTGCCTTAGAAAATTTAATAAACTGAATGTATTATGTAAAAAACAATGAAACCACTGGAAAATTGTCATAAATTTTTAAGGTAAACAAGCAATCTATTTCTGTAATTAAAAAAAAAAAAAAAGAAAAACCTTGACCGAAAATACTTTATACTTCAGCTACTGGCTAATAAAAATGATACCTTCTCCTTCCTAACTACTGATTTGGGTTTCTGGTTTTAAAGGAATTACACGTGGATGTATCCAACATTGTAGAAGACACATAGAATGCGCATGATACCACAAAGGTGAGTCTAGCAGAGACTAATTTATTCTTTTCTAAAAATACATTATATTCTGAATTGCTATACATACCTTACGTATACATACTTGAATCTCTTCTACATCATGCCTGCTAAATGCTTATTTGGACCTGTCGTTACAATACCTCCAAGTTGTCCCTAAAGAAAGCCCATTCCACCTTTAAACAACTCCATTAAGTGTTATTTACATAAAAACATTATATTTTATAAGCTAGGCATTTTATAAAAATTAAGTAGAGACAGCCCTTGCCATCTGTAGTTTATAATCTTTACTTCTCCCATTTTAATACATTATGGTAAGACAAAACTTATATTGAGCAAAAGAAGCCACAGAATAAAAGAACACATTGTACAATTCAATTTATATGAAGTTCTAGAACAGAGACAGAACTAATGTTAATAAGTGTTAAAATAGTGATTTTGGAGATGGGTGATTTAACTGGGAAGGACCATAGGATATCTGGGATGATGGAAATTATTTTTTATCTCAATCTGGGTGGTGTATATTGTTTAAAAAAATTTTTTTTTCAATAATATTGGTGAGGGTCTGTCCTGAGTTCTTTAATAGCAGCCAGAATAATTGTATAATAGCAGAAACGAGCATGTACTTTACAAAGAATAAAGCCTTGAATTTTTTTAGTTTCACAACATTTATTAAAGATATTATAATAGGTTTGCCTTAATGTCTATGTATCCCTGTGAAACTGAAGATAATCCATATATGTGAGACACATATGAGTTAATTTGACCCTTTGTATTCAAATGTTGACATGTACCAAGTAGCAGATGGTAGGATGTAGACCATAGTGGTCTTATACAGGCTTAGAAAAATAAGTAACATTTTTTTTAATCACAAATCCAGAAGAAATCATCATAGTCTTATTAACTGACACTCAATAGAAATAAATAATAGAAATGAATTTTTCAGGGCTTGATCTTTGTTTGGCAATTCAGATAACCATCTTCATTTACTTTTCTGCCCAAAACTAAGGTAGCCATTTCTATTTGGTATATATGAAAACAGAAACATAGGAAAGTTTCTTTTAGGAAATACCTTATGTAGAGATACAATTTCCATCGCCTTTTTTCTGGGTGTTTGATAAGTATGGAGGTTATCATTGCTGTCTATTTTTGTGTAAGACCGAGTTTCTTCTTATGACTGTACTTTTGAACATTAAAAAAAAAGATCATTTAGCTGCTCCATCTCCGTGTAACCATAATAATGAAATGGTAAAAATTTAGAATAGAATTTGGACCTTTCAACCAAACATATTACCCATATTCACTGGTGACTAGACTGTGACAATATTACCCATTATTTTGTACCATTACATTGGTATTAATATACTTTAATGGAAGTTGCATCATGAAAGCCAATAAGTACCATCACAGTGCTTTAAAATCTTTTCTTATAATAAATGGTATTATATATTGAATGAATACATGAATATCATTAATAATAAATAATATTAAGTATCATTAAATAATAAATCATTAAATAATAAAAATATAACTAAGTAATAAAAGCTAAGAACATTATTATTCATCTAGGATTGTTAAGGTGATTGTTCAAAACATGAAGTAAGAGGCATTTGGTTATATTTTTGCCTCCCAAGAAATAGTCTACTGTATATAAATGTAATTTTTGGTACACTTTGACACCAAAAAAAAAAAATACTGCTTTACTCAACTTGTGAAAGTAATGTTAAATTTTATTTTGAGGAAATGTTAATATAGATACTCATTTATTATATATATTTAGTTCTTTTAAATCTCTTAAGAAGTGTAATAATGCCAGATGTTTTAAAGAAGATCTTAGAAAATTGTTAGGGTCAAAGGGCATAATCCAGAGAGTTTGGAAAAATGCTTTCAAAGTTAGTAAATAATCCTTTTTCTCTACCCAGAACCTTTTGTGGGTTCTGTTAGTAAACTTCACCTTGAACCAGAAGATACTGTGAGTTATTTCCCAGGTCTTACTGGAGGAAGATTTTTGGTGATAAATTGCCCACGTTATGACTCACTACTTCAGAGTTTGGTTACTTTTGAACTTATTTTTGCTGGCCTACTTTTAGATGAACACATAGCATCTACATTAAATCATTAGTTTTCTTTTAGGCAAATGACCATTGCAAGTTTAATAAAACATTTTATTCAAATAATATAAGAAAATGAAGATTTAAGATGTTCTTAAATATTGTTTCTCTTTCAGAATGGCCATCTTAACTCTAGAAGAATATCAGATCTGGAGTGTGAAAAATGTTCTTGACAATGAGTTTTTGAATCTACTTTTCCAGGTATGTTTAAGGTAAATGACAGAGACCGAGGGCAGTGGTACCAGTAGTTCTACATCTTTTCCATTATGTAGTAGTTAGACAACTAGACTACAAACCATATATTGTCAAAAGAACTGCATTAACCTGTACACCACCTGCAGATGGTAAGTTAGAGCGTGAGTGCTTCTCAGAGTCACAATGTGCATGATAGGAAAGTAGAGTATAGCTGATAATGTTTATCTTAATAACTCATGATAGAGCAGATTATAAACACATAGAAAAGAATTTAAAATGTAAAAGCCATTATAATTTGCTATTTTTCTTTACTTTTTTTTTTTTTTAAGACCCTTCCTAACAAGTAACGCAGTGTGGACAGAGACATAGATCATAAGTTGGCAGCTGTAAATTTTCCACAAAGTATACAATCTTTCCAGTTAGGAGGTTATTTTAGATGCAAAGCTGTTTCTTAATTTTCTTTTTTTCTTTCTTTCTTTCTTTTTTTTCTTTTTTTTAATTTAATTCTTTAGAAGGCCCAAAAAAGATTGAAGGAGAAAGGAGGAAAGAAAAGCTGTCAGGGGTGAACATGAAATCATAAAACTTGCCAGATTTTAACTATTTTCCCAGTTAAAGTAGTTCTCTTTGCTCCAATTTAAAGAAACAACTTATAGTTTCCCATTTTTCATAGTTCTTCATAAATATATGTTGATTTAATAGTATTTTACAGGGTGTGAGTAGGGACAGACTGGAAGTTCAAGATTTGTAAATACTGACAGTATATATAGAATAGATAAACAAGTTTATACTGTATAGCACAGGGAAATATATTCAAGATTTTGTAGTAGCTCATGGTGAAAAAATATGAAAACAAATATACGTGTATTCATAAAGGACTGAAAAATTGTGCTGTACACAGGAAATTGACACAACATTGTAAACGGACTATAACTCAGTAAAAAAATAAAAATAAAGATAAAACTGTTAGAACACTATAAAAAAAGTAGTATTTTAGATTTTTCTTATTTTATTCTCCTTTTCTTATAAAAGCACCCCTATGAAGATCAATAAGACTTGATATCTTTATATCTATCATGATCCTCCATTGTAAATACAGAGTAACCTGCCTGTGACACAGCTATGTTAGAATAAATGAAAATTGAACTCTTCCTGACAGCTAATAACTAATGTATATTTAAAGCATATGAAATCTGATAAGCCTATGATACCCATTTAAATCAGTCAGTTGCTCTACTGTCAGTTATCAGCCAGGATCTAAGTTGATGTCTTTATAAAACATAAATACATATAAAAATAATATAAACCTACTGTAAACAGAAATGACTTGCTTAGTAATATGAAAATGGTGCAGCTATTTTAATCTCATTTAAAATGATGTCCTCAATTACTTTAAGTTATCATTAATTATATAAACATTTTGACCACATAAGTTTGTGTCTGAGTCATCTTGCGGCTCTTACATAGCAAAGCATTTTGAACTTTTATATTGCCTTTCCTATTTTCTCATGCTTATCAGGGACTTGCATAGGCACTATTTTTTCTATGACTCTATAAACAGATGTATGCCTGAGATTTTCTTTTGTGTCTCAGTGTCTCTAGCATTATATTACTGACAGATTTTTTTGTTGGTTATCAATCTAATTTTTTTCTTGGTATATATAGTCCTTTCAAATATATATATATATGTAGTCAGTTTACACTGTTGTGTCAATTTCTGGTGTACAGCACAATGCTTCACTCATACATGAACATACATATATTCATTTTCATACTCTTTTTCACCATAAGTTACTACAAAACAGTATTGGATATAGTTCCCTGTGCTATACAGTATGAACTTGTTTATAAATTGGGAGTTTGATTTGCAGGTACTAAATATTAACATTACATTTTATGATGCTCACTTTATCCCATATTCATTCATGCTTTTAAAACTTTATGTTCACTTAATATATAAGTAAGCAGACTTACTCTAAATTGTTTTATTTTGTCTGTTTCTAAAATAGAATTAGCTAGTAAATTCAGTGATAAAAGCTTGAATTATACTTTTATTTTATTTGCCAAGATTCCACTCCTGGCTGACCATTTTGGGTATTTAAGTATAAAGTAAGTAAATGTCAGTAGAATTAGAAAACCATTCCTGTGGTAATATTATTTTCAGTCCTTTCAAATAAACTCAGTGCCCAATATTTTGCAGAGGAAGCATTCTAAACATGATCAGGGTCTTCTATCTTGTACGTTAGTCAGAAAGCGTCAAATGTTAAACAGTTTGATAAACAGAATAGTGCACCACACTGACCCCTACCTATATCCATGCTCTAATCCTGAAATCTGTGAATATGTTATTTTACATGGCAAAGGGGATTTTGCAGATGTATCAGGTTAAGGACTCTGAGACAGGGAGATTAGCCTGGATTATCTACATGGGCCTAGTCTAACAACAGGAGTCCTTAAAAATTGAAAATCTTTCCCAGCTGTGGTCAGAAAGATATGACTTTGGAAGAGGGATTAGAAAGCTGTAAAGCTGTTAGCTTTGAAGATAGAGGAAGGGCCATGGGTAAAGAAGTGTGGGTGAACTCTAGAAGCTGAAAAAGACAAGGAAATACATTCTTCCTTTGACCTACAGAAGGGCATAGTGCTGCTGACATCTTGATTTTTAGCCAAGTGATACCTGTTCCTGACGACCTACAGAACCATAAAACAATAAGTTTGTGTTGCTTTAAGCTGCAAAATTTGTGATAATTTGTTACAGCAGTGATAAAAATAAGTATAGGGGAGATAATCCAAATTTATGGATTGGAGGGCTCAACATTTTAAAGATGTCAGTTACCCTTCAACTGATTCAAAGATTTATATGTGCACATCAAAATCCCCAAAAGTTAATTGTTGTTACTGTTTTTTTGTAGAACTTGACAAGCTGATTATAAATACATAGAGAAGCGTGAAGGGCCAATAGCCAAGATGATATTAAAGAACAATGTTAAAGGACATATTATAAAACAATATTAAGTCTATGTGATAACTACCTAAAATTAGACATATAGACCAATGGAACAGTATTGAATTAAACCCTGTACCATACATGAACAGTAATTTTAGATAGATTATAAATCTAATAAATTTGAAACATAAAGCAAAGCATCTGGGGGGGGTAAAGCTCAGGTGGAATGTGTGCTTAGCATGCATAAGGTCTTGGGTTCAACTCCCAGTACCTCCATTAAAATAAATAACCTAATCCCCCACCAAAATAAAGCATCTAGAAAATAGTGTAGGAGATATTTTAATGACTTTGAAGTGGCAAAGAGTTCTTAAACAGGACACAGCACTAAACATAAAAGAAGAGTTTTAAGTTGGACTTCAGTAAAATTAAGAATTATTTTTATCAAGAGATACCATTAAGAAAGTGAAAAGCTAAGCCACACGGTGGGAAAATATATTTGCTATACCTATATCCAACAAAAGACTTGTATCTAGGGCATATAAAGAACAAGAACCAGTGGAGAAAAAGGCAGAACCTTAATATTAAAATGTGCAAAAAAATTGAACAGGTGCTTCTCACACACAAAAACAATCCACATAAGCTATGAAAAGGGGCTGACCTCTTTAGTAATAATGGAAATACGTACTAAACCCACACTTGGAACACCATTAGACATCCACTAGAATAGTTAGTTGTTAAGTGATACGAAGCATTGGTGAGGGCAACAAGCAATGGGGACTCTTACACATGGCCAGTGGGAATATAAATTCTTACAAATACTTTGGAAATAGGCTTTTTGAATGAAAGTTATATATGTATATGTGTGTGTGTATATGTGTACACACACACACACACACACCATATTACCAAGGGTAACCCATGTGTGTACCCTTCAGAAACTTCTACTTCTGAGCACCAAAGGACATCCAGAAAATTCTCATAATCACTATTTGTTATACCCCCAAATAGAAAATGACCCAAACACTTTTCAACAATACATGACCATAAGTGGTGGCACATGCATACAAGTTGTATACTTTAAAGCAATAAAAATAAATATACTAGTTTACAGAAAACACTAGTGGATGAATCTTACATAATTTTGAGTGGAAAGTATGGGACCAAAAATTTCAAAAGCAAAAAAGCCAATCCATGGTGGCTGAATTTAGGATGGTGAGTCCATCAAAGGGGTGCCGTAGTATCTGGGAAGAAACCCAAAGTGGAACAGCAATGTTCTGTTTCTTGACTGGATGAAGGTTACATAGATGTGTTTACTTTGTGAAAAATCACTGAGCTGCATACTTAAGATGTGTTCACATTTAAGCATGTATATTATATTTGCATTTTTTAAAAAAATGTTTGCTTGCAAAAAAAGATATCCAAAGCCTAAGTATTTATTAGTAGGAGGATGGATAAAACAAATGATAGTATATTCAAATAATGGAATACTATTCAGCAATAAAAAAGAATCAACTACTGATACAAGGATGAACCTCAAAAGCCTAATTTATACATCTCATTGTCAGGTAAATTTTAACTCAGAAGGTAAACAAAACTGTAAACAGGCATGTGCCCTGGGGGGAGGGGTGCTTTAGCCTTTGTCTCCTCAGACCTGTGCCATTACTGGCACATCCCGCAAGAAGAGAGGCAGGGCTCAGCCACAGCTACCATCTCCTCCTGTGCATAGTGCCCGGGCGGGGGCGGGGCTGAGGCCTGAATCTGCACGTGGGGGCTCCACAACCTCCTAGGCAGGACTGAGACTTGTTTATAGCCTGAGGCAGGGAGGATCTTTCTACCCTGACACCTCAGAGAACTTGTGCTGCCAAGAGAAACAAGGAGCTCAGATTTGGCACAGAGCGTAGGCGGGGCTGTTCCGCGGTCTTCCCAAGCCCACCTACAGACCGCCTACCCGAGGCAGAGCAGGCAGCTGCACAGAGCAGCGGAGTGACCAGCACCAGGAGAGGGCACAGCACCTGACCACGGTGCTGGGATGGGGTGTGATCTGCCCACCTGCCTCCCCCTGAGGACAGCATCTGACTGTGGCATCAGGAGGGGGAGTGACCTGCCTGCCCACTGGGTAAGAGCTCAGCTCCTGACCTAGTGTTAGGAGGGGACACAATCTGCTAGCCAACAGCCACTGAGAGCAGCACAGATGAGGGCGCCAACAGAAGGCCTGTGAAAGAGCAAGCTGAGTTCACGAAGCAGGGCGAAGACACAAAGACCTCTCGATCAAATCATTAAGGGCACACCATCTCCAGGTTAAGTAGGTAACTGATACTCCTTAAGCCACGGTGCCAGAGAGATATGAGCAATGTGAAGAAGCAGAGAAACCACTCCCAATTAAAAGATCAAGAGAAATCCCCTGAAAGCATGATCAAGGAAATAGACATTGATGGCCTACTAGATCAAGATTTCAAGAAAAGAGTGATCAAAGTACTGAAGGAACTAAAAGAAATAGGGTTTAGGGATATAAAATATGTCAAAAATGAAATAGAAACTATAGAGAAGAACCAAGCAGAATTAGTAAACTCATTGTCTGAGATGAGAGCTGACCTAAAGGCTGTGCAAAGCAGACTAGAAAATACAGAAGAACAAATATGTGATCTAGAAGACAGGACAACAGGAAGCACCCAATCAGAACAGCTGAGAGAAAAACAAATAAAAAACAATGAAAACAATATATGGGACCTATGGGGTAATATAAAGTGTGCCAATCTATGCGTAATAGGAGTTCCAGAAGGGGAAAAAGAACAAAGGGGATTGAAAAGGTATGGGAAGGACTCATGACTGAAAACTTCCCAAACCTAAAGAAGGAATCATATCCAAGCACAGGAGGCTCAGAGGGTCCCAAACAGGAAGAACCCAAACAGACCCACACCAAGGCACATCCTAATCAAGATAGCCAGAGTCAAGGATAAAGAAATGATCCTAAAAGGAAGCAAGAGAAAAACAGAGTGAGTTACAAGAGAACCCCCATAAGGTTTTCAGCTGATTTCTCTACACTGTTTACAACAGCTAAGACATGGAAACAGCCTAAAATGTCCATCAACAGATGACTGGATAAAGATGTGGGATATTTATATGATGGGATACTATTCAGCCACAAAAACTGACAACATAACGCCATTTGCAGAGACATGGATGCTCCTGGAGAATGTTATTCTAGGTGGAGCAGAACAGAAAGAGAAAGAGGAATACCATATGAGATCACTCATGTGTGGAATCTTAAATATATGCAAGATCTTGTGGTAACTCACAGCAAAAAAAAAAAGTGACAATGAATATATGTACGTTCATGTATAACTGAAAAATTGTGCTCTACACTGGAATTTGTCATAACATTGTAAAATGACTATTACTCAATAAAAAATGTTTAAAAATAAGTAAAATAAAATATAACCTTTAAAATACTGTATAATGAGAGGTGTGATGTTCTAGTATCTGTTCTAAGAAGTACGTTAGACACACATAAGAATAGCCAATGGTCAGAAAGATCACATGTTATCAGCTACCACCCCATGCAAATTAATGGCATTTAGTAGATATTCATATATGTGTGTACATATATAAAATGTGTATTAGTATATATGTAAATCAAATAAAATAATTATATTATAATCTAATGTAAAATCATATCATCAAGCACACTGTGCTGACATAAGTGTCTTGGTGTAAACAGATTACAATTTTTCATTGAGTTGTCATAATGGGATAATATTGTGAACCAAGTGGAAATTGTAAAAAAATGTTATCCAAAAAAAAAAAAAAAAAATCCTGACTACATGAAAAGATGCACAGTTACTATAAGGGCTCTCCCCTTATTTACTATCAGTGTCAGAAAGTCTCTTGGAATAAGTTAGCAGAATTAAAAACTCTAAAAAGACACAAGAATGCACTCTCTGTTAAAGAAACCAAAAGAAAAAACAAATGAATGGACAATTAAGATCCTACAGATAAAAATACCAATTTTTATGGGAAATAGCCTTAATATAAGAAATAAGGAGATTATATTCTAATTTCACTTTTTGAATAAAGATATACAAAATTTAGCTGAATACTTTCGTATTTTGCACTTATGAAGAAAAAATGTATTTGCAATGAAAAAGCAGCCATTATCCTGCCTTTTGAGTATTCTAAAGTTTTAGGTTTGAATATATTTCATCTTAAATGGTCTTAAGCACTATGCACTGGTTGGTGTTTTAAAAATACCAGTGTGTGTGGAACTTCTAAAAGTGATTCAAAAAAATTTATATTTTTGTAATAATTTAGTAATGGCCCGGATATTATTTTTAACAAGACTACTCACCATGGAATGCTGCAAGATTTTTTCAATGAGTTTATATTCACACATGTTGAAGATTGTCACTATATTATGAGAAAATGTCAACCATGGCAGTATTTTGACTTGAAAACGAGATAAGATGAGAAGCATATTTTAAGTATAAAATAAATGATTGCATGCCTTTAAAGACAAGAAAGTAAAAGCATGATAAACTCTGACTTTGACACACTTAAAATATAAAAATTAACATAATGTGATTTTACACACTTCTCTTTAACTCTTTCAGTACTTTCTCAGCCCCTTTCCCATTACACATGCATCCCCGCTCCTGACCCGCGCGGTGTACACACCTCCAATCACACGGGGGAAGGGGGACCCGGGCGGTGAGGACCAGGGGCGCGGACACTCACACCCGCATCCCGGCTCCTGACCCTTAGTGTACACACCTCCGATCACATGGGGGAGCGGGGACCCGGGCAGTGAGGACCAGGGGCACGGACACTCCAGCGGCCCGGATGGACGCGGACACTCACCCGCTCCCGGCGGGCAAGGAGAATAGTCGAAGCGGACCCGCCAGCGCACCCGTCCCCTCCTGCCCAGCCGGCCGGGGCCCCAGCTCGGTCAGGTCCACACACACCCCAGCAGGAAGCGGGCTCAGGCCGTGGGAAACCGGCGTAACTTCAGACAGCGGGCGGGGAGAGTCCTCCTCCCGCGGACACGCAGGCAGCGCTGTCCCGGAGCTTCCATGGCGCCGCCCGCTCAGTCCTGAGGAAAACAAGCTCCGCCCCCAGGGAAGACGCTGGCTGCTGACGCGAACTGTGCATGCGCACCACCATCTAAGACACGCTGGCTTCGCGCGCCCCCTGCAGGTCCTCGAGGGCGGTGCAGGATACTCAGAACTCACTGTAGAACACATGACCCCTCCCAGCCAGGATGCTAAATCACTGGAAATCTTAGTGCCCTGGCCTCTTTGTTGATGGCACTGGCGATGCTCTCATCCAGCCATGCCTGCTCTCTTGCCTGACACATGCCTCAGTCCTTGGAATCCCGCCTGAATCAGATTCTGTTCTGGAGGAAGGACAGGTGCAGAAGAATCTCAAAATTCCAAACTTAGAAGATGATCAGGAACCCAAACTCAACTCTGTCAACTCCCTGGGGTCCCCTGAGGAGTGTGGTTTTCTCAGACCATCTGCCCTGTGTCAGGAGCAGACCAAGCCTCAGGTAGCTTAGAGAGACTATCATGCAGCACATGCTTTGGACGGCTCTCAGTTCTGACCTGCATGATCTTGAGACCCTTTTGTAACTCCTAACACTGTTTTCTCATACCTATAGTGATGGTTATTGATGACTGAGTTAATCCTCTTACAATGCTGAGGTGCTGTTGTTCCTTGGATAACCGAATATTTTGAAGGGATCAACTGTTTATCACTTCCCCCTAATTAAGTATGTTTTTAAAACTAGAAATGTTTCAGGGGGCACCCAGGTCCTCCTCTTGCACCAGTTCCTGGTGTTGGCAGTTTCTGCTCTGAGCTCCAGATCCTGATCCTGCCGGTGGTCTATGGTGATGCCAGTGTGTGCATGCTCTTCCTTGTGCACCGGTGTGGAAAGGAGGCAGCCCTTCCCCTACATGAGGCTGCAACATGCTGACACTCAAAGCAGGCACAATGAAGAATCAGCTAGAGTTCCCGGTACCAGCTGTCCCAGGTAGAAACATCACCTTCACCACAGTGTTCCTGTGCTCCTATCAGGCCTTCACTACTCCCAGCAGGCCATGCATGAGCAGTGTGACAGGTGACTGCCTGTCCCAGCACAGCATGGTGGTGATGATCCCACCTTATCTGTTTGTCTTTGGAGTGTCCCCACACCTCTCTGAGCTTCACTTTGCTCTTCTCACAGGCAGGCTTGTACAGGCATGAACCTCACAGGATTATGGTAGGTAGTCATGGTAGCTGCTCACCCAGTGGCAGGCTCTGCCGAGAGGGCTGCTGGGAGTGCTGTGTGTCTTCACACTTGTCCTTCACTCTCCCCAATGAAAACACTCTTGGCCTTATCCTTCCCTGGCCTGTGGCCTTTCTGTGTTTGCAAAAGAACATGGAAACAATCTGTTTGCAAAGAAGTTTTGAGGTTCTGTCCATCTGGTCCAGGAAATGCTGACTCTGCTAGATGTGCTGTTGGGTGGGCTCTCATGGGAGAGGCTTGGGCAGGACTTCCCTTGGCAATAAGCTGCCCCACCCAGGCCTTTCCATGATCCAGACTCCTGGGACCAGGGTGCAAATCCCCAGCTCCCCACTTGTCAACAATGTGACCTGGGCAACTTTCTCAAACCCAAGCTTTGTCCACCCAAGGTCATCAGAGATGGGGGATAACAGGATGTCCTGCACAGAGTGTCTGTGCAGATTAAGTGAGGTAGAACAGACAGAACAGTGGTGGGGCCTGGCCCATTGGTTGGCAGAAGGGAGCTCACCATGTGCAGCAATTTCCGCGGGTCACCCAGCAATCTGCCCAGAGGCTTAGCCACTCCATCACTATCATGTATCTGAAGTCCACTTAACCACATGGGAGAGAAACAAACACATATTCTGAGTGTAGCTGCCACAGGAAAAAGTGCATCTGAGCGGGGAGTAATACCAGAGGGTGATCAGGATGGTGGAAGATGCCCCCTTGGGTTGAGCAGAGTGGAGCTGCCCTCTGGAGCCTGGGGTTAGTGAGGATGGGCTTGTAGAAATGCCCCTCTCCTTTACCCATCAATGCTGCGTCCTGCGGGTACTGAGTCCCACAATCGGTGTGCTGCTAGTGCCCTCAGCACAGAGAAAAACCCAGGGGTTCCCACAAGGCTTCGGCCATGTCCTCTGCTTCCTGAACTCCCATTCTGGTGACCCCACCTGGGATGCAGAGATGAGGTGAGGCAGGGGCTTGTGCTGTCAACACCACTGCTCTACCCTGGGAAACTGACACACAGTAGGTGCTCGGTAAGTCATTGTTGAATGAACAGCAATACTGGGTCAAGTTTCTGTGGGTGTCTGTGCCCACAGATCAGGGACCCCTCAGGGCCCACCTCACAAGTGACATGAAAATAATAATGCCACCAGGAACAATAACAGTTCCTCAGAATAAGTGGGCTTTTCCAAGCACTCTCCACCTGTTGCAAAGGCCTCCCAGCAGGGAAGGGGGCTGTCAGGGGCAACACTGCACTCTCCACTGTAACAAGGAGAAAGCCAAGGGCCACAGAGAGGAGTGCCTTTCCAGTGTCACTGCTCACTTTCCCACCTTTTGGGAGACTGGGAGGCTTTTCTACTACATTCTGGCTCTGAAGCCCCAATATTGTTTGGACATGCCTCCCTCCCTGGAGCAGGGAACCACTAAGTGACCTGTCACTTGTCACCAAGCAGACAGGCTCATTTCAGCTCATTGTGCCACCTGCAGTTTGTGCTAGTAGCAGGATCCTCTGGGAGACATCACACTCTCCCAACCTGAAAACAGGTGAACAGCTCACAGGTTTCCTGGAGAGGATGGTCACATGGCCTTGATCTGGCCAATCAGCATTTTCCATCCTCCCTGGCCACTGTGATTGGCTCAGGGCTGGGCACCAGCCCAATCAGGCTCCACGGAGGTCAGGCCTAGTTGCTGGAATCCTGGGAGCAGAGAAGTTCTATTTCAGTTGGGAGTTGAGGGGTGGTGATGTCAGCCTGTGGCAGTTGGTGACTATCTTGCTCTCGTAAAGGCAGAGCCATGTGAAGATGACACCAGTGGCAGAGCCCAGAGGTGGGGAAGGATGACTTCTGCTGATGTCACTGAGCACCAGGTACAGCCCTGCCTGAAGCTATCTCCCTGTGGATGTCTCAGTTAGGTAAGTCATTCTCTCCTGCCCTGTTTGCTTCTTTAAGCCACTTTGGTTTTCTGTCACTGGTTTTAAGAAAAAGTTTGACTATTCCTTCAAGCTGGCTAAATGGAGACCCTGGAACTGCAACAGTGTGGTGACAGGCAACAATGTGGCTAATAGACTTCAGAGGCCTCTGTTCAAACAGGGGATTGTAAATGACAAGGGAGAGTACACATGGCCTCAGTGAACAGATTTGCTAGTGGTAGCTCGCAGTTCCTGGATATTAGAGTGCATGCACTCAGCCAAGTCTCAGCCCTGCTCTCACACCTGCTAACCCATACATGTCCTCTCCCACCTGCCCGGCCTAGGGGCCTGGACACCCCCAGGCACCTGAAACAGCCCAGGGCTTTGTGTTGTAATTTACACAGGCTGCCCCCACTTCTGAGGGTGAGGGTGACTGGGTTCCAGTTTACAGAGAAAACAGACTAGACGTTCTCACTGGTGAGCTGTGGGGGTGGGACCCCAATCTACCATCTGACCTATGACTTCAGAGTGGACAGCCTCCCCACCCTCAGCCAGGATGCTTGCTAAGCCTAGGGGCTCAGGAGTCCTGCTCCCTCCAGCACCCCTCCTGGAGGTGAGAGTGGGGGGCTCTGCCCTATACAACATTCACCCCTGCAGGGGCACACGTGTGACCTCACAGTCTGTCATCCCTTCCTTATGACCTGGACCTCCTTGGCAGGGCATGAGAGGTGCCTTGATGTGTGAGAACTGCAGTTCATGGGTGCACACGTGGGCAGGTGCACCATGACTGAGAGGACAGCACCCCAATTTAAGCCCCCTCCATGCTCAGATGATTACATCCTGGAATTGAGGGGTACCCAGGGGTCAGGTGGCCAATTCTGGCCTTAGGGGCAAATTCTTATCACCCAGGAGGCTAATTTTTAAATTAAATTACACATTTACAATTCAATAGTCAAGCCCCTTTCTCAGCAGCCTTGTAGCCTCTCAGCTTTTAACCCTCGCTGTGACCATGTTCTTAGCTTCAAATTGAGTGCCATTATGGACATGAACATGTCCCTGTCATGTGTCACCTTCAGAGTAAGGGGCCACCCAAAACTCCCCTCCCTTCCCCTTGTCGATACCTCCACACAGGGAGTAGGGCCCTTTCGATGCAGTTGTGCAAATGTGTGAGCTAAGGGTTTAGAATGATCAGGCTAGGAGGGGTCTGCCCCACATAGCAGGGCAGGTGGGCTGGCAGGGGGTGATGGTTCACTTGTAAAACTCAGCTGGTGTCAGGCAGCGACAACAGACTGGCAGCCAAGGGCTCAGCTGGTGCAGAGTAAGCGGTTTAAATGTGTTCACCCAGACGCCTCGGGGATGGCAGCCCTGGAGTAAGACTACAAGTGAGGAAGGTGGAGGGTCCCCAGTGCCTGGACCTCCACCTTCTAAAAATCAGGACTGAGATGTGGCTTTGAAATCAGAACACTGGAGTTCAAAGCTTCCCCCACCACTTGGTCAATAATTCAAAGCAAATGAGCCTCAGTTTTCTCATGTGTAAAATCGGAACATTGAAGCCTCTCCCTCTGAGGGTGTGGAGGGAAGTAAATGCGGTGACAGCAGAGCACAGGAGCTGTCTGGGCTGAGCCTGCTCACAGGCAGGCCGTTGTTGCTTCCATGACCACCGTCTTCCAGGGCAGGGTCTGCACACTCTCCCTGTGAAGGTCCAGACAGTAAACATTCTAGGCTTTGAGGGACCTACAGTCCCTGTCACAACTACCACCCTCTGCTGTTGGAGGGCAAGGGCAGCTCCTGCAGTAGGTAGTCCAGGCTCGCACCCCCGCTTCCTGGGATAAGTATTCCTGAGATACAATTGTCACATAACTTTGTTGGCTTCAGGTGTGCAGCATAATGGCTTGTTACATGTGCATATTGTGAAATGATCACTGCATTAAGTTTACTTGACGTCTGTCATCACCCATAGTCACACACTATTTTCCTTGTGATCAGAAATTTTAAGAGGTACTCTCTTAACAACTATCAATTGCACAGTGCAGTGTTGTTAACTACAGTCACCTTGCAGTACATTATGTCCCCAGGACTTGTTTATCTTCTAACTGGAAGTTTGTACATTTTGATTATCTTCCCGAATTTCAATCACCCCCTGACTCACCTCTGGCAACCACCAACCTGATCTCTGTTTCTATGGGTTTCGGTTTATTTTGTAGATTCCACATATAAATGAGATCATAGGTATTTGTCTTTCTCTGTCTTATTTATTTCACTTAGCATAATACCCTGAAGGTCCATCCAAGTTGTCACAAATCGCAGGATTTCATTTTTTTAATGTCTGAATAAGATTCCATTATATATACATATATATGCGTCACGTTTTCTGTATCCATTCATCTGTTGATGGACACTTAGGTTGTTTACATATCTTGGTTATTGTAAATAATGATACAGTGAACGTGAGGGTGCAGTTGTCTCATTGACATAGTGATTTCATTTCCTTTGGATATATTCCCAGCAATGGACTTGCTGGATCATACGGAAGTTTTAATTTTAAATTTTGGGGGAGTCTTCTTACTCTTTTCCAGAGTGATGGCACCAATTTACATTCCCACCAACATTGCAGAAGTTTCCCTTTTCTTCACACCACCACCATCACTTGTTATCTCTTGTATTTTGATGACACCCACCCTGACAGGTGTGAGGGGATATCTCATTGTGGTTTTGATTTGCATTTCCCTGATGGTGAGTGATGTTGAGCACCTTTTCATGTACCTGTTAGACATCTGCGTGCCTTCTTTGGAAAAATGTCTATTCAGTTCCTCTGCCCACTTTTTAAATCAGATTGCTTGTTTTTTTGCTGTTGAATTGTAAGAGTTATTTATATGTTTTGGGTGTTAACCCCTTATCAGATACATAGTATGAAAATACTTTCTCCCCTTCTGTCTGTTACCCTAACCTCTGCTTTCTGGATGACAGGGGTCCAGGCACTTGGGAATCTCTGCTTCTCACATGTTTCCAATGGTGGGTGGGTGAGGGCTGTGTTGTGATAAAACTGTGCACAACCGTGGGTCTTCTTTTAGAAGGTGGGCTCTGAAGAGTGCAGTGTGGGCAGGGATGTTTCCCTGAAGTCATCATTTGGATGGTCATGTGCCCTGGAACTCACATCTTCTAGCCCGGATGTGATGGGGGAATTTGCAAAGGGAGGACCTTGCAGCTAAGAGACTGACCAGGTGTTCTTGTGTCTTGTTGGAAGCACCTGGAAAAAAAGTTGTGTGGAACAGGGACTCCTCCAGGTCACAAGGCTCAGTTCAGGCTTCTGGGATGCAGAGACCTGCTCTGAGCCACTCACTGAGGAGGGAAGGGCCTCAGGCAGGAGGGAGGGGTTGTTGGATTTCACTTGCCTGTTTGTCAAGTATCAGCTCTGGTGATGTGTGGCACATGGGCTTAGTTTTGGGCATGTAAGAGGAGAGGTTCCTGGGGAAGGGCTGGCTTTTTCCTCTGATTGAGGTCTTACTGTGTGCCAAGCACAGCAGTCCTCTGTGTCAGAGCTGGAAAGCCAGGCACAGAGAGGTCAGGGAGTTTCCAGGTCACACAACATTAGGGGCATCATTAGGGTCTGATGCAGACCTGACGCCAAGCCTACATTCTCTCTCCTTTCCCAGGACCATCATGATCCCACATGTCAGCATCACCCAGAGAGGCCCAGGTATGGGCACTGGGACCTTTCCTGCCTAACATGCCAGGAGCCTTAAGAGGGAGGACAAGACACTTCCTGAGTCCATGATGCCCAGAGGCTGCTCTCAGCGAGAGGTGCACACACTCTTTAATGAATCCTAGCTCTGTCCTGAGTCACTCTGTCCTCCCTGCCTCAGTTCTTCTGCCCACATGGGGCTGGAAACAGCAGCCACTTCACAAAGGTCTAAGGAACCTCCAGGATCCTGGAAGCAGCACCCTCACACAGGGAGCACGGTGGGGTCAGCCTCCATTGTCTCCTTAACTTTTCCTCACCTCTTTGCTGGATGAGGAGCCCTAGCGGGGCCCTGGCTTGTCCCAATTCTCACCCCAGATCAGGGTCCAGCAGGGGGTGGTGTCCAGGCTGGACTCTGTCCTCTGCCCCTTCTGGGCACCCTCATTCCCCACACCTTGGCTGCCTGGACACTGTCTTCCAGGGGCCACTCTGTGCCTCCCACCCCTACCTAGCATCCACCCACCCTGGGTTACTCCATCGTCCTCTGGCCCTTGGACATACACCTCCGTGTTGAGTGGAAATGAGGTGATGGACATGCTGGGCCTCCTGGACAGTCTGGGGGAGCCCGATATCCCCATCCTGCCCACCGCCCCAAGAGCTCAAGTTGGGGAGAGGGTGTGCCTCCATTCATACTCTGATTTGCTCAGATTCTCAGCACCTACTTTGCTGGGTGGATATGGGGGCAGAGGGATGATGTAAAAGCAGGAGACCTGGACAGCAGAGCATGAGAAGGGGGCTAGCCCAGGCTGGTCTCATAACCCCCTTAGCCTTGGCTTTCTCATCTTTAAAGTGGGACAGAATATTGTGAGGTGAGCAGGATCCTGACCCATAACCAGGCACTGTCCTACACACATAAGAGATCACTGACTCCTCATGAAAATCTGTGGGGCAGGGACAGGCGTTATCACCCATTTCTGCAGAAGTAACTGAGGCACAGAGAGAACAGGGGAGGTGACCACCCCAGATTACAGAGCCCAGGCCATCTGGTTCCAGTGTCCAGGCTCATGGTCAGTGCCCACTCTGGGTTTCCTTCCTCCCTTCACGCTCCACTGGGACCCATGGCTGCAGCCTCATCTCAGTGTGATTGTTCATGGGGAGCAGGATGGGGGCTCTGAGGGCCCGTTTCTCAGAGCACTGCTTTCCCAGAAGGCTCAAGGGTTTGACTGTATTCACTACTGGACACCCAGGCCTGGGCCCAGGCAAGCCACACTACAAGGCCTGAATCAATGATTGTTGAGTGAATACCTGGACCTCTGCATGTACCTGCATGTTGCTCCCATTTCCTCATCTCCACAGCTGGCTACCCGACCAACACCTCGTGTCATCAGGCCTCTGCCAGGGACAGTCAAGGGGACCAGATCTGCTCATCTGGGGACAGGGAGCCTCAGGGGCCCTGTGTCTGTCCCAAGCATCTCCTGGGCCAATTCACAGGGAAGCCCAGCCAGCTTCCAGGAACAGCAATCAGGTCCCAATCCCAGGGGTGTAGAGTAGGTCTTGAGGGGTGTTTCCTGAGACTGACTTTGTGTATGAAGGGGTCCTGGGGGTCAGGCTGCTTTCAACCTCCATTCCAGGCCCACACCCCTGCTGGCAGCATTGAGGTAGTAATAAAGGACACAGGCCATGGGGCCAAGGCTATAGCAGGGCTCTGCTCTCTCTCTGTGGCTCAGTGTCCTCATCTGTAACAGAGAACTAGTAACAGGGCCAAGGGAGGGCTCACTGAGACCCTCCTCTGTAGCTTTGGTTGGACACTGCCCTCTCTCTGCTCAGTGCCCTTCTCTGTAATAGAGAACTAGTAACATTTTTCTTAGCCCCTTTTGGCCCCATTTTTCTGAGTCTCTTTCCATATTGGGCCCAGGGCTTTCACAGAGATCACAGACTTGGGAGGTAATCAGAGTGTGGTCTCAGCCCTAGTGGTCCCAACTGAGGCCAGAGGAACTTCAGGAGGGGTGGGAATCCAGAAGTGCTTCATGGAGGAGGTGAGATCTGAGCTGTGTCCCCAAGGATGAGCTGTCATCCAGCTGAGGCCTGGCACTGAGCAGGACCCATGTACATGGTGAATGAGGGTGTGAATGAATGAATGGGCACCCCTCTAACAGAGAGTGAGGGGGGAAGTCCCCCAGGCCAAAGCAGGAAACACAGGGCACCCTGGGGGAGCAGAGGGCTGGGCTGCAGTGTGATGCCTGCCTCACCCTTTATGGGTGTCTTGCCCCCACTTTAGCCTGTGTTCTGGTGGATTGGGAGCCCTTGCCTCTCCTCTGCTAGAGTATCCTTCTCTTCATTCCCAGCAACACCCGCCTGTGTCACCTCAGTGTCCCCAAGTGGACCTGGACCTCTCTTGTGGGAGATTGTGAAGAGGGATTTGGTGTGCAGCCCAAGACTGAAGTGGGAGGGAGAGGATAATAGGGACCTCCAGAGGGGATCTTGGGCTGGGGGAAATCGGAGGGGTGGGGAAGGCAGAGACTCAGGGCTGAAGGATCCTGCTAGTGGTGGCTCCTTCACAAGGGGCTTCACAGGGAGGAAGCATTCATGGGGTAAAGGCAGAGCTCAGTTTGGCGCTCGCTGACATGGAACAGCTCATCACAGAGACGTCCAGAGGAGCTGGATATAGGGAACAAAGGTGCCACTGATATCAGGGTCAGAGCCTGAGACCCAGATGAGGTGAGGTGGTGGTGCAGGGGAAGGGGCTTGAGGATGTCAAGATGTTCATTCATTGGGGTCCTCAGGGTGGGGACCTTCATGTTCATTTCACAGCCACCTGGTGCCTGACAGAGCTAGGCTTAGGGAGGTCACTGAGTAGACACGTGCTGACAACCTAGATTCTCCTGTTTTCACATAAAGTCCCTGGTGTGAAGCCAGGTGGCACTCTTTAGAGTCATACACCCTCACCCCTGGGCTCTCTGTGTGCCTAGAGCCCAGTGGCACCTTACCTCCCACTCCCCACTGCAGGACCCTTTGCACACCTGCATTTCCACAAGCTATAAAACATCTTCTCTTGCTGTGTGTTTACCCTATGAAAACTCATTGCCCCAGGAAGAGAGGCCTCACATCCTGCCCTTATTAATGTGGTAAAGCCTGTTGTTCAGAGAAGCCCCTGACATATCTCACAACCAACCAGGTACCTGTGCATGAATTGATCATGCAGCCGCCTCCTCCTTGTGTGAACAGCACCCCCCCAATAACAGACCCCACACACTCAACCTTGGCACTCGTGTAGGCACCTCTTGCCTGTGTGGCCTGATGTTGCCTATAGCAGTGTCCCTATTAAACTTTCCTAGACCCTTCTCAGACGCTGGTAATTCTTTACCAACCCAAGTAACTAGCCCGCCATTGTGCCAACAACACCTGAAACAGAATTGGCTAAATTATGCAGATTGATGATGCAGTTTAATTTGCTTTGAAGGTGAAATCAAGGTTTACAAATAAAAGCAACATACGTACTCAAGGCAGGACTAAGAACTCACACGGATAACTAAGACCCTCCACGCGCATCCCACTTTGGACTCAGGGCCTTTGCGCTGGCTGCTCTTTCAGCCAGGGTCTCTCTCCGCCTGCTTCTTGAACACCTCCAGGAATCTGCTCAAATGTCCTCCCTGACCTTATTTTTCTCCATGGAACATATCACCTCCGGACATTGTGTATATTTTACTTAATTTTCTCTGTGTCCCCCACCAGGCTGTCTGCTGCATGAGAATGGAGACCTGCCTGCTTCACTCCCTGCTGTGCCCGGTATATGGAACCCGCCCAACACACAGTAGGACCTCAGCGAGTGTGTGACGGGTGTGTGATCACTGTAGGCCACAGACAATGGTCTTCCCAGCAGTGATGGTAAGAGTCATTCATTCTCTACTTACTGAGCCCTACTGTGCACTGGATACTGACCTGGGTGGGAGGCATGCAGTGGATGAGACACAGTGAACACACACAGCATGTTAGGAGGGACACGTGCTCTGGAGAGCACACAGGGCTGGGGGAGTGCAGGAGTGGAGGAGAAGAGGGCCAGGTGGAGACAGTGGTGGCATAAGAGACAGAGAGGTGGGGCCCAGGTCGTGCAGGGCTTGATGGCTTCTGTGAGGGCTTTTCCTCAGGGCAGCGGAACCATGGCTGGGCGTGGAGCAGGGGCCCGGTTCCTGAATGCTATGCAGGAGATGGAGCAGGTGTCTGCTTTGGAGATGTGCGTGGAGGAGGCTGTCCCTGTAGACTGTGCAGGCAAGGAAGGCTCCTCTGATGGGGTGACATCTGAGCTGAGCCCTTGTATGGACCATGTTTCCACCTTCTGTAGACTGGATGCTTTCGTCAGCCCTGCAGGCCTATGCAGGACACACCCTGTTCTCAGTCACCTGGGCTTGGCCTCCTGCCTCCATTATGGGCCTTCCCACCCCAGAAGGAGTCCTTCTAGATCTAACGCACTACCCCCTCCACTGGACTTGGACTCACACTGAGCCACTGTCCACCTGCCCAACTCACCCAGAGTCAAGTCCAGACACTTGGGGGAGCCCCTCCACCCCAGAGCCCATGAACTTACTCAAATGGCCAGCCCTCAGCCTGCTCACATGCTTCACCCTCCCCTCCTGCAGAAACCCTGTGACAGATCCTGTCCACAGAACCCTGCTCCTCCGATCCTGACCCCAGGCTTTCCCATGGTGTGTGACCCCGCATGGGGTGCAGTCCCCTCCTCCAGTCTGGTGAGTAGAAACTACCTTTTCTTTTTTCTTTTGTTAATATATTTATTTTTTAATTTTTATTTTATTGAGTTATAGTCAGTTTTCATTGTTGTGTCAATTTGCAGCATAGAGCATAATTTTGTCAATTGTGTTTACTCTTTCAAGAAACCATCTCTTGGCTTGATTTTTTCAAATGTTTCTAATATCTCTACTTTATTTATTTCCTCCCTGATCTTTATTATTTCCTTCCTTCTGCTTACTTTTGTTATTTTTTGCTCTTCTTTTTCTAATTCTTTTAGGTGGTAAGTTTGATTGTTTATTGCAGTTGTTCCTCTTTTTTGAGGTAGACCTGATTCTCTCGCTATATACTTCACTCTAAGCACTGCCTTTTCTGGATCCCATAGGTTCTGTGTGGTTGTGTTTTCATCATCATTTGTCTCACTGTGTTTTTTTTTTTTTTATTTCTTCTTTGATTTCATCATCCACCCATTTTTTTTAAAGTAATATGTTGTTTAATCTCCATGCTGTCATTTATTTCTTCTTTATTTTTCTGTAGTTAATTTCTACTTTTATGGTATTGTGTTCAGAAAAAGTTGCTTCAAATATTTTCTATCTTCTTCAAATTGTTAATGCTTCTTTTGTGCCAAAGTATATGATCTATCCTAGAAAATGTGGTTCGTGCACTTGGGAAGAAGGTATATTCTATTTTAGGGAAATATAATGTTCTGAAAATATTAACCAAGACAAATTGTTCTATTTTATCATTTAATTTCTACGTTGTCTTATTAATTTTATGTATGGAAGATCTGTCCAGTGATGTTAATGGATAGTTAAAGTCTTCTACCATGACTGTATTCTGATCAAATTTTCCCTTTTTATCTGTTATGTATTTAGGTGCTCCTCTATTGGGTTCATATATGTTAATGAGTGTAATATCTTCATCTATGACTCCTTTAATCATTATATAATGTCCTACTTAATCTTTCTTTATAATCTTTGTTTTAAAGTCTATTTTATTTGAAATCACTGTTGATATCCCTGCTTTCTTGTCATTTCCATTTTTGTGGAATATCTTTTTCAATCCTCTCACTTTCAATCTATGTGTGTCCTTCTCCCTAACGTGGGTCTTTTGTATACAGTGTATTGTAGATACTTGCTTTATTATCCACTCTGCACTCTATGTCCTTTGATTAAAGCATTTAGTCCATTGACATTTATAATAATTATTGATAGATATGTGTTTATTATATTTTGAACTTTGTTTTGCAGTTGATTTTGTATTTCCTCTTTGTTCCTTTCTTTTTCTTTTTGTGGTCTGATAATTTTCCTTTTTATTATCTTGGTGTCTTTTTAGTTTTGTGACTCTATTGTAAATTTTTGGCTTGTGGTTACCCTACTTTGTTCATATATTAACCCATTACTATATCTGTTTGTTTTAAACAGATAGTAATATAAGCTCAAACTCATCCTACCAAGAAGAAAAGAGAGAGAGAGAGAGAGAGAGAAACCTGTATATTTTCTTGCTCGCCTCCCCCACCCTTAATGATTTAGATGTCCTCTTTTATGATTTCATGTTTATTCTGTTGTAATTCATTGTAGCAATCACCTTTCCAATCATGGTTTTCTCCTTTTTATGGCATCCTGCTTCTTTTCTGTTTAGAGTAGGTCTTTCAATATTTCCTTTAGCATAGGTTTAGTGTTGCTAAATTCTTTTAGTTTTTGCTTGTCTGTGAAGTTCTTTATCTCTCCTATTCTAAAGGATAGCCTTGCTGGATAAAGTATCGTAAGCTGCATCATATTTTCATTCAGGACTTTGAATATTCCTTGCCCCTCCCTTCTGGCCTTACTGTTTGTGTAGAGAAATCAGCTGAAAATCTTATGGGGTTCCCTTGTATCTCATCCTTTGTTTTTCTCTTGCTGCCCTTAGAATCATTTCCTATTCTCAACCCTGGTCATCCTAATTGTAAAATGTCTTGGTGTGGGTCTGTTGGGTCCTCCTTGTTTGGGACGCTCTGTGCTTCCTGCACTTGGATATCTGATTCCTTCTTTAGGTTTGGGAAGTTTTCAGTCATGATTTCTTCAAATACCTTTTCAATCCCCTTTGTTCTTTCTTCTCCTTCTGGGACCCCCATTATGAGTAGGTTGGCATGCTTTATGTTATTCCATAGGTCCCTTATATTGCTTTCATTGGTTTTTATTTGTTTTCTCTCAGCTGTTATGTTGTCCTGTCTTCTAAGTCACATATTCATTCCTCTCAATTATCTAGCCAACATTTTACAGCCTTTAGCTCAACTCTCATCTCAGCAAATGAGTTTTCCAATTTTCACTGTCTCCTCTTTAGAGTTTCAATTTCGTTTTTTGACATATTCTCTGTCTCTATAGACAATCTCTTTTAGTTTCTTCAGTACTTTGATCACTCCTTTCTTGAAATCATCTAGTAGACTATCAATGTCTATTTCATTGATTGTTCTTTCAGGGGATATATCTTGTTCTTTTAATTGAGAGAGGTGGCTCTGCTTATTCATCTTGCTTATATCTCTCTGGCACTATGGCTTATGGAGTATCAGTTATCTACTGTCGTCCTTTAGGAGTTTATTTATTTATATAAAGTGGATGCAGAAATAAAACTAAGCACAAAGAAATTAGTTTTAAAAGCAGTATAATCAATAACAGAAGAACATATTGAAACAAGATAACAATTGAGTTGGGATGAATTTTTAAAACATTAAAGGAAGAAAAATATTTGAGAACAGAGTATCATCATAACAGAAGAACAAAACAAAGATAAAAATGAAATTGGACAAATTGAAAGATAATAATATTAGTATTTTAAAAGAAAATTTTAAAAGGGATTAAAAATAGAAATATAAAAATTATTTAAGAAGTAACATTTAAAAAGTAAAAGAAAATGGAACAGAAAAAGAAGAGAGGATGTTCCCGTGGAGATTGTGTGCCCTTAATAATTTTATCAAGAGGTCTTTCTTAAATAAGTGTGGTTGCCAAGTCTTACTTCTTTGCCTTTTGTCTGTTATCCCTTTGGTTACGGATGTGGCCATTAACCTGTTAACCAGAGCCTACCCTGGCTATTGAATGGGGACTCCTATTTGTTTTGTGGTTGTCACAGCTCCTGCCCCTGCCTTGTTTCATGAACTCAGCTCATTGGTTCCAGAGACCCTCTGGTCACACCCTTGGTCTGTGCTGCTCCCAGTGCCTGGAGGTAGACATGTCACATCTCCTCCCAATGCTGCATCTTGGTGCTGCTCTCCTGCATGGTAGGTGGGCAGGGTGTGCCCCTTCCCAATGCCGTGTCCAGGTGCAGCAGTCCTGCACAGTAGTTGGGTTGGTTGGTCCCCTGTTCAGTGCTACTCCCCACTCCACATCTGTTCCACACTCTGTAAGTGGGCTTGAGGCAAATGGCCACACCAGCCCTAGTCCCTGCTCTTTGCCAGAAGTCTGCTCCTTGTTCATTTGTCTTAGAGGTGCGAGTTCATAGACGCACCAGGACAGAACCTTCCTATATGTCTGGGGATGTAAACAAGTCTCAGTCCCACCTATGAGGCTGCAGAACTGCCAGGTACATATTCAGGTTTCAACCCTGCCTCTGCCTGGGTGGGTATGATGGCTGTGGCTGAGCCTCATCTCTCTTCTTCTGAGAAATCACCAGTTATGTTGCTGTGGGTCAGCAGAGACAAAGGACAAAACTCCCCTTCCCTCAGGCAAGCCAGCAATGTTGCTTTGCTTTATTTTTTTTTCTTATTTTATGGGGGGCCCAGGCTGTTCTGATCTGTATACAATCCAAGCAGTTGTCCACAGCACACTGTAGTCCCCCAGGGTTACCTCTGTACAGTCAACCAGAGTCTGCCTGGATCCAGCAGCCTGTCCCTTCCCATCCCTGATTCACTTCTAGGTTTGGGGGTTGTTGACACACTTTGTGCCCATATAACTTAATTCTGTCAGTCAAGGGCGGTTCTGTACACATCTGAGCCTCAGAGGTTCCCTGTCCATCCTGCTGACCTCTCCATTGGAAAGGGGGAGACCCAGTCAACCAGCACTATCCCTCCTTTGCTGCTCCCTCTTCAAAGGACCAACCCCAAGCCATTTTGCATTTTCTTCCTTCTTTTTTCCGTTTCTCCTACCAGATTGGTGGCACATTTTGTCTTTTGAAGATGGCAATGTTTTATCAAAGTTCAGCAGATGTTCTGAGTGGATGGGTGTGTCTGTGAATGTCAGTCTTGGTGTATTTATTGGAGAGGATAAGATACAAGTATCCTTCTACTCCACTATCTTGGCCTTTCTCCAAGAATATGCACTCTTAATAATTTTGTCATAAGGTTGTTTTTAATTATGGGTGATTGCCAAGTCTTCCTTCCATGCCTTTTGCCTGTTATCCCCTTTGTTGGTGGTGTGGCTGGTGTTCTGGTGGCCTGAGTCTGCCCTGGCTATTGAGCAGGAGCTCCTTTTTTTCCTGTGGTTGTCACACTCCTGCCCATATCCTACTGTGAAAACTCCACTTGCTGGTTCCAGAGGCCCTCCAGTCGTGCTCCTGGTCTGTGTCCCAGCATCAGTTTGTGGGTGGTCTGCACCCCCACCAGATGCCTGGTCCCAGCACCACACTTGTGCAAGGTAGTTGGCAGGTAGCTCCCCTGCCGCAATAGGTCCATGCTTCATAGGTGGACTCAGAGAAAACAGCTGCACTAGCCGTCACCCCTGCTCTGTTCCAGAACACTGCTTCTTGTCCATTTGTCTTAGAAAAGCCAATTCAGAGAGGCATCGGTGTGTAATGGTCCCCTCTGCTTGGGACTGTAAACAAATCTCAGTCCCACCTATGAGGTTGTGGAGCCCCTAGGTAGGGATTCAGCTTTTGACCCCTCCTTCACCTGGGAACCATGAACCAGAAAATATGGTGGCTATGGCTGAGCCTTGACTCTCTTCTCCCAAGAAGTCTCCAATAATGGCACTGTGGGTCTGTGGACACAAAGGCTACGGATCCCCTTCCCCCCTGGGCACACCAGCAGTGTTGCTTTGCCTTTTTTTTTTTTTTTTTTTTGGATTTTATGGGGGACCCAGGCTGTTCTAATCTGTATACTCTCCCAGCCATGGCACACAGAACATTGTAGTCCCCCAAGGTTTCCTCTGTACAGTCAGCCCGAATCCTCTGCTCGACTCAGACAGCCTGTCCCATCCCACCTCTGCTGGTTCACGTCTAGGGCTGGGGATCATTGGGACTCTTTGTGCCCAATTAACTTAGTTCTGTCAGTCAAAGTCTATTCTGTACAGATCCGAGCCGCAGATATTCCCTATCCATCTTGCTGAACTCGCCATTGGAGTTGGGTAGACCCAGTGTATTAATGCTATTACTCCTTTGCAGCTCCCTCTTCATTGGAATGGTCCTGAACTATTTTCCTTTTTCTTCTTTTCTCCTACCAGATTTGTGGAAAATTTTATCTTTTGAAGAAGGCAATATTCTGTCAAAGTTCAGCAGGTGTTCTGGGTGGTGGGTGTGTCTGTGGATGTCACTCTTGGTGAATTTGTGGGAGAGGGTGAGCTCTGAGCATCTTTTTTACTCCACCATCTTTCCTCCTCCTTCACTTTTTCTTTTGATTGGAACACTTAGTCCATTGACATTTATAGTAGTTATTTTATAGATGTGGTTTTATTGCCATTTTGAAATTTGTTTTCCAGTTGATTTGGTATTTCTTATTTGTTTCATTCTTTTAATTTTTTTTCATTTTTGTCATATGATAAATTTCTTTTCTATAAGCTTGGTTTCTTTTTGGGTTTTATGACTCTTTATATACTTCTGATTTGTGGTTATCTTGTCTTTCAAGTCTGGTAACCCCTTACTTCATCTGTTTGGTTTTAGTTGATAGTCATGTAGGCTCAAGTGCATCCTAAAAAGAAAGGAGACAAAAAGAAAGAAGAAAAAAAAAAAAGAAAGGGAACAAAATCTATATTCTCTTGCTCTACTCTTTCACCTTTTATGATTTTGCTATTCTCTCTTTCTTTCTTGCTTTCTTTATTGACTTACTGACTTATTTATATCTTCATGTTTTCCCTTGCAATTCACTGTATTTATTGCATTTCCAATTATGGTTTCCTAATTTCTATAGCTTCCTGTTTATGTTTTATTTAGATTAGAACTTTCAATTTTTTTTTAGCATAGATTTAGTACTGCTGACTTCTTTTAATTTTGCTTGTCTGTGAAATTCTTTCTCTCTCTTTCTGTTCTAAAGGAGAGTCTTTCTAGATAGAATATCCTAGTTTGCAGCCTTTTCTCATTCAGGACTTTGAAAATATCTTGCCACTCCCTTCTGGCCAGAAGTTTTTATGTAGAGAAATCTGCTGAATGCTTATGAGGCTCCCTTGTAACTAACATTTTGTTTTTCTCTCACTGCCTTTAGAATATTTTCTTTATCTTTAACTTTAACCATTTCAATTATAATATGTCTTGGTGTAGGTCTGTTTGGTTTCTTCTTGTTTGGGACCCTCTGTGCCTCCTGTACTTGGATAATTCTTTCCTTCTTAAGGTTTGGAAAGTTTTCAGTCATGATTTCTTTAACTATATTTTCAATCCCCTTTTCTCTTTCTTCTCCTTCTGGGACCCACTATTATGCATAGGCTGGCGCACTTTATATTATCTTGCTTTAATTGGTTTTTATTGGCTTTTATGTCTGCTGTATTGGGTTATTTCTTTTATCTTGTCTCCTAAGTCATTTATTCATTCCTCTGCATTATCTAGTCTGTTTTTGATTGCCTGTAGTTGAATTTTCTATTTTTAACTAGCTCTTCTTTATAGTTTAAATTTTCTTTTCAAAGTTTTCTGTCTCTATTGATAGTCTCTTTTAGTTCTTTCAGTGTGTTGATCATTCCCTTTTTGAAGTCTAGTAGACTATCAGTCTATTTTACTGTTTGTTCTTTCAGGGGATTTCTCTTGTTCTTTTAATTGAAAGTGGTTCCTCGGCTTCTTTATTTACTTATATTTCTCTGGCTTCTAGACCCGTTTCTGAGCTGTGGTGTGTAGTAGGCAGGGTGGGAGTACTTCAGTTGTGAAGAAAATTAAGCAGGAGATTTCCACTGGGGAGTTCCCTCTGTGGTGTTGTCTGTCACTTGTTATGCAGACTTACAAAGTACTATTTGTTGATGTTGGCTTTATCCCTGCTTTAGCTATGGGAATGTCAGCCACCTACTCTGGTGCCCCTCAGGTTCTGAGCCCCAGGAAACATCAGTGCAGATCCAGCAGTGTCAGTCCCTTGGACCTGCCTTAGCAAGTGTGTAGTCACACACATGAATTTGTGGTCCACTACAGGTTCAGCTCAAACCCCAATCCCGCATCCACATATGGAACCATACACCACCCTGTTGTAAATACCCTCACTGGCCACCCTTCTTGAGTCAGAACTCCACTCACTGCCTGTAAGTCCCAGAGGTGTGGATCCACAAAGTGACCAGAGAGAGCAAATCCACCCTCTCTGCCTGTGGCTGTAAACAAATCTCAGTCCCGCCTGTGAAGTTGCAATGGCACAGGATATGGATTCAACATTCAGCTCTGCCTTTGTCCAGCAGTGTTGGCTATGACCAAGCCCCATTTCTCTTCTCGTGAGAACACACCAACAATGGAGCCAAGTGGAGAAAGTGACTTTGGCACAGCCATGCATCATTCCTCCCCCATTATACCAACATTGGTGCTTTTTATGAGAGTTTCAGTCTGTTCTGTTCCACACACACACACACACATAGCCAGAGCTCACACTGCCCTCTAGTTTCCTGATGCTGCCTCTCTGCAGTGTGACCCAGCCCTCTGCCTGGGCTCTTCACTGACTCCAGTAGCCAGTCCTGGCTCATCCCTGCTAGTTCATGTCTAGGGCTGGTCATCACAGGGACCCTCTGTGTCAGTATTCCCCAGTTCTGCCTGCCATGCAGTTGCCACTGTCTCCTCCAAACCTTGGAAGCTCTGCTTCTTTCCTAGCTGATCTCCCAGCTAGAGAGGTTGTGTCCCAGTGTGAGGGTGCCTTTCTTCCTATGCTACTTTTTCCCTGCAGGATCAGTCCTGCACTGAATTTGTCTTTCTTCTTTTTATTCCTTACCATATTTTGTGAGAATCTTCCTGTATTTCAAAATGAGAGACACTGTGCCAGAGTTCAGGAGGTTTCTGTGCAATTCAATGTTTTTGTAGATGTAATTCTTCGTGTATTTGTGGGAGAGGTCAAGCTGTGAGTCTGTCTACTCTGTCACTTTGGCTCCTTCAAATTTTAAAATAGGGCTAGGTCTTTCTTAATTACTCTCAACAAGCTGTTGTAGTTTCCAGCGTACATGTCTTGCAATTTTTCCTTGCCTCTATTGGATGCTGATTCAGAACATACACAACCTTCTAGAGAAACCTGTCCCACCCTGCCATTTGCTGCCAACTAGCTGGCCTGTGTCTGAGTCACCAAAAGGTTTTGTTCTTTATCTGATTCTTCATTCTTTAGAATTTATCATTTTACTCTCATAAATGCTGATTGTACTTGTAACAAATACTTTAAAATAAAAATAATAAACTTTACGCTGTGGATTCAATATGAATGAATCTCAAGTAACATATGCTTTAAATACCTTAGAATTAGTAAAGCAATATAGATACATTATGAACACTTGAAATGTTGCCTAAAGGAAAAGTGCAGAGATTTGCAAATCCCACCCCCAGAAGTGACCGTCATGAATGGCTTGGTGAACATCTCTCAGTCTCTATCTCTCTTATTCTCTCTGCCTCTGTCTCTCACACACCACAAGATTCATTTAAATCTATGATGATTTGACACATATGTGGTCATAGATGGCATCTGGGATGTAGATGATGGATTAACAAGCATCCAAACTGAGGGCTTCCTTGACATCAGGTAAAGACCTAGCAGTCATTTTTCCAGCTGCACAACAATCATTCCTCCATGTGAACCAGAACTGATGAATCCCACCCCCTCTCCATGAACATTAGTGTTGCTTCCAATCTCCTACTAGTTAAACCAGAACTGTGATGAACATCCTTGAAAAGACATCTTTGAAAAATTGTGCAAGAATTTTTGTATGATCAACACTAAGCATCAGCACTACTCGGAAAGGGGTGAACTTGTGGAACTGTAATTCACCCTGCATACTGTTCTCCCAGAGAGGAGTGTCTGCTCACTCTTCCCTCCAGGGGATCAACTGTGGCCTCTGCCTCCTTATGTTGTCACTAGAGCTGGTTGTCACCAGGCTAAAGTCCTGCCAGTGTGATGGTGACCAATGCTGTCTCCAAAGTGTGTACATCTGTGTGCATCCTCACTTGAGAGGTCAAGCACCTCTAATATACACTGGCCACCTGCATTTCCTCTTGTTGGAATTGTATGTGTTTGTTCTGTTTCTGTTTAGAACACAGTGTTTCAAGAAGTTTTTGGACCACAGGGATGTGAAACATTTCTCTGACTTTAGGTTATGAAAAATGATTTTTCCAGGTTGTGGTTTGACTTTCATGGCTTTTGAATATTATTATTTTTTATTTTGTAGGTTATGTTTTGCCACAGGAAGAGCTAAGCATCTCCCTTCTGGCTCTGGTTTCACACATAGAATAGCAGTGCCTATCTCGAGATTATGCACATAGTTACTAAAAATTTTCATTTTGTACATCTCATGTTTAATCCACCTGGGTTTCCCTTTCAAATAACCAAAATGCTACTTCAAGTAAAAAAAAAAAAAAAACACCAGTCCCTTGTTAAAATATGAGAGCAGACACAAACAGCCACCTTTTGTATGATTTCATTGATAGGGAACATCCAGGGTAGGGAAAGACACACAGAGAGAAAGAGGATTAGGGCTTGTCAGGGGCTAGGGGAGGGAGAAAAGAGAATGTGTGGTTTGGATACAGGGTTTTATTATGAGGAAAGAAACAGTCTGAAACTAGACAGTGATGATGGTTACACAGCATTGTGAATGCACTTAATACTCCTGAATTGCACAATTTAAAATGGAAAAACATCTAAATTTTATTATTGTAAACTTAAAACTTAAAAATAGATGATACTCTAAATGACATGAAAGAAAACAAGGAAATTACAGAAAAAAACAAACAAAAATGATTCCAGGAGAAGGGAAGAAAGTTCGAGTCTGGGAGTGGGTTGATTCTGAGAATTAGATGACAGTGTTGGTGTTTGCAGAGGCATCTCAGCCCGTAGGGGTGGTGATGCCTGAATTGGCTCTGGGTCTCATAGAAGTGTGTGTGTAGGTGCAGGAGGAGCTACAAGATCAGGCTCAGGGTCTCCCTGCAGGACTGGTAATGTAACCTGGCTCTAGGTCTCCTGTAGGGCTAGTCTTACAGTCTCCCTGCAGAGCTGGTGGGATGTGACACGGTTCTGTGTTTTTTGCAGGTGCAGGTTCGGGTTCCCCTGCAGGGTTGGTAGAATGGGACCCAGTCCTGTGTCTCCTGCAGGATCCAGCTCAGGATCTCATGCAAGACCAGGCTCAGGGTCTCCTTGTAAGGCTTGTGGAATGAGACCCCATCCTTTTTCTCCTGCAGCAGCAGATTCATGGTGTCCCTGCAAGGTTTTGCAATTTCACCCTACTCTGTATCACCTGCAGGAGCAGGCTCAGACTGTCCCTGCTGAGTTATTGGAATATGACCCATCTCTGATTCTCTTGCAGAACCAGGCTCAGGGTCCCTCTACAGGGCTAGTCAATTTTGTTCCAGTCCTAGGTACCTTGCAGGTGCAGGATTGGGGTCTTCTTTCAGGGCTAGTGAAATGTGACTCAGCTGTTGGTCTCCTGCAGAAACAGGCAGAGTTTCTCCCTGCAAGCCTTGTGGAATGAGACCCAGTGCTGGGTCTCCTACAGGAGCATGCTCGGGGTCTCTAGGCAGGGCTAGTGGAATTGGACCTGGCTAATGGTCTCCCTGCAGTGCTGTTGGAATTGGTCCAATTCTTGGGTGTCTTGAAGGTGCAGGCTCTAAGTCTCCCTGCATTGCTGGTGAAATGTGAGCCAGTTGTGGTTCTCCTGAAGGAACAGTCTCAGGGTTTCCCTGCAGGGCTGGTGGATGGGACATAGTCCTGTGTCTCCTGGAGGAGCAGGCTCTGGGTCATTCTAGAGCTGTTGCAATATGACCAATCTCAGGTTCTCCTGTAGGAGTAGGCTCGGGGCCTTCCTGCAGGGCTAGTGGAATTGGACACGGCTCATGGTCTCCGTGCAGTGCCATTGGAATTGGTCCAAATCTTGGATCTTTTGAAGGTGTAGGTTCTAAGTTTCCCTGCATTGCTCATGGAATGTGACCTGGCTCTGGGTCTTCTGCAGGAGCAGGCTGATAAATTACCTGTAGGGCTGGTGGAATGTGACATGGCTCTTAGTCTCCTGCCAGAGCTTATTCAGGGTCTTTCCACAGGGCTGGTAGAATTGGTCCCAGGCCTGGGTCTCCTGCATGTGAAGGCTCAGGTATCCCTGCAGGGCTTGTGGAATGTGACTGGGTTTCTGTTTCCTGCAGGGGCAGGTTCAGAGTCTCCTTGCAGTGTTGCTGGAATGGCACATGGCTCTGAGTTTCCTGTAACAGCAGTCTTATGTTCTTCCTACAGGGCTAGTGGAATATGACTCAGACCTTGGTCACTTGCAGGAGCAGGCTAGTTTTCTCCCTGATGGGATGGTGGAATCAGACCCTGTCCTGGGTCTTCTGCAGAAGCAGGCTCCAGGTCTTCCTGCAGGGCTGTTGGAACATGACCCCATCACTTGTTCTGCTTCAGGAATAGGCACATGGTCTCCTTGCAAGGATAGTGTAATTGGACCCAGCTCAGGGGTCACTACAGGGCTGATGGAATGTGACCTGGCTCTGTGGTTCCTGCAAGTGTAGGTTCTGTTTCTCCCTTCAGGGTTGGTTTAATGGGACCCATTCCTGGATCTCCTGTAGAAGTAGGCTCAGAGTCTCCCTGCAGGGCTGGTGGAATGGGACCCATCTCTGGGTCACCTGCCAGAACAGATTTGGACTCTACCTTCAGGCTGGAGGAATTGGGCCTGTTCTTGCATTTCCTGCAGGAACAGGCCTTGGGTCTTCCTGGAAGAATACTGTAATATGACCCATCTCTGGTTCTTTTGCAGGAGAGGCTCATGGTCTCCCTAGAAGATTAGCAGAATTTGTCCCATTCCTTGGTCTAAGGCTCAGGGTATCCCTGCAAGTTTGGTGGAATGGGACCTAGTCCTGTGTCTCCTGCAGCAGCAGGTTCTGTTCTCTTTGCAGGGCTGGTGGAATGTGACTCCACTCTGTAGTATTTTTTGCAGATGCAGGCTTAGGGACCCCACCAGAACTGATGGCTCTTAGTCTCCTATGGGAGCAGGTGAGGGATTCCCTGCAGAGCTGGTGGAATTCGTCCCAGTCCTCGGTCTCTTGCAATTGCAGACTCAGTGTCTCCCTGCAGGGTTTGTGGAATATGACTAGGCTGTGGGTATCCTGCAGGAGCAAGCTCAGTTTTTCCGTGCAGGGTTGGTGGAATGAGATCTAGTTCTGGCTCTCCTACAAGAGGAAGCTGGGATTCTCCCTGGAAAGGCTGATGGAATTGGACTGGGATGTCTGTCTCCTGCAGGAGCAAGCCTAGGGATTACCTGCAGAGCTGGTAGAATGTCACACAACTCTTGTTCTTCTGCAGGAGCTGGCTCATGTTCTCTGTGAAGGGCTTGGTCTCCCCCAGGAGCAGGTTTGTAGTCTCACTACAGGGCTGGTGTTATGTGACCCACTCTGTTTTCTGCAGATGCAGTCTCAGTGTTTGCAGGTTTGGTGGAATGGGACGAAGTCCTGGGTTTCCTGGAGTAGCAGGCTTACAGTCTCCCTTCTGGGATATTGGAATGTGACCCAGTCATGTGTTTCCTGCTGAAGTGGCCTCAGGATATCCCTGCAGGGCTGTTGGAATTGTACCTCGCTCTGTATCACCTGCAGGATCAGGTTTGTGCTCTCCCAGCAAGGCTGGTGGATTTGGACCTATTCCTGGGTCTCCTGCAGGAGCAGGTTTTCAGTCTTCCTGCAGGGCTTCTGGAATATGACATATCTCTAATTTTCCTGCAGGATCAGGCTTGTGGGTCACCCAGCAAGGCTAGTGGAATTGGACCCACTTCAAGGTCTTAGTGCAGGGTTGATGGAATGGGACCCAGTCCTGGGTCTCCTGCAGGAATTGGCTCAGAGTCTCCCTGCAGGACTGGTGAAATTGGACCCATTCCTGAGTCTCCTGCAGGAGGAGGCCCTGCATCTTCCTGGAGGGATGGTGGAATATGACAGAGATCTGGTTCTCCTGCAGGAATAGGCTCAAGGTCTCCCTACAAGGCTTGTGGAATTGGACACATTCCTGGATCCCTTGCAAGTGAAGGCTTGGGGTTCTTCCTACACAGCTGGTGGAATGTGATTTGGCTCTGAGTCTCCTGCAGGAGTTGGCTCAGGGCCTCCTTGAAAGATTGGTGAAATGGGACACAGTGCTGTGTCTCCTGCAGTAGCAGGCTCAGGTTCTCCCTACAGTGTTGGTAAAATTGGACCTGGCTCCAATTCAACTGCAGTAGCAGACTGAAGGTATACCTGCATGGCTGGTTTAGTGTGAAGGAACAGCAAGTCTTAATACATTGGCCCACTCCTGGGAAAAGTATAAACAGGGCTTGGTGCATGGTCTCTTGTATTGTCTGAAAAAGCCCCTTGAGATGTGTTGATTCTGATGACCTCTTCCAAGAACTTGAACACTTATAGAATCTCTGCCAACTCATCTTGTTTAGACTGAAGGAATCTGCCTTTCATCAGTTCTTGGAATAGAGATCAACACAAAATGAAAGAGGGAAGAAAAAATTACCAATCTATCTATTAAGAAATCAGCTGAAGACATTAGAAAGTTCTCTTGCAATGCACTTGTTTCTATTTTGGTGCATTTAGAATCATTTCTTTATTATCAACTTTGGCCATTTAAATTAGAATATATATTGTTGTAGGCCTACTGGGGTTCATTATGCTTGGACCCTCTGTGCTTCCTGTGTTAAGATAGCTGGTTCTATCTTTGGTTTAAGAAAATTTCAGTCTGATTTCTTCAAATATCTCTTCAAACCATTTGTCTTTCTTCTTTTCCATGTGGGATCCCTATGAGTCATAGACTGGTATGTTTTCTCTTATCCCAGGTTTCAGTTGCATTGCTTGCATTAGTTTTCACTTGCTTTTCTATGTCGTGTTCTGACTCAGTGATTGCGGTTATCCTGCTTTCGAAGTCACTTATTTGTTCCTCTGCATTATCTAGTCCGATTTGGACTGTCTTTAGCTTAGCTATTCTCACCGTTGAGTTTTCTGATTATATTTGGCTCATCTAAAGTGTTTCTCTTTCCATTTATACTAGCCTGCATTTGTATTCATAGACTCAAGATTTCCTTCAGTGTTTTTATGTCCTCCCTTTTCAAGTCATATTCTAGTAAATTTTGGTGGTCTAATACATTGGATGTTCTTTCAGGAGACTCCTGTCTTTTGAAAATTTGGAATGGTTCTTTTAATTTTATTATATCTCTCTATCGCTATGGGTTAAGGATTATCAGTTATCTATTATAAACTTGAATAGCTTTTGTAAGTGAAATCATTTCTGTGCACATTTAGTATTAATGCTGTGAGGATTGTTTTTGGTATGTAATGATGCCATGTATTCCTTCTGTGTCTGTTGCCTGTTATATCTATGATTGCCAGTGTGGTTTTTGTTGTGGTGAATACAACCTATTCTAGTAAAGTTAGCAGAGTGTCATTTTGGTTAAATGCTTATCATAGCTCTGACAGTGCTGGGACTAGTAATTTTTGCTGGAATAGAGGCTTCCAAATGGTTTCTGGGCTGCCGGCTGGATATGTGGATAGGGAATGGTTCCAATACACTCTCATGAAAGTGCATTCATCCTTACTATTGCCACGGAAAAGTCAAAATTTTATAATGGGTTCCCTCAGGTTCTCTGCAAACAAAAACAAAAGTGGAAACAAATCTAATGATGTCACACATTAGAACCTGTTGAAGCGTGCAGTGCCACAGTTGGGTCCTTAGTGTAGTACTGGGTCAGCACCACAACTATTGTTGCATTAGCATGTGGTAGTCAAGTCTGATGGAAAGGCTTCAAATTCACCTATTGTTCAGCAGATCTCTGCTCCAAGAACTCTTGCAATAAGGCATTGGATCTCAAAGGCAATCATGGGGCATTTCAAAAACCTCTGCTTTGGACAATAAGAAATTTCAATCCTGCCTATGAAAGTTGCAGATCCTTGGGCTATAGAATCTGATTTCAACAATAAATTGCCCTGGATTCTAGAAACTAGATGAAGATGGCTCTGAATGAGACCCATTTCTCCTTTATGGAGAAAATGAGCAATTATACCGTGGATGTGGAAAGACTGTGACTAAGGCCCTGGGTTACTAAGCTAATCCACAACACATATGCCAGCAGATTTAATATTAAGAGAGGACCCAGGCAGATCTGTTCTCTAGATAGTACCAACCACAGCCCAAAACAATCTCCAAACCCCTGGGAATAAATTTGTGACATCAGCCACAGCCCTAACACACAGATTCCACAGGCACTCCTAGCTCAAAATTAACAGGTGGAGTATTGGTCTGGGAATGAATTGCAGAGAAATTTTGTGATTATTGCTTTCAGATATGTCAACCAAACGTCCACTATGCACTCTTTTAACCCTCAGCACATTATCTTCCATCTCAAATGACCCGTCCACTTTAGAGTGTGCATTCCAGTAAAACACAGTTTCCCCTTTACTGCTCCCTCACCAAAGGCCAGGTCCTGCACTGATTTCCATTCTCTAATTTGCCTTCTACTCTTTCCAGGTTATGTGAGAGTTTTCTGACTTTTGAAGTAAGAGATGTTTGGGCATTTTTCAGCAGGGTTCCTGAGCCAAGGGCTGGGAGAGTGTATGTTTATCTTGCTGTATACATGGGAGAGAGTGAGCGAAGTTTGCACTGGTACTCTGACAGTTTGGCATGGATAAATTAACACAATTTAGTCATAACTCACAGACACTTGATTCTTGTTTAGCTATTTTTCTGTATATCAATTGTGGGAGGATGTGTCCGAAAACTCCAGGTCTGACAATGTGTTCATACCTCAGTTGCAGACTTTCAAATAATAAAATTGAATTACATACATGGGAAATGTATCATAATAAAGACAGTTTTAGAAACATACTAAATCTAACTATAAGACAGTGTTGCCAAATTTAGGTACCAGCTTGAAATATCCAAATAAGAAAAATGCACAGAAAATATAAATTAGCAGCCAAAAGTCATGAAGGAGGCAGGTCAACAGTTTTCTCTTGGTGCCTCCAGCACTAACAGAAACAATGAAATAATTCTTAGAACCATTAACAACCACAACCCTAGGTTTCCATTGTGCATATGGTGCCCTTTCCTAATAATGACACATACTGGTCAATGTTGGTGATTCAAGGGGAAAAATTATTATTTAGGATACCACAAAGAAACCCAAACAATGTATTTTTACATAGGCTTGGTTTCAATAGCACTTAGAGATATTATAGATATGAGAACACTGCCGCAGCTTTGCTAGGCTATTGAGAATCATGTGCTCGTCTATCAAAGATGAGAATGTTTAATCGACTAATTATGTTGAGAAAAGCAATTTAACCCAAAAAATACAGCAATCACATTATATCCTGCTCCTGGGACTTGACAAAAGTGAAAAGATGGTCCACAAAAAAAGTGTCACTACATATTTATCCCAACAATTACACTTCATTTCAATAACTGAATTATAATAGTTACAAATACTGTTTTGAATAAATTAGGATAAATAAATATCCAAATTCAGGCAAAAAAATTCACTCACTTACAAAACTCCCTTCACACCAAAGTAGACATAAGCCCAGCATTTGCTGAATCTAGGGGAAGATCATCATTTCAAGTTGTGAGCGAAGAATTCAATACCAATCTATTTTAGTCGAGAGTAGTTGACAAATGAGGATTTCACTGTTGTGCACAGAATGTGAAGGAGGAGGAACTCTGATACTAGGAGGGGCTTGCTCAGCTCCTACTGGCTTCTTTGCAACTCAAGTGCTGATTCTTTGAAATAGATACATGAGGGGAGGGGAGGGAAGAGCAAGTGATTGATACCAAGGGCCAACCCTGGGAAAAGGCTTACCTGTGCCTTGTGCTTGGTCGTCTGAGTGGTGTATAAATGCCCCTTGGGACGTATGGATTCTCACGACCTCTTCCAAGAACATGAGCACTTTTATCATCTCTGCCATCTCTTCTCTTTTAGACGTCAGTAATCTTGGACCCGTTCTTGGAGCAGAGAATTGAGTGACTTTCTCAAGTGCACGTTGACACTCCATATGTTTCTGCCAGTATCAGCGAGGTTCAATATGTCTCATGAATGCCTTTTGAGCCTGGTATTCTCAACAGAAGTCTCCATGCCAGTATTCTCCACTGTAGCAGAACAACTCTCATCAATGTGTTTGCATCTCACCTCAATCCATGCAGCCAGCTTTTCTGCCAGCTTCCTTCATGTCTCCTATAAAGTCAAATTCTAAAGGACAGGGCAAGTCTGAAAGTACCTCGGAGCCTCACCTGTAAGCTGATGACAGGCAGATCTTCCACTGTATGCCCTTTCAGTTTCTGGAAACTGACCCGTGAACTCAGGCCATTGCGCAGCACGAGTATCTCGAACTTACACAGATTCCCGAAAAAGAGACTTAAGCCAAGCCCCATAGAGGGCGGTACCGCCTCCATGACACTGATCCACCCACAGAATTCTACCCAGTTACCTTGGATCCACCAGCCACAACAATCCTGGTGGAACACACCAAGATTCCACCTGGAATCCAACCGGTAACTACCATCCCCAATGGTTGCTGCATCTTGTCAGTGTTGGGGGAGGGGCTGCATCAGACGAGAGGTTCCAAAGGTAAATGTGATTCTCTCCATTAGTGTCCCATGATCCGTTTTTTCTTCCCTCTATCCTTTTGTACAGATCTGTATACACAGTACAAATGGAGGGAATTCTGTCCATGTTAAGTTTATGGTTTCACACGTCTTTAAACTTTCTAATAGTTAACATTACACAAAGACCCACTATAAGAATCTTTTGTTTGTGTAATATCCATTCACCCACAATGCATATCCGTCTGTTGCTTTTCTGCTGAAATACACACACTCTCAGAACATGGATCCATTTTTTTAATGGGGGCTGAAATTCCTAGAAGTGAAACCAATCCCAATGTGCACTTTCCTGTCTGTCTCTTTTGCTCTTAGTACAGTTTTGCAGAGCTACTTATCTTTGTTATAGGTGTATGCCATTTATTCTCTACGTAGGGTTGAATATGCCATTCATTGATCCTGTTGGAAGACATGTAATACTATATCACGGACTATGACTCCATCTTATTCAAAATCGGCATTTGGGTTAGGTCACGATATGCTCTTACGAATCAGTATTTATGAAAATTAATTCATGCATCTGTTTTCTGAATACATGTGTGTTGATTACATGCAAGCCTCGATACTGGGTCAATGCAGGCTGAATGATCCTTGACATCACTTTGAGTAATTTATTTTGAATTATCATGTTTCATTTGGATAGATGTCAGCCAACTGTACACTTTTTGTGTTTATTTGTTTGATTGTTTGTTTGCTTGTTGTCTGTTTTGCAAACACATTACGCCATGCATCTCTCCGTTTGCTTCAGAGAGTCATGTAAGCTGATTTACTTAGTATAGTGCTGAAAATCACCTGATTTCCTGCTCCCCACTCCCATCTTCAGGATTTTGATTTCCTCATTGCCTTCTTGTTTATTCTTTGCAACTCATTGCTCTTCTAGCATTTCCAATAATTGTTTTCTTATTTATATTTCTACTTGCTACTTTTAGATTCAGGGTGGAATTCTCAATCTTCCTTTAAGGATAAGTTCCTAAATGCTGAATTCTTCTAAGGTTTGCCGCTCTGAGAAATTATCTAGCTCTGCCTTTAATAGGAATGGCACTCTTGTAGCATAGGCTACCATAGATTGCAGCTTTTTCTTATTCAGGATTTGGTCTAGGTCCTGTCACTCCTTCCTATCCTGCAATAATCCTCTCGACATATAAGATGAAACCCATCTGGAGGTAGTGTTGTGACTAAGTTAACTTCTTCTAGGTGCATTTAAAATCACTGGGTTGATCATGAACTTTGTTGATTTGAATAATACTGCTGAATGTAGATGTATTGGGTTTCCAACTACTTTGGTATGTGTACTTTCTGATTTCGTATACCTCATTATTTCTTGTCTTTCAGCAAGTTTCAGTCTGACTTTTCTACAATTATCTTTTCAGGCTTTTTTTGTTAATCTTGCTTTTCCATCTGGGACTCTTACCAATCATAATCTTTCATGATTTGTCTTACCCCAGGCTTCAACAGCAATGTTTGCATTGGTTTGCACTTCTTTTTCTATGTCTTCTTCTGATCGAGGGATTTCTGTTCCCCTGTCTTCACAGTCTTTCATGAGTCCGTCTGCATTATCAAGTCTGCTTTGGACTGACTTTAGCCCTGGTATTGTTTCATCCTTGGGTTTTCTGATATTATTTGGCTCGTTTTTAGAGATTCTCTTCTCCTTTCCTGGTATACTGCCTTTTGTGATTCTGAGACACTGTTGTACTTCATGTTTTCCTCACCTCAGTTTTCAATACTTGCTCTGGTAGCGTTTTGCAGTCTAGATGATTGAAAGCTTAATTTTGGGCCTTCAAACTCTTTGGAACTGAAAATCGTACTTCCTGTTTCTTTTACTATACTTCTTTATCTCTACTGGTCAAGTAATATCAGGTATATAATAAAGATTTATAGGGCTTTGTTAAGCGAAAACTTTAGACAATTTGGTGTACAAACTTCCATGATATTTCTGTGAGGACAATTTTCCCTAGGCATTGATGCCATGTCCTGTTCCTGTGCGTGTTGTCTGGTATATCTCTAATTGCTGGTGTTGCCTTTGTTGTGATGAGCACACCATATTATTTCAATTAGTAAAACTTCGTTTTATTGCACTTACCTCACCATTCTGAAAGTGCAGAGTACACTTCCTCTTCTGGAAATGAAGCTTAAAGGTTTTCAGCTCGGCATTCTGCTCTACGTCATATTGGAGTCTTTCCAAAACAGCAAACTGAGAGTGCGCTTGTGCTTTCTATTCCCATGGGAATGTCCAAATGTTACCAGTTCTTCCCAGAGCTTCTCTGTCTACAGAAACACCAGTGGAAACATATGTATGGATGTCATACATCAGGGCCTGCTGGAATGATCCCGCAGACTGATCTTTGTGTCCTCTGGGCAGTACTATGTCAGTGCCATCCAAAATGTAGCATCTGCATTTGGGAGATAATGCTGAAGGAAATGCTTCAACTTCTCACGTTGTGGACTTTGACCACTCTTCCTTGATCCCTCATCCTTGGGTCATGGGTGCACGAATGCAACCACAGAGCTGTACCGAATTCTCTTCCTCAAACCAATCCGTAACCCCTGTCCAGGTTATGACTGTAGCAGATCCTGAAGCTTTTAATACTGATTTCAAACCCAAGGGACACTGAATCCCTCAGACCAGATGCACGGCTTCTCTAGTTGAGCCCCACACGTGCTCTATTGGCAAAATGCCAAATTGATCCTGGGCCTGCAAGATGCAGTGGATGTGGCCATGGCACATATCGAAAAACTCAACCTCACACGCCAATGTGTTTGCTTTCTTATTGGGGTAACAGGTCGGTTTGCTCTCTTGATAGAACCCACCACAACCCACAACACACTCCAGATCCCTGAGACTGAGCGTGTGCCATTACCTGTAGCTCTATAGCTCATTTTCCGCTGCCTCTGCTAGCTCAAATTTGGCAGATCGGATCTTGGTCTAAGAATCAATTGTGGGGATATTTTGTGCTGATTTCTATGAGTTATGTCAGCCAAGCATCTGCTGTGCACTCTTCTAACACTCAGCGCATTACCTACAGTACCATGTGTGCTGTCCGCTTGAGAGTGTGCGTCCAAGTAAAACAGAGTTTCACCTTTGCTGCTCCATCAGCAGAGGTCAGATCCTGCACAGATTTCCATTCTCTACTTTGCCTTCTCCTGCTTCCAGGTTTCCTGTGGCCTCATCCTGTCTTTGGAAGTAACAGACCACTCTTCGGAAAGTGTCCTGTGCCAAGGGCTGGGTGAGTGGAAGTTTACATTGCTGTGTACATGGGAGGGAGTGAGCGCAGGTTGCGCTGCTTCTCTGCCAACTGGGCATCGATAAATCAACACTTTCCAGATGTAATTCACAGAAATGTGATGTTTGTTTAGCTCTGTTTTATATAAAGCCATGGTTGGAGGGATTGTCCGAAGACTCCAATTTTGACATTGTGTTGATAACACAGTTGCAGTTTTTAAGAAGGTTAATAGAATTGATTTACATGTTTTGGGATTTATATGAAAATGAAGTTAGTGTTTGAAACGTACTAAATTTACCTAGAAGTCAGACTTGTCAATTTTTGTAACATTATGTCAGCTCTAAGAAAAATGTAGACAGATAGAAAGTAAAATCGCAGTCCAAAATGTTGAAGGGGACATGTCAACTCTTTACTGTTGAAGCCTCCAACACCAACAGGAACCATGAAGTACCTATTGAAACCATGAAATAACCGAGAACCTGGGTTTCCGTTGTGCATGTCGTGCCCTATACTCCCAATGACACATACTGGCCAATGTTGGCATTTCAAGGGGTAACATTCCTCTCTAGGAAAGTACAAGAAAAACCAAACAAAATATATATATTTAGGCTTGATTCCAAAAGCACATATAGGCATTTTAGCTATGAGAACCCTGCTGCAGCTATGCTAGGCTATTGAAAAGCAGGTGTTCTTCTATCAGTGATGAGAACGCTTAATCATCCGATCATGTTGGGTAAAGCAATTTAACACAACCAAGTCTGCACCCCCAATATATCGTGCACCCGGTGCTTGACTGAAGAGAAAGATGGTCCACCAAACCTGTGTCTTTAAAGTCTTTCATGACTTTTACAGTTCAAGTCACTATCTGACATAATATTTACCTATATATACTGTCTTGAAAAACTGAGGCCTAGTACATATTCAAGTTCAGTCAAAGATTCCTCTCACTTACCACACTCCCTTCACCCCAGACAAGACATAAACCCAGAATTTGCTGAATCTAGGGGAAGGTCATCATTTCTTTGTGTGAGCTAAGTATTCAATTCCTAACTATTTTAGGCGAGAGTATTTGACCTTTCAGGATTTCACTGTTGTTCACAGAGGGTGAAGATGGAGGAACTCTGATTCTAGGAGGGGCTTGCTCTTCTCCTAATGGCTTCATTGCAGCTCAGGTTCTGATCCTTTAAAATGGATGCCTGAGTGGAGGGGATGGAAGAGCAAGTGCTTGATAGCAAGGCCCAAACCTGGGAAAAGGCTTACCTGGTCTTGGTGCATTTTGGTCTGAATGGTTTGTAAATGCCCCTTGGGACCTGTGGATTCTCATGACCTCTTCCAAAAACATGAGCGCTTTTATCATCTCTGCCATCTCTTCTATTTTAGACGTCAGGAATCTTGGAGCCGTTCTTGGAGCAGAGAATGGAGTGATTTTCTCAAGTGCACGTTGACACTCCGAATGTTTCTGCCAGTATCACAGAGGTTCAGTAGGTCTCATGAATGTCTTTCGAGCCTGGTATTCTCTAGAGATGTCTCCATGCCGGTATTCTCCATTGTAGCGGAACAACTCTCATCAATATGTTCGCATCTCTCCTCAATTTGTGCAGCCAGCTTTTCTGCCAGCTTCTCTTCGTGTCTCCCATAAAGTCGACTTCAACAGGACTGGGCAAGTCTGAAAGTACCTCAGAGCCTCACCAGTAAGCTGATGACAGGCAGTTCTTCCACTGTCTGCCCTCTCAGGTTCTGGAAACTTACCCCTGAACTTAGGTCTTTGGGCAGCAGCATTATCTCGAACTTACACAGCGTCCTGAACAAAAGACCTAAGCCAATCTCCACAAAGGGCGGCAGCCCCTCCATCACACTGATCCACCCACAGAATTCTGCCCAGTTACCTTGGATCTACCAGCCACAACAAGCTTCGCGGTACACAACAAGATTCCACCTAGAATCCAACCGGTAACTGCCATCCCCAATGGTTGCTGAATATTGTCAGTGTTGGGGGAGGGGCTGCATCAAACGAGAGGTTCCTAAGTTAAATGTGATTCTATCCACTAGCGTGCCATTGTCCTTTTATCTTCCCTCTTTCCTTTGGTTCAGATCTGTATATACAGTACAAACGGAGGGAAGTGTGTCCATTTTTAGTTTATGGTTTCACACGTCTTGAAACTTTCTAACAGCTCACATTACACAGAGACCCCACTAAAGCAAACTCATGTTTGTGTAATATCCATTCACCCAGAATACATATCCGTCTGTTGCTTTCTGCTGAAACACCCACGCTCTCAGTAAATGGATCCATTTGTTTCATGGGGGCTGAAATTCCGAGAAATGAAACCAATCCCAATGTGCACTTTACTGTCTGTCTCGTTTGCTCTTAGTACAGTTTTGCAGAGCTACTTGTCTTTGTTATAGGCTTATGCCATTTCTTCTCTACTTAAGGTAGAATATGGCATTCATTCTTGCTGTTGGTAGAATTGTAAGTCTATATCACGGACTATGACCAAATCTTATTCAAAATCGGCATTTGGGTTAGGTCACAATATGCTCTTTTGAATCAATATTTATGAAGATTAATGCACGCGTCTGTGTTCTGAATACAAGTGTGTTGAGTACATTTAATCTGCGATACTGGTTCGATGCATGCTGAATGATCCTTGACATCAATTTGAGTATTTTGTTTTGAATACTCATGGTTTCTTTGGTATATGTCAGCCAACCGTACCCTTTTGGTGTCTGTCTCTTTGTTTGATTGTTTGTTTGTTTGCTTGTTGTTGGTTTTGCAAACACATTAGGCCATGCATCACTCCGTTTGCTTCAATCAGAGAGTCATATATGTGAATCACTTAAGATAGTGCTTAAAATCACCTATGATTTCCTGCTACCCTCTCCCATCTTATGGCTTTGATGTCCTCCTTGCCTTCTTCTTGTTTCTTGTTTGTAACTCACGCTCTTCTTGCATTTCCAGTAATGGTTTTTCTTATTTCCATTTCATCTTGCTACTTTTCTATTCAGGGTAGAATTCTCAATCTTTCTTTTAGGATAAGTTTTGAACTGCTGAATTCTTTTAAGCTTTGCTGGTCTGTGAATTTCCCTAGCTCTGCCGTTATTAGAAATGGCAGTCATGTGGCATAGGCTACCCATGATTACAGCTTTTTCTCATTCAGGATATGGCCTATGTCCTTGCACTCCTCCCTGTTCTGCAATATTTCGGCCGAGATATGAGCTGAAACCCCTCTGGAGGTTCTGTTGTGAATAAATTGCTTTCCTCTAGATGCATTTTACATCACTGGGGTGATCATGAACTTTCTTGATTTGAATTATACAGCTGCAAGTAGGTCTATTGGGATTCCAACTCCTTTGGACGTTGTGTAGTCCCTGAATTCGTATAGATGATTCTTTCTTGTCTTTCAGCAAGTTTCAGTCTGACTTTTCTACAATTATATTTTCAGGCTTTTTTTTTTTTTTGTTAATCTTCCTTTTCCATCTGGGACTCTTACGAATCATACTCTTTCATGATTTGTCTTAACCCAGGCTTCAACAGCAATGTTTGCATTGGTTTGCACTTCTTTTTCTATGTCTTCTTCTGATCGAGGGATTTCTGTTCCCCTGTCTTTACAGTCTTTCACGAGTCCGTCTGCATTATCAAGTATACTTTGGACTGACTTTAGCCCTGGTATTTTCTCATCCTTGGGTTTTCTGATATTGTTTGGCTCGTTTTTACAGTTTCTCTTCCCCTTACCTTTTATACTGCCTTTTGTGATTCTGAGACACTGTTGTACTTCATGTTTTCCTCACCTCAGTTTTCAATACTTGCTCTGGTAGTGTTTTGCAGTCTAGATATTTGAAAGCTTATTTTTTGGGCCTTCAAACTCTTTGGAACTGAAAATGGTACTTCCTGTTTCTTTTACTATACTTCTTTATCTCTACTGGTCAAGTAATATCAGGTATCTAATATAGATATATAGGGCTTTGTTAAGTGAAAATTTTAGACAATTGGGTGTACAAAGTTCCATGATATTTCTGTGAGGACAATTTTCCCTAGGCATTGATGCCATGTCCTGTTCCTGTGCGTGTTGTCTGGTATATCTCTAATTGCTGGTGTTGCCTTTGTTGTGATGAGCACACCATATTATTTCAATTAGTAAATCTTCGTTTTATTGCACTTACCTCACCATTCTGGAAGTGCAGAGTCCACTTCCTCTTCTGGAAATGAAGCTTAAAGTTTTTCAGCTCGGCATTCTGCTGTACGTCATATTGGAGTCTTTCCAAAACAGCAAACTGAGAGTGCGCTTGTGCTTTCTATTCCCATGGGAATGTCCAAATGTTACCAGTTCTTCCCAGAGCTTCTCTGTCTACAGAAACACCAGTGGAAACATATGTATGGATGTCATACATCAGGGCCTGCTGGAATGATCCCGCAGACCGACCTTTGTGTCCTCTGGGCAGTACCATGTCAGTGCCATCAAAAATGTAGCATCTGCATTTGGGAGATAATGCTGAAGGAAATGCTTCAACTTCTCACGTTGTGGACTTTGACCACTCTTCCTTGATCCCTCATCCTTGGGTCATGGGTGCACGAATGCAACCACAGAGCTGTACCGAATCCTCTTCCTCAAACCAATCCATAATCCCTGTCCAGGATATGACTGTAGCAGATCCTGAATCTTTTAATACTGATTTCAAACCCAAGGGACACTGAATCCCTCAGACCAGATGCACGGCTTCTCTAGTTGAGCCCCACACGTGCTCTATTGGCAAAATGCCAAATTGATCCTGGGCCTGCAAGATGCAGTGGATGTGGCCATGGCACATATCGAAAAACTCAACCTCACACGCCAATGTGGTTGCTTTCTTATTGGGGTAACAAATCGGTTTGCTCTCTTGATAGAACCCACCACAACCCACAACACACTCCAGATCCCTGAGACTGAGCGTGTGCCATTATCTGTAGCTCTATAGCTCATTTTCCGCTGCCTCTGCTAGCTCAAATTTGGCAGATCGGATCTTGGTCTCAGAATCAATTGTGGGGATATTTTGTGCTGATTTCTATGAGTTATGTCAGCCAAGCATCTGCTGTGCACTCTTCTAACACTCAGCGCATTACCTACAGTACCATGTGTGCTGTCCGCTTGAGAGTGTGCGTCCAAGTAAAACAGAGTTTCACCTTTGCTGCTCCATCAGCAGAGGTCAGATCCTGCACAGATTTCCATTCTCTACTTTGCCTTCTCCTACTTCCAGGTTTCCTGAGGCCTCATCCTGTATTTGGAAATAACGGACCACTCTTCGGAAAGTGTCCAGAGCCAAGGGCTGGGTGAGTGGAAGTTTACATTGCTGTGTACATGGGAGGGAGTGAGCGCAGGTTGCGCTGGTCCTCTGCCAACTGGGCATCGATAAATCAACACTTTCCAGATGTAATTCACAGAAATGTGATGTTTGTTTAGCTCTGTTTTATATAAAGCCATGGTTGGAGGGATTGTCCGAAGACTCCAATTTTGACATTGTGTTGATAACACAGTTGCAGTTTTTAAGAAGGTTAATAGAATTGATTTACATGTTTTGGGATTTATATGAAAATGAAGTTAGTGTTTGAAACGTACTAAATTTACCTAGAAGTCAGACTTGTCAATTTTTGTAACATTATGTCAGCTCTAAGAAAAATGTAGACAGATAGAAAGTAAAATCGCAGTCCAAAATGTTGAAGGGGACATGTCAACTCTTTACTGTTGAAGCCTCCAACACCAACAGGAACCATGAAGTACCTATTGAAACCATGAAATAACCGAGAACCTGGGTTTCCGTTGTGCATGTCGTGCCCTATACTCCCAATGACACATACTGGCCAATGTTGGCATTTCAAGGGGTAACATTCCTCTCTAGGAAAGTACAAGAAAAACCAAACAAAATATATATATTTAGGCTTGATTCCAAAAGCACATATAGGCATTTTAGCTATGAGAACCCTGCTGCAGCTATGCTAGGCTATTAAAAAGCAGGTGTTCTTCTATCAGTGATGAGAACGCTTAATCATCCGATCATGTTGGGTAAAGCAATTTAACACAACCAAGTCTGCACCCCCAATATATCGTGCACCCGGTGCTTGACTGAAGAGAAAGACGGTCCACCAAACCTGTGTCTTTAAAGTCTTTCACGACTTTTACAGCTCAGGTCACTATGTGACATAATATTTACCTATATATACTGTCTTGAAAATCTGAGGCCTAGTACATATTCAAGTTCAGTCAAAGATTCCTCTCACTTACCACACTCCCTTCACCCCAGACAAGACATAAACCCAGCATTTGCTGAATCTAGGGGAAGGTCATCATTTCTTTGTGTGAGCTAAGTATTCAATACCTAACTATTTTAGGCGAGAGTATTTGACCTTTAAGGAGTTAACTGTTGTTCACAGAGTGTGAAGATGGAGGAACTCTGATTCTAGGAGGGGCTTGCTCTTCTCCTACTGGCTTCATTGCAGCTCAGGTTCTGATCTTTAAAATGGATGCCTGAGTGGAGGGGAGGGAAGAGCAAGTGCTTGATAGCAAGGCCCAAACCTGGGAAAAGGCTTACCCGGGCTTGGTGCATTTTGGTCTGAATGGTTTGTAAATGCCCCTTGGGACTTGTGGATTCTCATGACCTCTTCCAAGAACATGAGCGCTTTTATCATCTCTGCCATCTCTTCTATTTTAGACGTCAGGAATCTTGGAGCCTTTCTTGGAGCAGAGAATGGAGTGACTTTCTCAAGTGCACGTTGACACTCTGAATGTTTCTGCCAGTATCACAGAGGTTCAGTAGGTCTCATGAATGTCTTTCGAGCCTGGTATTCTCTAGAGATGTCTCCATGCCGGTATTCTCCATTTTAGCGCAACAACTCTCATCAATATTTTCGCATCTCTCCTCAATCCGTGCTGCCAGCTTTTCTGCCAGCTTCTCTTCGTGTCTCCCATAAAGTCGACTTCAACAAGACTGGGCAAGTCTGAAAGTACCTCAGAGCCTCACCAGTAAGCTGATGACAGGCAGTTCTTCCACTATCTGCCCTCTCAGGTTCTGGAAACTTACCCGTGAACTTAGGTCTTTGGGCAGCAGCATTATCTCGAACTTACACAGCGTCCCGGACAAAAGACCTAAGCTAATCTCCACAAAGGGCGGCAGCCCCTCCATCACACTGATCCACCCACAGAATTCTGCCCAGTTACCTTGGATCCACCAGCCACAACAAGCCTCGCGGTACACATCAACATTCCATCTGGAATTCCATCCGATAAATGACTTCCCCAATGTTTGCTGCATATTTACTGTGATGGGGTAGGGGCTGCATTAAAATAGAGGTTCCTAAGGGAAATGTGATTCAATCCACTAGCTTCCCATGGTCCTTTTTTCTTCCCTCTTTAATTTGTTCCATATTTTTTACTCTGTACTAACTGAAAGAATTGTGTTCATTTACAATTTACTGTTTCACACATCTTGAAATATTCTAACAGTTCACAGTACAAAGTGACCCACTAAAGAAAACTAATGTTTGTGTAAAATCCATTCACCCAGAATACATATCCTTCTGTTGCTTTCTGCTGAAACACCCACACTCTCAGAACATGGATCCAGTTTTTTCATGGGTGTGAAATTCCAAGAAGTGAAACCAATCACAATGTGCACTTTACTGTCTGTCTCGTTTGCTCTTAGTACAGTTTTGCAGAGCTACTTGTCTTTGCTATATACTTATGCCATTTCTTCTCTAAGTAGGGTAGAATATGGCATTCGTTCATTCTTTTGAAAGACTTGTAAGCCTTTATCATGTTCTATGACCCAATATTATACAAAACCGTCATTTGATTTGGGTCACGATGTGCAATTATGAATCTATATTTATGAATATTAATGCACGCATCTGTTTTCTGAATACAAGAGTGTTGTGTACATGCTAGCCGCCATACTGGGTTGATGCGTGCTGAATGATCCTTGACATCACTTTGAGTATTTTGTATGAGTATCTATGGTTATTTGGTATATGTCAGCAAACTTTAACCTTTTATGTTTGTTTGTTTGATTGTTTGTTTTGCAAACACTTTAGGCCATGCATCTCTCTTTTTGCTTCAGACAGACAGTCATATAAGCTGATTAACTTAAGATAGTGCTTAAAATCACCTATGATTTCCTGCTAAAATCTCCCATGTTTAGGATTGTGATGTCCTCTTTGCCTTCTTCCTGTATCTTCTTTGCAACTCATGCTCTTCTTGCGTTTCCAATAATGGTTTTCTTATTTCCATTTCATCTTGCTACTTTTCTTTTCAGGGAAGGATTCTCAACCTGTGTTTTAGGATCAGTTTCAAACTGCTGAATTCTTTTAAGGTTTGCCAGTCAGTGAAATTCCCTAGCTCTGCCGTTCTTAGAAAAAGTGGGCATTTGGCATTGGCTACCCTAGATTGCAGCTTTTTCTCATTCTGGATATGGCCTATGTCCTGGCACTCCTCCCTGTTTTGCAAAATTTCTGCCGAGATATGAGCTGAAATGCCTCTGGAAGTTCTGTTGTGACTAAGTTGCTTTCCTCAAGGTGCATTTTAGATCACTGGGATGATCATGAACTTTGTTTATTTGAATTCTACAGCTGCTTGTTTGTCTATTGCTATTTCACCAGCTTTGGATACTTTGTAATACCTGAATTCGTATAGATGATCCTTTCTTGGCTTTCAGCATGATTCATTGTGATTTTTGTAAAAATACCTTTTCAGAATTTTTTATTTTATCTATTTCTTTTCCACTTGGGACTCTTATGAGTCCTATTCTTTCATTGTCTTACACCAGGATTCAACAGCGATGATTGCGTTGGTTTGCACTTGGTTTACTATGTCTTCTTCTGATCGAGGGATTTCTGTTCCCCTGTCTTCACAGTCATTCACGAGTCCCTCTGCATTATCTAGTCTGCTTAGGACTGACTTTAGCCCAGTTATTATCTCATCCATTGTGTTTTCTGATATTATTTGCTTCTTCTTTAGAGTTTCCCTTCCCCTTTTCGTGTATTCTGCCTTTTGTGATTCTGACACACTGTTTTTTCTACTGTGTTTTCCTCACCTCCAATTTCAATGCTTGCTCTGGTAGCATTTTGCCATCCAGATGCTTAAAAGCTTATTGTTTGGGCCTACAGTCTCTTTGGAACTGAAATTGCACTTCCTGTTTCTTTTACTATACTTCTATTTCTCTACTGGTCAAGTACTATCAGGTATCTAATATAGACTTAAAAGGCTTGGATAAGTGAAAACTTTAGACTCTTTGGTATACACAATTCCATGATATTTCTGTGAGGACAATTTTCCCTAGACATTGATGCCATGTCCTGTTCCTCTGTGTGTTGTCTGGTATATCTCTAATTGCTGGTGTTGCCTTTGTTGTGATGAACACACCATACTATTCAAATTATTATAACCTCTGTTTTATTATGCTAATCTCACAGTTCAGAAAGTGCACAGGGAACTTCCTCTAGTGGAAATGAAGCTTCTAAAGAGTTTCAGCTCTGCATTCTTCTGTATGTCATATTGGTGTGTTTCCAACACAGGCAACAGATTGTGCGCTTGTAAGTTTTATTTCCATGGGAATGTCCCAATGTTACCAGTTCTTCCCAGAGCTTCCCTGTCTTCAGAAACACCAGTGGAAACATATGTATGGATGTCATACTTCAGGGCCTGCTGGAATGATCCCACCGTCCGACCTATGTGTCCTTGGTGCACTACAATTTCTGTGCCATCCAAAATGTAGCTTCTGCATTTGGGAGATAATGCTGAAGGAAATGCTTCATCTTCTCACTCTGTGGAATTTGACCACTCTTCCTTGTTCTCTCATCCTTGTGTCTTGGGTTCTCGAAGGCAACCTCAGAGCTGTTCAGCATCGTCTGCCTGAAACCAGAACGTAATCCCAGTCCACGTAACGAATGTAGCTTATCCTAAAACATTTAATACTGATTTCAGCCCCAACGCCCCCTGGAACACTCAGAACAGATGCATGATATCTCTGATTGATCCCCACATGTGCTCTGTTTGCAAAATGCAAAATTGGTCCCTGGTCCTGCAGATGCAGTGGATGAGGCAATAGGACATATTGATAAACTCAACCTCACACGCCAGTGTGTTTGATTTCTCACTGAGGTCACAGTTCTGTTTGCTCTCTTGATAGGACCCACCATAACCCACAATGCACTCTTGATCCCTGAGTTCTGCGTGTGCCGTCATCCGTAGCCCTATCCCTCTTTTTCCGCTGCCTCTGCTAGCTCAAATTTGGCAGCTCGAATCTTGGTCTCAGATTCAATTGGGATATCCTGTGCTGATTTCTTTGAGTTCTGTCAGCCAAGCATCTGCTGTGCACGCTTCTAACACTCAGGGCATCACCTTCAATCCCAAGTTTCCTGCCGGCTTGAGAGTGTGCGTCCGAGTAAAACTGAGTATCACCTTTTATGCTCCATTAACAGAGGTCAGATCCTGCACTGGTTTGCATTCTCTACTTTGCCGTCTCCTGCTTCAATGTTTTCTGAGGCCTCATCCTGTCTTTGGATGTAACAGACCAATCTTCGGCAATTTTCCTGTGCCAAGGGCTTGGTGAGTGGATGTTTACATTGCTGTGTACATGGGAGTGAGAGTGCACAGGTTAAACTGGTACTCTGCCAAATGAGCATTGATAAATCAACACTTTCCTGATATAATTCACAGAAATGTGATGTTTGTTTAGCTCTGTTTTCTATACACCCATCGTGGGAGGGTTTGTCTGTAGACCCCAGTTTTGACATTGTGTTCATAACTCAGTTACAGTTTTTAAGAAGGTTAATAGAATTGATTTACATGTTTTGGGATTTATAAGAAAATGAAGTTAGTTTTTGTAACATTCTAAATCCACCTAGATTCCAGACTTGTCAATTTGTAACATTTTGTCAACTCTAAGAAAAATATAGACAGTTAGAAAGTAAAATCGCAGTCCAAAATGTTGAAGGGGACATGTCAACTCTTTACTGTTGAAGCCTCCAACACCAACAGGAACCATGAAGTTCCTATTGGAACCATGAAATAGCCGAGAACCTGTGTTTCCCTTGTGCATGTGGTTCCCTTTATTCCCAATGACACATACTGGCCAATGTTGGCATTTCAAGGGGTAACATTCCTCTTTAGGAAAATACAAGTAAAACCAAACAAAATATACAAATTTAGGCTTGATTCCAAAAGCACCTACAGGTATTTTAGCTATGAGAACCCTGATGCAGCTATGCTAGGCAATTGAGAACCAGGTGTTCTTCTATCATTGATGAGAGCGCTTAATCATCCGATCATATTGGGTAAAGCAATTTCACACAACCAAGTGTGCACCCTCATGATATCGTGCACCCGGGGATTGACAGAAGCATAAGACGCTCTATATAACCTGTGTCTTTAAAGTATTTCATGAATTTTACAGTTCAGTTCACTATCTGACTTATAATATTTGACTATACTGTCGTGAAAAACTGAAGGCCGAATACATATTCAAGTTCAGTCAAAGATTCCCCTCACTTACCACACTCCCTTCACCCCAAACTAGACATAACCCCAGCATTTGCTGAATCTAGGGGAAGGTCATCATTTCTTTGTGTGAGCTAAGTATTCAATTCCTATCTATTTTAGTCGAGAGTATTTGACTTTAAGGAGTTCTCCATTGTTCACAGAGTGTGAATTTGGAGAAACTCTGATTCTAGGAGGGGCTTGCTCTTCTGCAACTGGCTTCATTGCATCTCAGGTTCTGATCCTTTAAAATAGATGACTGAGTGGAGGGGAGGGAAGAGCAAGTGCTTGATAGCTATGCACAAACCTTTGTAAAGGCTTACCTGGGCTTGGTGCATTTTGGTCTGAATGGTTTGTAAATGCCCCTTGGGACCTGTGGATTCTCATGACCTCGTCCAAGAACATGAGTGCTTTTATCATCTCTGCCATCTCTTCTCTTTTAGACTTCAGGAATCTTGGACCCGTTCTTGGAGCAGGGAATTGAGTAAATTTCTCTAGTGCACGTTGACACTCTGTATATTTCTACCAGTATCACCAAGGTTTAGTAGGTCTCATGAAAGAATTTCGAGCCTGGTATCCTCTAGAGATGTCTCCATGCCGGTATTCTCCATTGTAGAAGAACAACTCTCATCAATATGTTCGCATCTCTGCTAAATCCGTGCAGCCAGCTTTTCTGCCAGGTTCTCTTCGTGTCTCCCATAAAGTCGACTTCAACAAGACTGGGAATTCTGAATGTACTTCGGAGCCTAACCAGTAATCAGATGACAGGCAGATCTTCCACTGTCTGCCCTTTCAGGTTCTGGAAACTTACACTTGAACTCAGGTCTTAGGGCAGCAGCAGTAACTCGAACTTATAAAGCTTCCCAAGCAAAAGACCAAAGCCAATCTCCACAGAGGGCGGCAGCCCCTCCATCATACGGATCCACCCAGAGAATTCTGCCCAGTTACCTTAGATCCACCAGCCACAACAAGCCTTGTGGTACACACCAACTTTCCATCTGGAATTCCATCCGGTACCTGCCGTCCCCAATGTTTGCTGCATTATTTCATTGATGGGGGAGTCTGCATTAAAACAGAGGTTCCTAAGGGAAATGTGATTCAATCCACTAGCGTCCCATGGTCCTTTTTCCTTCCCTCTCTCCTTTGGTCCAGTTGTTTTTACTAAGAACAAACGGAGGGAAGTGTGTCCATTTTTAGTTTACGGTTTCACACGTCTTGAAACTTTCTTACATTTCACAGTACACAGAGACCCACTAAATGAAACTCATGTTTGTGTAATATCCACTCACCCAGAATACATATCCTTCTGTTGCTTTCTGCTGAAACACCCACACTCTCACAACATGCATCCATTTGTTTCATGGGGGTGAAAATCCAAGAAGTGAAACCAATCCCATTGTGCAGTTTCCTGTCTGTCTCTTTTTCTCTTAGTACAGTTTTGCAGAGCTACTTGTCTTTGCTATATTCTTATGCCGTTTCTTCTCTACGTAGGGCAGAATATGGCATTCGTTCATCCTGTTGGAAGGCTTGTAAGTCTATATCACGTTCTATGACCCAATCTTATTTAAAACCGTCATTTGGTTTGGGTCACAATATGCACTTATTAATCAATATTTATGAATATTAATGCATGCATCTGTTTTCTGAATACAAGTGTGTTGGTTACATGCTAGCCGCCATACTGGCTAGATGCGTGCTGAATGATCCTTGACATCACTTTGAGTATGTTGTATTGAATAAACATGTTTCTTTGGTATATGTCAGCCAACTGTAACCTTTTGGTGTTTGTTTGTTTGATTGTTTGTTTGTTTTGCAAACACATTAGGCCATACTTCTCTCCCTTTGCTTCAGACAGACAGTCATATAAGCTGATTCACTTAAGATAGTGCTTAAAATCTCCTATGATTTCCTGCTACCCTCTCCCATCTTAAGATTTTGATGTCCTCCTTTCCCTCTTCCTTTTTCTTCTTTGCAACTCATGCTCTTCTTGCATTTCCAATAATGGTTTTCTTATTTCCATTTCATCTTGCTACTTTTCTATTCAGGGAAGGATTCTCAACTTGTGTTTTAGGATCAGTTTCAAACTGCTGAATTCTTTTAAGATTTGCCGGTCAGTGAAATTCCCCAGCTCTGCCGTTCTTAGTAATGGCGGTCATTTGGCATTGGCTACCCTAGTTTGCAGCTTTTTCTCATTCAGGATATGGCCTATGTCCTGGCACTCCTCCCTGTTTTGCAAAATTTCTGCCTAGATATGAGCTTAAACCCCTCTGGAAGTTCTGTTGTGACTAAGTTGCTTTCCTCAAGGTGCATTTTAGATCACTGGGAAGATCATGAACTTTGATTATTTGAATTCTACAGCTGCTTGTTGGTCTATTGGGATTTCACCACATTTGGACGCTGTATACTTCATAAATTCATATAGATGATCCTTTCTTGGCTTTCAGCATGTTTCATTGATTTTTCTACAAATACCTCTTCAGAATTGTTTATTTTATCTCTTGCTTTTCCATTTGGGACTCTTATGAATATTATTCTTTCATTCTTTTTCTTACCTAAAGTTTCAACAGCGATGTTTGTGTTGGTTTGAAATTGCTTTTCTATGTCTTCTTCTGATCGAGGGACTTCTGTTCCCCTATCTTCACAGTCATTCACGAGTCCCTCTGCATTATCTAGTCTGATTTGGACTGACTTTATCCCAGTTATTATCTCATACATTGAGATTTCTGATATTATTTGCTTCTTCTTTAGAGTTTCCCTTCCCCTTTTCGTGTATTCTGCCTTTTGTGATTCTGAGACACAGTTTTTCTTCTGTGTTTTCCTCACCTTCATTTTCAATGCTTGCTCTGGTAGCATTTTGCCATCTAGATGCTTGAAAGCTTATTGTTTGGGCCTTCAGTCTCTTTGGAACTGAAATTGTACTTCCTGTTTCTTTTACTATACTTCTATTTCTCTACTGGTCAAGTACTATCAGGTATCTAATATAGACTTAAAAGGCTTGGATAAGTGAAACTTTAGACTCATTGGTGTACACAATTCCATGATATTTCTGTGAGGACAATTTTCCCTAGACATTGATGCCATATCCTTTTCCTGTGTGTGTTGTATGGTATATCTCTAATTACTGGTGTTGCCTTTGTTGTGATGAACCCACCATAGTATTTCAATTAGTATAACCTCTGTTTTATTATGCTAATCTCACAATTCAGAAAGTGCACAGGGCACTTACTCTAGTGGAAATGAAGCTTCTAAAGAGTTTCAGCTCTGCATTCTTCTGTATGTCATATTGGTGTGTTTCCAACACAGGCAACAGATTGTGCGCTTGTAAGTTTTATTTCCATGGGAATGTCCCAATGTTACCAGTTCTTCCCAGAGCTTCCCTGTCTTCAGAAACACCAGTGGAAACTTATGTATGGATGTCATACTTCAGGGCCTGCTGGAATGATCCCACTGTCCGACCTATGTGTCCTTGGTGCACTACAATTTCTGTGCCATCCAAAATGTAGCTTCTGCATTTGGGAGATAATGCTGAAGGAAATGCTTCATCTTCTCACTCTGTGGAATTTGACCACTCTTCCTTGTTCTCTCATCCTTGTGTCTTGGGTTCTCGAAGGCAACCTCAGAGCTGTTCAGCATCGTCTGCCTGAAACCAGAACGTAATCCCAGTCCACGTAACGAATGTAGCTTATCCTAAAACATTTAATACTGATTTCAGCCCCAACGCCCCCTGGAACACTCAGAACAGATGCATGATATCTCTGATTGATCCCCACATGTGCTCTGTTTGCAAAATGCAAAATTGGTCCCTGGTCCTGCAGATGCAGTGGATGAGGCAATAGGACATATTGATAAACTCAACCTCACACGCCAGTGTGTTTGATTTCTCACTGAGGTCACAGTTCTGTTTGCTCTCTTGATAGGACCCACCATAACCCACAATGCACTCTTGATCCCTGAGTTCTGCGTGTGCCGTCATCCGTAGCCCTATCCCTCTTTTTCCGCTGCCTCTGCTAGCTCAAATTTGGCAGCTCGAATCTTGGTCTCAGATTCAATTGGGATATCCTGTGCTGATTTCTTTGAGTTCTCTCAGCCAACCATCTGTTTTGCCCTCTTCTAATACTCAGCACAGCACCTTCAAACCCATGTGTGCTGCCCGCTTTAGAGGGTGCGTCCAAGTAAAACAGAGTTTCACCTTTGATGCTCCATTACCATAGGTCATATCCTGCACTTGTTTCCATTCTGTATTTTGCCGTCTACTTCTTCCAGGTTTTCTGAGGCCTCATCCTGTCTTTGGATGTAACAGACAACTCTTCGGCAAGTTTCCTGTTCCAAGGGCTGGGTGAGAGTGGAAGTTTTCATTGCTGTGTACATGGGGGGAGTGAGAACAGGTTACACTTGTTCTCTGCCAACTGAGCATTGATAAATCAACACTTTCCAGATATAATTCACAGAAATGTGATGTTTGTTTAGCTGTGTTTTCTATATAGGCAAGGTGTGAGTGTTTGTCCGTAGACTCCAGTTTTGACATTGTGTTGATAACTCAGTTGCAGTTTTTAAGAATGTTAATAGAATTGATTTACATGTTTTGGGATTTATAAGAAAATGAAGTTAGATTTTGACACATACTAAATCCACTTAGATCCCAGACTTGTCAAATTTGTAACATTTTATCAACTCTAAGAAAATTATAGACAGTTAGAAATTAAAATATCTGTCCAATATGTTGAAGGGGATATGTCAACTCTTTACTGTTGAAGCCTCCAACACTAACCGGAACAATGAAGTACCTATGGGAACCATGAAATAACCATGAACCTGGGTTACCCTTGTGCATGTGGTTCCCTTTACTCCCAATGACACATACTGGCCAACGTTGGCATTTCAAGGGGAAACATTCCTCTTTAGGAATATACAAGAGAAACGAAACAAAATATATACATTTAGGCTTGATTGCATAATCACCTACAGACATTTTAGCTATGAGAACCCTGATGCAGCTATGCAAGGTAATTGAGAACCAGTTGTTCTTCTATCATTGATGAGAATGATTAATCATCTGATCATATTGGGTAAAGCAATTTAACACAACCAAGTGTGCACCCCCTTGATATTTTGCACCCGGGGCTTGTCTGAATGGAAAGATGCTCCACATAACCTGTGTTTTTTATGTCTTTCACGATTTTACAGTTCAGTTCACTATCTGACTTATAATATTTGACTTTACTGTCTTGAAAAACTGAGGAATAATACATATTTAAGTTCAGTCAAATATTCCCCTCACTTACCACACTCCCTTCACCCCAAAGAATTCATAACCCCAGCATTTCCTTAATCTAGGGGAAGGTCATCATTTCTTTGTGTGAGTTAAATATTCAATTCCTATCTATTTTAATCGAGAGTATTTGACCTTTAATGATTTCACGGTTGTTAACAAATTGTGACGTTGGGGGAACTCTGATTCTAGGAGGGGCTTGCTCTTCTCGTACTGGCTTCATTGCAGCTCAGGTTCTGATCCTTTAAAATGGATGCCTGAGTGGAGGGGAGGGAAGAGCAAGTGCTTGATAGCAAGGCCCAAACCTGGGAAAAGGCTTACCTGGGCTTGGTGCATTTTGGTCTGAATGGTTTGTAAATGCCCCTTGGGACCTGTGGATTCTCATGACCTCTTCCAAGAACATGAGCGCTTTTATCATCTCTGCCATCTCTTCTCCTTCAAACGTCAGGAATCTTTGACCCATTCTTGAAGCAGTGATTTCAGTAACTTTCTCTAGTGCACATTGATACTCCGTATATTTCTACCAGTATCACCGAGATTTAGTATGTCTCATGAAAGACTTTCGAGCCTGGTATTCCCTAGAGATGTCTCCATGCCGGTATTCTCCACTGTAGCAGAACAACTCTCATCAAAATATTCGCATTTCTCCTCAATCTGTGCAGCCAGCTTTTCTGCCAGGTTCTCTTAGTGTCTCCCTTAAAGTCAAATTCAACAGGCCTGGGCAAGTGTGAATGTACCTCGGAGCCTCACCAGTAATCTGATGACAGGCCGATCCTCCACTTTCTGCCTTTTCAGATTCTGGAAACTTACCCTTGAACTCAGGTCTTTGGGCAGCAGCAGTAACTCGAACTTACACAGCTTCCCGAGCCAAAGACCAAAGCTAATCTCCGCAGAAGATGGCAGCCCCTACATCACACTGATCCACCCACAGAATTCTGCCCAGTTACCTTGGATCAACCAGCCACAATAAGCCTTGTGGTACACACCAAGTTTCCACCTGGAATTCCATTCTGTAACTGCCATCCCCAAAGTTTGCTGCATTATTTCAGTGAAGGGTGAGGTGCTGCATTAGACTAGAGGTTCCTAAGGGAAATGTGATTCAATCCACTAGCGCCCCATGGTCCTTTTTTCTTCCCTCTTTCCTTTGGTCCAATTCTGTATACACAGATCAAACAGAGGGAAGTGTGTCAATTTTTAGTTTACGTATTCACACGTCTTAAAACTTTCTAAAATTTCACATTACACTGAAACCCACTAAAGGAAACTCATGTTTGTGTAATATGCATTCGCCCAGAATACATATCCGTCTGTTGCTTTCTACTGAAACATTCAAACTCTCAGAAAATGGATCCATTTTTTTCATGATGGCTGAAATTCCTAGAAGTGAATCAATCGCAATATGCACATTCCTGTCTGTCTCTTTTGCTCTTAGTACAGTTTTGCAGAGCTACTTGTCTTTGCTATAGGCTTATGCCATTTCTTCTCTACATAGGGTAGTATATGGCATTCGTTCATCCTGTTGGAATACTTAGAAGTCTATATCAAGTTCTATGACACAGCCTTATTCAAAACGGTCATTTGGTTTGGGTCACGATATGCACTTATGAATCAAAATTTATGAATATTAATGCACGCATCTGTTTTCTGAATACAAATGTGTTGAGTACATGCTAGCCGCCATACTGGGTCAATGCGTGCTGAATGATCCTAGACATCACTTTGAGTATCTTGTATTGAATAAACATGATTATTTGGTATATGTCAGCCTACTGTAACCTTTTGGTGTTTGTTTGTTTGATTGTTTGTTTGTTTTGCAAACACATTAGGCCATGCATCTCTCCTTTTGCTTCAGACAGTCATATAAGCTGATTCACTTAAGATAGTGCTTAAAATCACCTATGATTTCCTTCTGCCCTCTCCCATCTTTAGGATTTTGATGTCCTCCTTGCCTTCTTCCTGTTTCTTCTTTGCAACTCATGATCTTCTTGCATTTCCAATAATGGTTTTCTTATTTCCATTTCATCTTGCTACTTTTCTATTCAGGGAAGTATTCTCAACTTGTGTTTTAGGATCAGTTTCAAACTGCTGAAATCTTTTAAGATTTGCCGGTCAGTGAAATTCCCTAGCTCTGCCATTCTTAGAAATGGCAGACATTTGGCATTGGCTACCCTAGATTGCAGCTTTTTCTCATTCAGGATATGGCCTATGTCCTGGCACTCCTCCCTGTTTTGCAAAATTTCTGCCGAGATATGAGCTTAAACCCCTCTGGAAGTTCTGTTGTGACTAAGTTGCTATCCTCGAGGTGCATTTATAACCCTGGGATGTTCATGAACTTTGTTTATTTTAATTCTACAGCTGCTTGTTGTTCTATTGGATTTTCATCTACTTTGGATGCTGTGTACTTCATGAATTCGTATAGATGATCCTTTCTTGGCTTTCAACATTTTGCATTGTGATTTTTCTACAAATACTTTTTCAGAATTTTTTATTTTATCTCTTGCTTTTCCATTTGGGACAATTATGAATCCTATACTTTCATGCTTTGTCTTACCCCAGGATTCAACAGCAATGTTTGCGTTGGTTTGCACTTGCTTTTCTATGTCTTATTCTGATCGAAGGATTTCTGTTCCCCTTTCTTCACAGTCATTCACGAGTCCCTCTGCATTATTTAGTCTGCTTAGGACTGACTTTAGCCCAGTTATTATCTCATCCGTTGAGTTTTCTGATATTATTTGATTCTTCTTAAGATTTTCCATTCCTCTCTTCTGGTATTCTGCGTTTTGTGTATCTGAGACACTGTTGTTCTTCAGAGTTTTCCTCACCTCCGTTTTCAATGCCTGCTCTGGTAGCATTTTGCCATCTAGTTGCTTGAAAGCTTATTGTTTGGGCCTTCAATCTCTCTGGAACTGAATTGGTACTTCCTGTTTCTTTTACTATACTGCTTTTTTTTCTGCTTGTTAAGTACTATCAGGCAACTAATCTAGACTTATAAGGCTTGGTTTATTGAAAATTTTAGACTCTTTGGTGTACTCAATTCCATGACATTTCTTTGAGGACAATTTTCCCTAGACATTGATGCCATGTCCTGTTCCTGTGTGTGTTGTCTGGTATATCTCTACTTGCTGGTGTTGCCTTTGTTGTGATGAACACACCATAATATTTCAATTAGTATAACCTCATTTTTATTATTCTAATCTCACAATTCTGAAAGTGCACAGGGCATCTCATCTAGTGGAAATGATGCTTCTAAACTTTTTCAGCTCTGCATTCTTCTGTATGTCATATTGGTGTGTTTCCAACACAGCCAACAGACAGTGCGCTTGTAAGTTTTATTTCCATGGGAATGTCCCAATGTTACCAGTTCTTCCCAGAGCTTCCCTGTCTTCAGAAACACCAGTGGAAACATATGTATGGATGTCATACTTCAGGGCCTGCTGGAATGATCCCACAGACCGACCTATGTTTCCTCTGTGCAGAACCATGTCATTGCCATCCAAAATGTAGCTTCTACATTTGGGAGATAATGCTGAAGGAAATGCTTCATCTTCTTACACTGTGGACTTTGAACACACTTCCTTGTTCTCTCATCCTTGTGTCATGGTTTCACGAAGGCAACCACAGAGGTGTTCCACATCCTCGGCCTCAAACAAGACAGTAATCCCAGTCCAGGTTACGAATGCAGCACAACCTAAAACTTTTAATGCTGATTTCATCCGCAACGCCCCTTGAACCCTCAGACCAGATGCATGATATCTCAGATTGATCCCCACACGTGCTCTATTTGCAAAATACCAAATTGGTCCCTCGTCCTGCAGATGCAGTGGATGTGGCCATAGGACATATCGATAAACTCAACATCACACGCCATTGTGGTTGCTTTCTCACTGAGGTCACAGTTCTGTTTGCTCTCTTGATATGACTCACCACAACCCAGAATGCACTCTTGATCCCTGAGTTCTGCGTGTGCCGTCATCAGTAGTCCTATCCCTATTTTTCTTCTGCCTCTGCTAGCTCAAATTTAGCAGCTCGGATCTTGTTCACCGATTCAATTGTGGGGATATTTTGTGCTGATTTCTTTGAGTTCTGTCAGCCAAGCATCTGCTGTGCCCTCTTCTAACACTCAGCGCATCACCTTCAATCCCATGTGTGCAGTCAGCTTGAGAGAGTGCGTCCAAGTAAAGCAGTTTCACCTGTGCTGCTCCATTACCAGAGGTCAGATCCTGTAGTGGTTTCCATTCTCTACACTGCCTTCTCCCCTTTCCTGGTTTCTTAGGCCTCATCCTGTCTTTGGAAGTAACAGACCACTCTTCGGCAAGTGTCCTTTGCCAAGGGCTGTGTGAGTGGATGTTTACATTACTGTGTAAATGGGAGCAAGTGAGCGCATGTTGCACTGTTTCTCTGTCAACTGGGCATTGATAAATCATCACTTTACATATATAATTCACAGAAATATGATGTTTACTTTGCTCTATTTTTTATACAGCCATGGTGGGAGTGTTGTCCGATGACTCCAGTTTTGACATTGTGTTAATAACTCACATGCAGATTTTAAATAGGTTAATAGAATTGATTTACATGTTTTGGGATCTTTATGAAAATGAAGTTAGTTTTTGAAACATACTAAATCTACCTAGAACCCGATTTGTCTATTTTTGTAACATTTTGTCAGCTCTAAGGAAATAATAGAGAAATAGAATATAAAATAGCTGTCCAAATTTTAAACGGGACATGTCAACTCTTTACTCTTGAAGCCTCCAACAGCAACAGGAACCAGGAAATACCTATTGGAACCGTGAAATTACCTGCAACATGGGTTTTCATTTTGAAAGTGTTACCCTTTATTTCCAATGTCTCATACTGGCCAATGTTGGCATTTAAAGATGTAACATTACTCTCTACTAAAATACAAGAAAATCCAAACAAAATATATACATTTAGGCTTGATTCCTAAAGCACCTAGAGGCATAATAGGTATGAGAATCCTGCTGCAGCTATGCTAGGCTGTTGAGAACCAGGTGTTTTTCTATCAGTGATGAGAATGCTTAATCTTCCGATCATGATGGGTAAAGCAATTTAACAAATCCAAGTCTGCACCCCCATGATATAGTGCACTCGGGGCTTGACTGAAGGGAAAGACGGTCCACATAACCTGTGTCTTTAATGTCTTCAGCGACTTTTACAGTTCAGTTCACTATCTGACATAATATTTGACTATACTGTCTTGTGAAACTGAGGCCTAATACCTATTCAAGTTCAGTCAAAGATTCCCCTCACTTACCACACTCCCTTCAGCCCAAAGAAGACATAACCCCAGCATTTGCTGAATCTAGGGGAATGTCATCATTTCTTTCTGTTAGCTAAGTATTCAATTCATATCTATTTTAGTCGAGAGTATTTGATCTTTGAGGATTTCATTGTTGTTCTCAGAGTGTGAATCTGTTGGAACCCTGATTCTAGGAGGGGCTTGCACTTCTCCTACAGGCTTCATTTCACCTCAGGTGCTGATCTTTAAAATGGATGCCTGAGTCGAGGGTAGGTTAGTGCAAGGGCTTCATAGCAAGGGCGATAATGGGAAAAGTCTTACCTGGTCTTGGTGCATTTTGGTCTGAATTGTTTGTAAATGACCATTGGGACGTGTGGATTCTAATGACCTCTTCCAAGAACACGAGCACTATTATCATCTCTGCCATCTCTTCTCTTGTAGACGTCAGGAATCTTGGACCCATTCTTGGAGCAGGGAATTGAGTAACTTCTTCAAGGGCACGTTGACACTCCATATATTTCTGCCAGTATCAGCGAGGTTCAATATGTCTCATGAAGGTTTTTGGGCCTGGTATTCTCTAGAGATGTCTCCATGCCAGTATTTTCCATTGTAGCAGAACAACTCTCATGAATGTGTTCGCATCTCTCCTCAATCAGTGCAGCCAGCATTTCTGCCAGCTTCTCTTTGTGTCTCCCATAAAGTCGACTTGAAGAGGAATTGGCCATTTTTTAAGGACCTCAGAGCCTCACCAGTAAGTTGATGACAGACAGATCTTCCACTGTCTGCCCTTTCACGTTCTGGAAACTTACCCGAAATCTCATGTTTTTGGGCAGCAGCAGTATCTCGAACTTACACAGCTTCCTGAAAAAAAGACCTAAGACAAACTCCACAGAGGGTGGCAGCCACTCCCTCACACTGATCCATCCACAGAATTCTGCCCAGTTTCCTTGGATCCACCAGCCACAACAAGCCTCGAGGTACCCATCAGCTTTCCACCTGGAATCCAACAGGTAACTGCCATCTACAATGGTTGATACATCTTGTTATTGTTGTGGGAGGGGCTGCATCAGACGACAGATTCCTAAGGTTAATGTGATTCTATCCACTAGCGTCCCATGGTCCTTTTTTCTTCCCACTTTCCTTTGGTTCAGATCCGTATACACAGTACAAACGGAGGGAAATGTGTCCAGTTTTAGTTTATGGTTTCACACGAGTTTAAACTTTCTAAAAGTACACAGTTCACAGAGACACACTAAAGAAATTATGTTTGTGTAATATCCATTCACCCAGAACACATATCCGTTTGTTGCTTTCTCCTGAAACACCCACACTGTCAGAATATATATCTAATTATTTATTGGGGGCTGAAATTCCAAGAAATGAAACCAACCCCTATGTGCACTTTACTGTCTTTCTCTTTAGCTCTTTGTGTAGTTTTGCAGAGCTACTTGTCTTTGTTATAGGCTTATGCCATTTCGTCTCTACCTAGGGTAGTATAGGGCATTCATTCATCCTGTTGCAAACAATGTAAGTCTATATCATGGTCTATGAATACATTTTATTCAAACTCGTCATTAGATTTGGGTCACGATGTACTCTTATGAATCAATACTTATGAATATTTATGCACGCATCATTTTTCTGAATACAAGTGTGTTGAGTACATGCAAGCACCGATACTGGGTCGATGCGTGCTGAATGATCCTTGACATCACTTTGAGTATTTTCTTTTGAATATTCATGGTTTCTTTGGTATATGTCAGCCAACCGTACCCTTTTTGTGTTTGTTTGATTGATTGTTTGTTTGCTTGTTGTTTGTTTTGCAAACACATTAGGCCATGCATCTCTCCGGTTGCTTCAAACAGAGAGTCATAGGAGCTGATTCAGTTAAGACAGTGCTTAAAATCACCTATGATTTAATGCTTCCCTCTCCCATCTCTAGGGTTTTGCTGTCCTACTTGCCTTCTTCTTTTTTATTCTTTGAATCTCAAGCTCTTCCTGCATTTCCAGTAATGGTTTTCTTATACCCATTACAACTTGCTACTGTGTATTCAGGGTAGAATTCTCAATTTTTCTTTTAGGGTTAGTTTCAAACTGCTGATTTCTTTTAAGTTTTGCCGGTCTGTGAAATTCTCTAGCTCTGCCATTATTATTAATGGCGGACATGTGGCATAGGCTAACCTAGATTGCAGGTTTATCTCATTCAGTTTATGGTCTATGTCCTGGCACTCCTCCCTGTCCTGCAATATTTCTGTCGAGATATCAGCTGAAACCCCTCTGGAGGTTCTGTTGTGACTAAGTTGCTTTCGTCTAGGGGCATTTTAAATCAATGGGATGATCGTGAACTTTGTAGATTTGAATTATACAGCTGCTTGTATGTCTATTGGGATTCCACCTCCTTTGGACGCTGTGCACTTCCTGAAATCTTATAGATGATTCTTTCTTGGCTTTCAGAAATTTTCAGTCTGATTTTTCTACAAATAAATTTTCAGGCTTCTTTTTTGTTTTTAATCTCTTGCATTCCTCTCTGGGGCTCTTATGTATCATATTCTTTCATGCTTTGTCTTACCCCGTGATTCAACAGCAATGTTTGCATTGGTTTACACTTGCTTTTCTATGTCTTCTTCTGATCGAAGGATTTCTGTTCCCCTTTCTTCACAGTCATTCACGAGTCCCTCTGCATTATTTAGTCTGCTTAGGACTGACTTTAGCCCAGTTATTATCTCATCCATTGAGTTTTCTGATATTATTTGATTCTTCTTTAGATTTTCCCTTCCCCTTTTCTGGTATTCTGCGTTTTGTGAATCTGACACTCTCTTTTTCTTCAGTGATTTCCTCTCCTCCATTTTCAATGCTTGCTCTGGTAGCATTATGCAGTCTAGTCATTTGAAAGCTTATTTTTTGGGCCTTCAATCTCTTTGGAACTGAAGATGTTACTTCCTGTTTCTTTTCCTATTCGTCTTTATCTCTACTGGTCAAGTACTATCACGTATCTAATGTAGAATTATAGGGCTTAGTTAAGTTAATATTATAGACTCTTTGGTGTACACAATTCCACGATATTTCTGTGAGGACAATTTTTTCTAGACATCGATTCTATGTCCAGTTCTTGTGTGTGTTGTGTGGTATAACTCTAATTGCTGGTGTTGCTTTGTTGTGATGAACACACCATAATATTTCTATTAGTATAACCTCATTTTTATTACGCTTATCTCAGAATCCTGAAAGTGCACAGGACACTTCCAGTTGTGCAAATGAAGCTTCTAAATATTTTCAGCTCTGCATTCTGCTGTATGTGATTTTGGAGCATTTCCAAAACAGGAAACTGACAGTGAGCTTGTGCTTTCTATTGCCATGGGAATGTCCCAATATTACCAGTTCTTCCCAGAGCTTCTCTGTCTACAGAAACACCAGTGGAAACATACCTATGCGTGTCATAAAACAGGGCCTGCTGGAATGATCCCGCAGACTGATGTATGTGTCCTCGGTGCAGTACCATGTCAGTGCCATCCAAAATGTAGCATCTGCATTTGGGAGATAATGCTGAAGGTAATTCTTCATCTTCTCATGCTGTGGACTTTGACCACTATTCCTTGTTCACTCATCCTTGTGTCATGGGTTCATGAAGGCAACCAGAGAGCTCTTCCACATCCTCTGCCTCAAATGAAACCGTAATCCTACTCCAGGTTATGAAGGTAGCAGATCCCAAAGCTTTTAATTCTGATTTCAATCCCAAGGCCCCCTGGATCGCTCAGACCTGATGCACAATAACTCTGAATGAGCCCCACACATGCTCTATTGGCAAAATGCCAAATTGGTCCTCAGGTATGCTGATGCAGTGGATGTGGCCATGGGACATATTGATAAACTCAAACTCGCGTGCTAGTGTGGTTGCTTTCTCATTGGGGTCACAAGTCAGTTTGCTCTCTTGATAGGACTCACCACAACCCACAACGCAATCCAGATCCCTGAGAATAAGCGTGTGCCATCATCCATAGCCCTATCCCTCATTTTCTGCTGCCTCTGCTAGCTCAAATTTGGCACCTCGGGTCTTGGTCTCAGAATCAATTTTGGGGATATTTTGTGCTGATTTCTTTGAGTCCTGTCAGCAAAGCATCTGCTGTGCACTCTTCTAACGCTCAGTGCATCACCTTCAATCCCATGTGTGCAGTCAGCTTGAGAGAGTGCGTCCAAATAAAGCAGAGTTTCACCTTTGCTGCTCCATTACCAGAGGTCAGATCCTTTATTGGTTTCCATTCTGTACATTACCTTATTCTCCTTCAATGTTTCTGAGGCCTCATGTTGTCTTTGGGAATAACAGACAACTCTTCAGCAACTGTATTTTGCCAAGGTCTGGGTGAGTGGATGTTTACATTACTGAGTAAATAGGAGCAAGTGAGGGCAATTTGCACTGGTTCTCTGCCAACTGGTCATTGATAAATCATCAGTTTCCAGATATAATTCACAGAAATATGATGTTTATTTTGCTCTATATTTTATACAGCCTTGTTGTGAGTGTTTCTCGTAGACTCCAGGTTTGACATTGTGTTGATAACACAGTTGCAGTTTTTAAATATAATAGAATTGATTTACATGTTTTGGGATTTATATGAAAATGAAGTTATTTTTTGAAACATACTAAATCTACCTAGAAGTCAGACTTGTCTATTTTTGTAACATTTTGTCAGCTCTAAGGAAATAATAGACAGATAGAATGCAAATAGCAGTCCAAATTTTTAACGGGTCATGTCAACTCTTTACTCTTGAAGCCTCCAACACCAACAGGAACCAGGAAATAACTATTGGAGCCATGAAATATCCCCCAACCTTGGTTTCCCTTGTGCAAGTTTTGTCCTTTACTTCCAATGACACATACTGGCCAATGTTGGCATTTCAAGGTGTAATATTCCTCTCTACTAAAATACAAGAAATTCCAAACAAAATATATACATTAGGCTTGATTCCTAAAATGACTAGGGGCATTATAGCTATGAGAAACCTGCTGCAGCTATGCTAGGCTTTTGAGAACCAGGTGTTTTTCTATCAGTGATGAGAACGCTTAATCTTCCAATCATGTTGGGTAAAGCAAGTTAACAAATCCAAGTCTGCACCCCCATGATATAGTTCACCCGGGGCTTGACTGAAGGGAAAGACTGTCCACATGTCCTGTGTCTTTAATGTCTTTGGTGACTTTTACAGTTCAGTTCACTATCTGACTTATAATATTTGACTATACTGTCTTGTGAAACTGAGGCCTAATAACTATTCGAGTTCAGTCAAAGATTCACCTCAGTTAAACACTCCTTTCACCCCAAAGGAGACATTACCCCAGCATTTGCTTAATCTACGGGAAGGTCATCATTTCTTTTTGTGAGCTAATTATTCAATACCTATATATTTTTGTTGAGAGTAATTGATCTTTAAACATTTCACTATTGTTCACAGGGAGTGAAGGTTTTTGAGCCCTGATTCTAGGAAGGGCTTGCTAATATCCTATTGGCTTCATTTCACCTCAGGTGCTGATCCTTTAAAATGGATGCCTGAGTGGAGGGGAGGGTAGAGCAAGTGCTTGATAGCTAGGCCCAAACCTGGGAAATGTCTTACCTGGGCTTGGTGCATTGAGGTCTGAATGGTTTGTAAATGCCCCTTGGGACGAGTGGATTCTTATGACCCCTTACAAGAACAGGAGCACATTAATCATCTCTGCCAACTCTTCTCTTTTAGACATCGGGGATCTTGGACCCGTTCTTGGAGCAGGGAATTGAATAACTTCTTCAAGGGCAGGTTGACACTCCTTATATTTCGGCCAGTATCAGCGAGGTTCAATACGTCTCATGAATGCCTTCCAAACCCGGTATTCTCTACAGATGTCTCCATGCCAGTATTCTCCATTGTAGCAGAACAAGTCTCATCAATCTTTTCTCATTACTCCTCAATCCGTGGAGCCAGCTTTTCTGCCAGCTTCTCTTCGTGTCTCCCATAAAGTCGACTTCAACAGGACTGGGCAATTCTGAAAGGACCTAGGATCCTCACCAGTAAGTTGATGACAGGCAGATCTTCCACTGTCTGCCCTTTCAGGTTCTGAAAACTGACCAGTGATCTCAGGTCTTTGGGAATTATCTTGATCTGACAGTACTTCCCTAACAAATGAACTATGACAAGCTCCACAGATGGCGGCAGCCCCTCCATCACACTGATCCACCCACAGAATTCTGCCCAGTTTCCTTGGATCCACCAGCCACAACAAGCCTAGTGGTACCCACCATCATTACACCTGGGATCCAACCGGTAACTGCCATCTCCAATGGTTGCTACATCTTGTTATTGTTGGGGGAGGGGCTGCATCAGATGACAGATTCCTAAGATTAATGTGATTCTATCCACTAACGTCCAATGGTCCTTTTTCCTTCCCTCTTTCCTTTTGTTCAGATCCGTATACACAGTACAAACCAAGGGAATTGTGTCCATTTTTAGTTTATGGTTTCACACGACTTTAAACTTTCTAACAGTTCACAGTACACAGAGACACACTAAAGGAAATTATATTTGTGTAATATCCATTCACCCAGAATATATATCCGTTTGTTGATTTCTGCTGAAACACCCACACTCTCAGAAAATGAATCCAATTGTTTCACGGGGGCTGAAATTCCAAGAAATGAAACCAATCCCAATGTGCACTTTCCTGTCTGTCTCTTTTGCTCTTAGTACATTTTTGCAGAGCTACTTGTCTTTGTTATAGGGTTTTGCCATTTCGTCTCTACCTAGGGTAGAATATGGCATTGATTCATCTTGTTGGAAAAGTTTTAAGTCAATATCACGGAATATGAATCCATTTATTCAAACTCGGCATTTGATTTGGGTCATCATATACTTGTATGAATCAATATTTATGAATATTTATGCACGCATCATTTTCCTGAATACAAGCTTTTCGAGTACATGCAAGCAGCAATACTGGGTCAATGCTTGCTGAATGTTACTTGACATCACTTTGAGTATTTTCTTTTGAATAATCATGGTTCCTTTGGTAAATGTCAGCCAACCATATCCTTTTTGTGTTTGTTTGATTGATTGTTTGTTTGCTTGTTGTTTGTTTTGTAAACACATTAGGCCATGCATCCCTCCGTTTGCTTCAGAGAGTCATAGAAGCTGAATCACTTAAGATAGTGCTTAAAATCTCCTATGATTTCCTGCTTCCTTCTCCCATCTCTAGGCTTTTGCTGTCCTCCTTGCTTTCTTCTTTTTTATTCTTTGCAACTCATGTTCTTCTTGCATTTCCAATAATGGTTTTCTTATATCCATTACATCTTGCTTCGTTACTATTCAGGGATGAATTCTCAATCTTTGTTTTATGGTAAGTTTCGAACTGCTAAATTCTTTTAAGTTTTGCCAGTCTGTGAATTTCTATAGATCTGCCGTTATTATTAATGGCGGATATGTGGCATAGGCTACCCTAGATTGCAGCATTTTCTCATTCAGTTTAAAATCTATGTCTTCGCGCTCCTCCCTGTCCTGCAATATTTCTGTCAAGATATCAGCTGAAACCTCTCTGGAGGTTCTGTTGTGACTAAGTTGAATTCGTCTAGGTGCATTTTAACTCACTGGGATGATCATGAACCTGGTTGATTTGAATTATACAGCTGCTTGTATGTCTATTTGGATTCCACCTCCTTTGGATGCTGTGTACTTCCTGAAATCATATAGATGTTTCTTTCTTAGCTTTCAGAAAGTTTCATTCTGATTTTTCTACAAATAACTTTTAAGAATTTTTTTTTTTAATCTCTTGCATTCCCATCTGGGAATCTCATGAATCATAGTCCTTCATTCTTTGTCTTCCCCTGCGATTCAACAGCAATGTTTGCTTTGGTTTACACTTGATTTTCTATGTCTTCTTCTGATCGAGGGATTTCGGTTCCCCTGTCTTCACAGTCATTCACGAGTCCCTCTGCATTATCTAGTCTGCTTAGGACTGACTGTAGCCCTGTTATTATCTCATCCATTGAGTTTTCTGATATTATTTGGCTCCTCTATAGAGTTTCTCTTCCCCTTTTCTGGTATTCTGCCTTCTGTGATTCTGACAAAATGTTGTTCATCAGTGTTTTCCTCACCTCCATTTTCAGTACATGCTCTGGTAACTTTTTGCCATCTAGTTGTTTGGAAGCATATTTTTTGGGCCTTCAGTCTCTTTGGAACTGAAAATTGTACTTCCTGTTTCTTTACCTATGCTGCTTTATCTCTACTTTCAAATACTATCAGGTATCTAATTAAGACTTATAGGGCTTTGTTAAGTGAATATTATAGACTCTTGTGTGTATTCAATTCCATGATATTTCTGTGAGAACAATTTTCCAAAACATTGATTCCATGTACTGTTCTTGTGTGTGTTGTCTGGTATATCTCTAATTGCTGGTGTTGTCTTTGTTGTGATGATAACACCATACTATTTCGATTAGTATAACCTCATTTTTATTACACTTATCTCAGAATTCTGTAACTGCACAGGACAATTACTCTTGTGGAAATGAAGCTTCTAAAATTTTTCAGTTCTGCATTCTGCTCTATGTCATTTTGCAGTGTTTCCAAAACAGCAAACTGACAGTGAGCTTGTGCTTTCTATTACCATGGGTATCTCCCAATATTACCAGTTCTTCACAGAGATTCTCTGTCTAAAGAAACACCAGTGTAAACATATCTATGGATGTCATACAACAGGGCCTGCTGGAATGATCCCGCAGACCAACTTATGTGTACTCAGTGCAATATCATGTCAGTGCCATTCAAAATGTAGCATCTGGTTTTGGGAGATAATGCTGAAGGAAATTGTTCATCTTCTCACGCTGTGGACTTTGACCACTCTTCCTTGTTCTCTCATCCTTGTGTTATGGTTTCCCGAAGGCAACCACAGAGCTGTTCCACATCCTGTGCATCAAACCAAACCGTAATCCCACTCCAGGTTATGAATGTAGCAGATCCTAAAACTTTTAATACTGATTTCAAACCCAAGGCCCCCTGGATCCCTCAGGCCTGATGCACAGTATCTCTGATTGAGCCCCACATGTGCTCTATTGGCAAAATGCCAAATTGGTCCCTGGTCCTGCAGATGCAGTGGATGTGGCCATGGGACATATCGATAAACTCAAACTCGCATGCTAGTGTGGTTGCTTTCTCATTGGGGTCACAAGTCGGTTTGCTCTCTTGATAGAACCCACCACAACCCACAACGCAATCCAGATCCCTGAGACTCAGCATGTGACATCATCCGTAGCCCTATCCCTCATTTTCTGCTGCCTCTGCTAGCTCAAATTTGGCAGCTCTGGTCTTGGTCTCAGATTCAATTGTGGGGATATTTGGTGCTGATTTCTTTGAGTCCTGTCAGCCAAGCATCTGCTGTGCCCTCTTCTAACACTCAGCGCATCACCTTCAATCCCATGTGTGCTGTGTGCTAGAGAGTGTGAGTCCAGGTAAAGCATAGTTTCACCTTTGCTGCTCCATTACCAGAGGTCAGATCCTGTAGTGTTTTCCGTTCTCTACATTGTCTTCTTCTCCTTCCAGGTTTCTGAGGCATCATCCTGTCTTTGGAATTAACAGACCACTCTTCGGCAAGTGTCCTTTGCCAAGGGCTGGTTGAGTGGATGTTTACATTGCTGTGTACATAGGAGTGAGTGAGCACATGTTGCACTTGTTCTCTGACATATGGGCAGTGATAAATCATCACTTTCCAGATATAATTCACAGAAATATGATGTTTACTTAGCTCTATTTTCTATACAGCCACGGTGGAAGGGTTTGTCCGAACACACCAGTTATCACATTGTGTTGATAACTCAGTTGCAGTCTTTAAAAAGGTTAGAAGAATTGATTTACATGTTTGGAATTGATATGAAAATGAAGTTAGTTTTTGAAACATACTAAATCTGCCTAGAAGCCAGACTTGTCAATTTTTGTTACATTTTGTCAGGTCTAAGGAAAAAATAAACAGATAGAATGTAAAATAGCAGTCCTAAATGTTGAAGGGGACATGTCAACTGTTAACTTTTGAAGCCTCCAACATGAACAGGAACCATGAAATACGTATTGGAACCATGAAATAACCCCCAAACTGGGTTTTCCTTTTGCAGGTGTTGCCCTTTCCTCCCAATGACACATACTGCCCAAAGTTGGCATTTCAAGGGGTAACATTCCTCTCTAGTAAAACACAAGACAAACCAAACAAAATATATACATGCATGCTTGGTTCCAAAAGAACCTAGAGGCATTATAGCTATGAGAAAACTGTTGCAGCTTTTCTAGGCTATTGGGAACTAGGTGTTCTTCTATCAGTGGTGAGAATGCTTAATTGTCTGATCATGTTGGGTAAAGCAATTATCAAAACCAAGTCTGCACCCCCATGATATAGTGCTTGACTGATGGGAAAAGACCATTCACATAACATGTGTCCTTTAATGTCTATGGCGAATTTTACAGTTCAGTTCACTAAATGACTGATAATATTTACCTGTACAGTCTTGAAAATCTGAGGCCTAATACATTTCAAGTTCAGTCAAATATTCCCCTCACTTACCACACTCCTTCACCCCAAAGAAGACATAACCCAAGCATTTGCTGAATGTAGGGGAAGGTCATCATTCCTTTCTGTGAGCTAATTATTCAATTCCTACCTATTTCATTCGAGAGTATTTGACCTTTGAGGAGTTCACTGTTGTGCACAGAGTGTGAAGTTGGAGGAACTCTGATTCTAGGAGGGGCTTGCTCTTCTCCTACTGGCTTCATTGCAGCTCATGTGGTGATCCTTTGAAATGGATGCCTGAGTGAAGGGGAGGGAAGAGAAAATGCTTCATAGCTAGGCCCAACCTTGGGAAAAGGCTTACCTGGGCTTGGTGCATTGTGGTCTGAATGGTTTGTAAATTCCCCTTGGGACATGTGGATTCTCACGACTTATTCCACCAACATGAGTGATTTTACCATCTCTGCCTTCTCTTCTCTTTTAGACATCAGGAATCTTGGACCCGTTCTTGGAGCAGAGAATTGAGTACCTTCCTCAAGTGCACGTAGGTGTTCCACTGGTTTCTGCCATTATCAGCGAGGCTCAATATATCTCGTGATTGTCTTTCTTGCCTGGGATTCTCTGCAGAAGTCTCCATGCCAGTATTCTCCATTGTAGGAGAACAACCATCATCAATTTGTTCGCATCTCTCCTCAATCCATGCAGCCAAATTTTCTGCCAGCTTCTCTTTGTGTGTCCCATAATGTCAACTTCTACAGGACTGGGCATGTCTAAAAGTACCTCGGAGCCTCACCAGTAAGCTGATGACAGGCAGATCTTCCACTGTCTGACTTTTCAATTTCTAGAAACTGACCCATGATCTCAGGCCACTGGGCAGCAACAGTATCTCGAACTTACAGAGCTTCCTAAACAATAGACTTAAGCCAAGCTCCACAGAGTGTGGCAACCCCACCATGACACTGATCCACCCACCGAGCTCTGCCAAGTTACCTTGGATCCACCAGCTCATAACAAGCCTCGTGGAACAAACCAACATTCCACCTGGAATCCAACCGGTAATTGCCATCCTCAATTTTTGCTGCATTTTTACAGTGTTGGTGAAGTGGCTGCATCAGACGACAGGTACTTAAGGTAAAAGTGATTCTCTCCATTAGCGTCCCATGATCCTTTTTTTCCTACCCTCTTTCCTTTAGTTCATTTCTCTAAACACAGTACAAATGGAGGGAACTGTGTCCATGATAAGTTTATGGTTTCATCCATCTTAAAACTTTCTAACAGTTAACAGTACAAAAAGACCCACTAAAGGAAACATATGTTTGTGTAATATCCATTCACCCATAATATATATCCGTCTGTTGATTTTCCACTGAAAGACCCACAGTCTCAGAACATGGATCCATTTGTTTCATGGGGGCTGAAAATCCAAGAAATGAAACCATTCCCAAAGTACACTTTACTGTCTGTCTCTCTTATTCTTAGAACAGTTTTGTAGAGCTGCTTTTCTTTGTTATAGATGTATGCCGTTTAATCTCTTTGTAGTGTGGAATATGCCATTCATTCTTCATGTTGGAAGACTTTTAAGAATATATCACAGAGTATGAATCCATTATATTCAAAATAGGCATTTGGGTTAGGTCACGATGTGCTTTTATGAATCAATATTTATGAATATTAATGCACGCATCTGTTTTCTGAATACAGGTATGTTGAGTACATGCAAGCACTGATACTAGGTCAGTGCGTGCTGAATGATCCTTGACATCACTTTGCATATTTTCTTTTGAATTATCTCGGTTCCTGTGGATATTATCAGCAACAGGTGTTTGTTTGTTTGCTTGTTTGTGTTTGTTTGTTTGATTGCTTGTTCTTAGATTTGCAAACACATTCGGCCTTGCATCTCTCTGTTTGCTTTAAACAGAGAGTCATATAAGATGATTCACTTATTATAGGGCTGAAAATCCCCTATGTTTTCCTGCTTCCCTCTCCCATCTTTAGGGTTTTGATGTCCTCCTTGCCTTCTTGTTTATTGTCTGCAACTCATGGCTCTTCTTGCATTTCCAATGATGGTTTTCTTATTTCCATTTCATCTAGCTTCTTTTCTATTCAGGGTAGTTTTCTGAATCTTTCTTTTAGGAAAAGTTTCAAACTGCTGAATTCTTTAACGTTTCCAGGTATCTGAAATTCTCTAGCTCTGCCGTTATTAGAAATGGTGGTCTTTTTGCATAGGCTACCCTAGATTGCAGCTGTTTCTAATTCATGATTTCATCTAAGTCCTGGCACTCCTTCTTATCCTGCAATATTTCTGCCGAGATATAAGCTGAAACCCCTCTGGAAGTTCTGTTGTGACTTATTTGCTTCCTTCTAGGTGCATTGGTAATCACTGTGTTGATCATGAACTTTGTTGATTTGAATGATAATACAGCTGCTTGTAGGTCTATTGGGATTCCACATAATTTGGATGCTGCTTGCTTACTTTTTTTGTATAGATGATTGCTCCTTCATTTTCAGCAATTTTCTGTCTGATTTTTTTCCAAATATCTTTTCAGACTGAATAATCTTTTCTTGCTTTTAACTCTGGGACTCTTATGAATCCTATTTTTTCATGCTTTGTCTTAACCCAGGATTCAACAGCAATGTTTGAGTTGGTTTTCCTTTGCTTTTCTATGTCATTTTCTGATCGAGGGATTTCAGTTCCCCTGTGTTCACAGTCATTCACGAGTCCCTCTGCATTATCTAGTCTGCTTAGGACTGACTTTAGCCCTGCTATTATCTCATCCATTGAGTTTGCTGATTTTATTTTGCTCGTCTTTAGAGGGTCTCTTCCCCTTTTCTGGAATTCTGATTTTTGTGATTCTGAGACACTGTTGTTCTTCAGTGTTTCTATCACCTCCATTTTAAATAAATGTCTGATAGTGTTTCACAGTCTAGTTGTTTGAAAGCTTTGTTTTTTTGAGCTTTCCACCTCTTTGGAACTAAAAATGTTACTTCCTGTTTCTTTTACTATACTTCTTTATCTCTACTGGTCAGTTAATTTCAAGTATCTAATGTAGACTTGTAGGGCTTTTTAAGTGAAAGTTTAAGTCTCTTGTGTGTACAAAGTTCCATGATATTTGTGTGAGGACAATTTTTCCTACACATTGATGCCATGTCATTTTCCTATGTGTGTTGTCTTGTATTTATCTAAATGCTGGTGATGCCTTTACTGTGATGAACACAGCATACCCTTTTCTTTTCGTATAACCTCAATTTACTACGCTTATGTCACTGTACTGAAAGTGCACAGGACTGTTTCTCTTGTGGAAATGAAGCATGTAAAGCTTTTCAGCTCTGAAAGCAGTTGAATGTCATTTTGGAGTGTTTCAAAAACAGCGTCATGACTGTGAGCTTGTCCTTTCTATTTCTATGGGAATGTACCAATGTTACGATTTCGTTCCAGAGCTTCTCTGTCTACAGAAAAACCTGTGGAAACATATCTAAAGATGTCATGCATCAGGACCTGCAGTCATTATCACAGTGCCTCAGCTAGGTATCCTCCCTGAAGTACACTGTCAGTACCATTCAAAATGTAGCATTAACATTTCGTAGATAATGGTGAAGGAAATGCTTCATCTTCTCATGTTGTGAACCTAGACCACTGTTCTTTGTTCTCTCATCCTTGTGGCTTTGGACCATGAAGGTAACCACAGTGCTGTCCCACATCCTTTGCCTCATAACAAACCGTAATCCCAGTCCAGTCTATCAATGTAGCAGATCCTGAGGCTTTGGAAACTGATTTCTACACCAAGGCCCCCTGGATCCCTCAGACCTGATGCTTGATGTCTCTAATTAGACCCCACACATGCTCTATTGGCAAAATTCCAAATTGGACCCTGGGCCTGCAGATGCAGTGGATGTTGCCATGGGACCTTTCGAGAAACTCAACCTCATGCGCCTGGTTTGTTGCTTTTTCACTGAGGTCCAAGGTCTGTTTCCTCTCTGGATAAGGCCAACCACAATCCACAAACACACTCCAGTTCCCTGGTACTCAGCGTGTGCCATCACCCATAGCCCTATCCCTCATTGTTCATAGCCAAAGCGAGCCTAAATTTGGCAGCACTGATGTTGGTCTCAGAATCAATTGTGGGGATATTTTGTGCTGATTTCTTTGAGTTCTGTCAGCCAAGCATCTGCTGTGCACTCTACTAACACTCAGCACATCGCTTTCAATCCCATGCGTCCTGTCCGCTTGAGAGTGTGCGTCCAACTAAAACAGGGTTTCACCTTTGCTGCTCCACCAGCAGAGGTCAGGTCCTGCACTGATTTCCTTTCTCTACAAAGCCTTTTTATCTTTCCAGGTTTTCTGAGGCCTCATTGTGTCTTTGGAAGTAAGAGACCACTCTTTGGCAAGTGTCCTGGACCACGGGCTGGGTGAGTGGATGTTTATCTTGCTGTGTACATGGGAGCGAGTGGGCACTGTTTGCACAGGTACTCTGCCAATTGACTATGAATAAATCAACACTTTCCATATATAACACACAGAAATGTGATTCTTGTTTATTTCTTTTTCTATAAAGCCATGGTGGGAGGGATTCTCCAAAGAATCCAGTTTTGACATTGTGTTGATACCTCAGTTGCGGTCTTTCAAAATGTTAATAGAATTGATGTACAAATTGGGAATTTATATGAAAATGAAGTTAGTTTTTGAAACATACTAAATCTACCTACAAGCCAGACTTGTCAAATTCAGGTAACATTTTCTCAGCTCTAAGGGAAACATAGACAGATAGAATGTAAAATAGCAGTCCAAAATGGTGAAGGTGTCATGTCAACTGTTTACTGTTGATGTCTGCAATACAAACAGGAACCATGAAATAAATATTGGAACCATGAAATAACCCCAACCCAGTGTTTCCATTATGCATGTGATGCCCTTTCTCCCAGTGACTCATACTGGCCAATGTTGTCATTTCAATGGGTAACATTTCTCTCTAGGAAGACACAAGGCAACCCAAACCACTTATTTAAATATAGGCTTAGTTCCAAAACACCTAGAGGCATTATAGCTATGAGAAAACTGCTGCAGCTTTGCTAGACTATTGAGAAACAGGTTCTCTTTTATCAACGATGAGAAAGGTAAATCATCTGATCGTGTTTGGTAAAGTAATTTAAGCCAACTAAGTGGGCACCCCCTGATATACTGCACCCGGGACTTGAATGAAGGGAAAAGACGGTCCACATAACTTGTATCCTTATATATATATGGAGACTTTTACACTTCACTTCACTAACTGACTTATAATAGTTACCTATACTGTCTTGAAAAGCTGAGGACAAATACTTATTCAAGTTCAGTCAAATAATCCCCTCGCTTACCAAACTCTCTTCACCCAAATAAGACGTAACCCCAGCACTTGCTAAATCAAGGGGTAGATAATCATTTATTTGTGTGAGCTATATATTGAAACCCTATATATTTTATTCGAGAGTATTTGACCTTTGAGGAGTTCAGTGTTGTGCACAGAGTGTGAAGTTGGAGGAACTCTGGTTCTAGGAGGGGCTTGCTATTCTCCTTCTGGCTTCATTGCAGCTCAGGGTCTGATCCTTTGAAGTGGATGCCTGAGTGGAGGGGAGAGAAGAGCAATTGCTTGATAGCTAAGCCCAAACTTGGGAAAAGGTTTATCAGGGCTTCATGCTCTGTGGTCTGTGAGATTTGTAAATGCCCCTTGGGATGTGTGGATTCTCACGACCTCTTCCAGGAACATGAGTGGTTTTATCATCTTTGCCATCTCTTCTCTTTTAGACGTCAGGAGTCTTGGGCCACTTCTTAGAGCAGAGAATTTGGTACATTCCTCAAATACACGTTGACTCTCCACAGTTTTATGCTAGTATCAGCGAGTCTCAATATGTCTCATGAATGACTTTCGAGCCTGGTATTCTCTAAAGTAGTCTCCATGAGAGTATACTCAATTGTAGCAGAACAACTCTCATGTGTTCGCATCTCTCTTCAATCCGTGCAGCCAGCCTTTCTGCCAGCTTCTCTTCGTGTCTCCCATAAAGTCGACTTCCACAGGACTGGGGAAGTCTGAAAGTACATCAGAGCCTCACCAGTAAGCTGATGACAAGCAGATCTTCCACTGTCTGCCTTTTAGTTTCTAGAAAATGACCCGTGATCTCAGGCCATTGGGCAGCATCAGTATCTCGAAATAACACATCTTCCTGAAGAATACACCTAAGCCAAGCTCCACAGAGGGCAGCAGCCCCTCCATGACACTGATTCACCCACAGAGCTCTGCCCAGTTACCTTGGATCCACCAGCCTCAACAAGCCTCGTGGAACACACAACAATTCCACCAGGATTCAAACCGGTAACTGCCATCCACAATGGTTGCTGCATCTTATCAGTGTTGGGGGAGGGGCTGCATCAGACGAGAGGTTCCTAAAGTAAATGTGATTCTCTCCATTAGAGTCCCATTGTCCTTTATTTCCTACCCTCTTTCATTTAGTTCAGAACTCTAAACACAATTCAAACGAAGGGAAGTTTGTCCATGATAAGTTTATGGTTTCACCCATCTTTAAACTTTCTAACAGTTAACAGTACAAAAAGGCCCACTATAGGAAACATATGTTTGTGTAATATCCATTCACCCATAATACATATCTGTCTGTTGATTTTCCACTGAAAGACCCACAATCTCAAAACATGGATCCATTTTTTTCATGGGGGCTGAAATTCCTAGAAATGAAACCAATCCCATAATGCACTTTACTGTCTGTCTCTCTTACTGTTACTACAGTTTTGTAGAGCTACTTTTCTTTGTTCTAAGTGTATGCCATTTATTCTCTTCATAGGGTTGAATATGCCATTCATTCATCCTTTTGGAAGTCTTGTACAGCTGTATCACGGACTATGAATCAATTTTATTCAAAATATGCATTTGGGTTAGGTCATGATGTGCTCTTATGAATCAATATTTATGAATATTAATTCACGCATCTGTTTTCTGAATACAAGTGTGTTGAGTACATGCAAGCAGCGATATTTGGTCAATGAGTGCTGAATGAACCTTGACATCACTGCATATTTTCTTTTGAATTATCATGACCCTGTGGATATATATCAGCCAACCGTACTCTTTTGGTGTTTGTTTGTTTGTTTGATTATTTGTTTGTTTGCTTTTTCTTTGATTTGCAAACACATTCGGTCATGCATCTCTCTGTTTGCTTCAAACAGAGAGTCATATAAGTTGATTTACTTAGTATTTTGCTGAAAATCCCCTTTGTTTTCCTGCTTCCCTCTCCCATCTTTAGGTTATTGATGTCCTCCTTGCCTTCTAGTTAATTCTCTGCAACTTATTGCTCTTCTTGCATTTCCAATGATGGATTTCTTATTTCCATTTGGTCTTGCTTCTTTTCTCTACAGGGTAGAATTCACAATATTTCTTTAAGATAAGTATCAAAATGCTGAATTCTTTTAAGTTTTTCCAGTCTGTGAATTTCTCTAGTTCTGCTGTTATTAGAAATGGTGGTTTTGTGGCATAGGCTACCCTAGATTGCAGATTTTTCTCATTCAGGATTTCGTCCAAGTCCTGGCACTTGTTCATGTCCTGCAAAATTTCTGCTGAGATATAAGCTGAAACCACTCTTACAGTTCTGCTGTGACTTAGTTGCTTTCCTCTAGGTGCAATGAAAATCACTGGGTTGATCATGAACTTTGATGATTAGAATGAAAATACAGCTGCTTGAAGGTCTATTGGGATTCCACATAATTTGGACACTGTTTGCTTCCTTTTTCTGTATGGATGATTGTTTCTTAGCTTTCATCAAATTTCAATCTGATTATTCTCCAAATATCTTTTCTGTCTTTTGTTTTATATCTTGCTGTTCCCTCAGGGACTCTTATGAAACCTATTCTTTCATGCTTTGTCTTACCCCAGGATTCAACAGCAGTATTTGCATTGGTTATGCCTTGCATTTCTATGTCATCTTCTGATAGAGGGATTTCAGTTTCCCTGTTTTCACAGTAATCCACGAGTCCCTCTGCATTATCTAGTCTGATTAGGACAGAATTTAGCCCTGGTAATATCTCATCCATTGAGTTTTCTGATTTTATTTTCTCGTCTTTAGAGGTTTTCTTCCCTTTTTCTAGAATTCTGCCTTTTGTGATTCTGAGACACTCTTGTTCTTCAGTGTTTCTCTCCCCTCCATTTTCAATAATTGCTCTGATAGTGTTTCACAGTCTAGTTGTTTGAAAGCTTTTCTTTGGGCCTTCAATTTCTTTGGAACTGAAAATGGTACTTCCTGTTTCTTTTACTATACTTCTATATCTCTACTGGTCAATTACTATCAGGTATTTAATGCAGACTTGTAGGGCTTTTTAAGTGAAACTTTTGGTCTGTTGTGTGTACGCAATTCCATGATATTTCTGTGAGGACAATTTTTCCTACTCATTGATGCCATGTCATTTTTTGTGTGTGTTGTCTTGTATATCTCTAATTGCTGGTGATGCCTTTGTTGTGATGAACACACAATACTCTTCTTGTTTAGTATAACGTCATTTTTACTACACTTATGTCACTGATCTGAAAGTGCACAGGACCCTTCCTCTTGTGGAAATGAAGCATGTCAAGGTTTTGAGTTTTGCAGGCCCTTTAATGTCATTTTGATGTGTTTTGAAAACAACATCATGACAGTGAGCTTGCCCTTTCTTTTTCCATGGGAATTTCCCAATGTAACGAGTTCTTTCCAGAGCTTCTCTGTCTACAGAAAAAACTGTGGAAACATATATAAGGATGTCATGCATCAGTGCCTGCTGCCATTACTGCATAGCACCAACTAGGTGTCCTTGGTGTTGTAACCTTTCAGTGCCATTCAAAATGTATCATCTGCATTTCGAAGATTATGGTGAAGGAAAAGCTTCATCTTCTCATGCTGTGTACCTAGACAAGTGTTCTTTGTTCTCTCATCCTTGTGACTAGGGACCACGAAGGCAAACACAGAGTTTTCTGGCATAATCTGCCTCATACCAAACGTAATCCCATTCCAGGCTATAAATGTAGCATATCCTAAGCCTTTGGAAAATGATTTCAACCACAAGGCCCCCTGGATCACTCAGACCATATGCATGATATCTCTGATTAAGCCCCACATGTGCTCTATTGGCAAAACACCAAATTGGTCCCTAGGCTTGCAGATGCAGTTGATGTGGCCATGGGACATTTCGAGAAACTCAACCTCATGCACCAGGATTGTAGCATTTTCATTGGGGTCCCAAGTTAGTTTCCATTCTGGATAGGGCCAACCACAATCCACAACACACTCCAGATCCCTGAGGTTCAGCGTGTGCCAGCATCCATTGCCCTATTCCTCATTGTTCGTAGCCACTGTGAACCCACATTTGGCAGCACCGATCTTGGTCTCAGAATCAATTGTGGCAATGTTTTGTGCTGATTTCTTTGAGTTCTGCCAGCCAAGCATCTGCTGTGCACTCTACTAACACTCAGCACATCGCTTTCAATCCCATGCATTCTGTCCGCTTGAGAGTGTGCTTCCAAGTAAAACAGGGTTTCACCTTTGCTTCTCCATCAACAGAGATCAGGTCCTGCAATGATTTCCATTCTCTAATTTGACTTCTCCCACTTCCATGTATTCTGAGGCCTCATTCTGTCTTTGGATGTAAGAGATCACCCTTTGGCAAGTTCGTGGACCATGGGCTGGGTGAGTGGATGTTTATCTTGCTGTGTAGATGGGAGCGAGTGAGCGTATGTTGCACTGGTACCCTGACAACTGGGCATCGATAAATCAACACTTTCCATATATAACTCACAGAAATGTTATTCTTGATATCTCTTTTTGCTATACGGCCATGGTGGGAGGGTTTGTCCGAAGACTCTAGTTTTGACATTGTGTTGATACCTCAGTTGCGGTCTTTCAAAAAGTTAGTAGAATTGGTTTACATACTTGGGGGTTTACATGAATATAAAGATAGATTTTGAAACATACTAAATCTGCCTACAGGTCAGACTTGGCAAGTTAAGGTATCATTTTTTCAGCTCTAAGGGAAAAGAAGACAGATAGAATGAAAAAAGCAGTCCAAAATAATGAAGGGGACAAGTCAACGGTTAAATGTTGATGCCTCCAACAAAAACAGGAAGAATGAAATAAATGTTGGTCCCATGAAAAAAACCCACAAAATGTTTCCCATTTGCATGTATTGCCCTTTCCTCCCAGTGACTCACACTGGCAAATGTTGTCATTTCAAGTGGTAACATTTCTCTGTAGGAAGACAGAAGGTGACCCAAACCACATATTTATATATAGGCTTGGATCCAAAAGTACCTAGAGGCATTATAGCTATGAGAAAACTGCTGCAGCTTTGATAGGCTATTGAAAACCAGGTGCCCTATTATCAACGATGAGAACGCTTAATCTTCCGATCATGTTGGGTAAAGTAATTAAACACAACCATGTCTGCACCCACATGATATACTGCACAAGGGGCTTCAATGAAGGAAAAGACCGTTCACATATCATGTGTCCTTACATGTCTATGGCGACTTTTACACTTCAGTTCACTAACTGACTTATAATATTACATATACTGTATTGAAAAACTGAGGACACATACATATACAAGTTCAGTCAAAGATTCCCCTCACTTACCACACTCACTTCACCAAAAAGAAGATGTAACCCTAATATTTGCTGAATCTAGGGGAAGCTCATCATTTCTTTGTGTGAGTTAATATTCAATTCCTACCTATTTTAGTTTGGAGTATTTGAACATTGAGGTGTACAGTGTTGTGCACAGAGAGTAAAGTTGGAGGAACACTGATTCTAGGAGGGGCTTGCTATAATCCTACTGGCTTCAAAGCAACTCAGGTGCTGATCCTTTGAAGTGGATTCCTGAGTGTAGGGGAGGGAAGAGCAAGTGCTTGATAGCTAGGACCAACCCTGGGAAAAGGCTTACCAGGGATTCATGCTCTGAGGTCGGAGTGATTTGTAAATGCCCCTTGGGACGTGTGGATTCTCATGACCTCTTAAAAGAACAATAGGCGTTTTATCAACTCTCCCATCTCTTCTCTATTAGACGTCAGGATTCTTGGACCAGTTCTTGTAGCAGAGAATTGAGTACCTTCCACAAGTGCACGTTGACCCTCCACAAGTTTCTGTCAGTATCAGCAAGGCTCAATATTTCTCATGAATGTCTTTTGAGCCTGGTATTCTCTACAGAAGTCTGCATGCCAGTATTCTCCATCGTAGCAGAAGAACACTCATCAATGTGTTCACATCTCTCCTCAATCCGTGCACTCATCCTTCTGACAGCTTCTCTTGGTGTCTCCCATGAAGTCGACTTCTACGGGACTGGGGAGGTCTGAAAGTCCCTCGGAGCGTCACCAGTAAGCTGATGACAGGCAGATCTTCCACTGTCTGCTGTTTCAATTTCTAGAAACTGACCCGTGATCTCAAGTCTTTGGGCAGCATCAGTATCTCGAAATTACACAGCTTCCTGAAAAATAGACCTAAGCCAAGCTCCACATAGGGCGGCAGCCCCTCCATGACCCTGATCCACTCACAGAGCTCTGCCCAGTTACCTTGGATCCACCAGCTACACCAAGACTCGCAGAACACACTGACATTCCACCTGGAATCAAACCGGTACCTGCAATCCACAATATTTGTTACATCTTGTCAGTGTTGGGGGAGTGGCTGCATCAGACGAGAGTTTCCTAAGGTAAAAGTGATTCTCTCCATTAGCATCCCATGGTCCTTTTTTCCCTACCCTCTTTGCTTTAGTTCAGATCTCTATACACAGTACAAACCGAGGGAAGTGTGTCCATGTTAAGTTTATGGTTCCACACGTCTTTAACCTTTCTAAAAGTTAACAGTTCACAAAGACCCCACTATAGGAATCTTAAGTTTGTGTAATAGCCATTCATCCAGAATACATATCTGTCTCTTGCTTTTTGGCTGAAACTCTCACACTCTCAGATCATGGATTCATTTGATTCATGGGGGCTGAAATTCCTAGAAATGAAGCCCATCCTAATGTACACTTTAATGTTTGTCTCTTTTGCTCTTAGTACAGTTTTGTATAGCTACTTTTCTTTGTTATAGGCATATGACATTTATTCTTACGTAGGGTTGAATAGGCGATTCATTCATCCTGTAGGATGTCTAGTAAATCTATATAATGGAATACGAATCAATCTTATTCAAAATGGGCATTTGGCTTAGGTCACGATATGCTCTAATGAATCAACATTTTTGAATATTAATGCACGCATCTGTTTTCTGAATACAAGTGTTTTGAGTACATGCCAGCAGCGATAATGTATCGATGCATGCTGAATGATTCTTGACACCCGTTTGAGTATTTTCTTTTGAATTATCATGGTTTCTTTGGGTATATGTCAGCCAACCATAGTATTTGGTTTTTGTTTGTTTGTTTGATTTTTTGTTTGTTTGCTTGTTCTTTGTTTTGCAAACACATTAGGCCATGCTTCTCTCCGTTTGCAGCAGAGAGTCATATAAGCTGATTAACTTTGTATAGTGCTGAAAATCACCTATGTTTACCTGCATCCCTCTCCCATCTTTAGGGTTTTAATGTCCTCCTTCCCTTCTTCTTGTTTATTCTCTGCAACTCTTTGCTCTTCTTGCATTTCCAATGATGGTTTTCTTATTTCAATTTCATTTTGCTACTTTTCTATTAAGGGTAGAATTCTCAATCTTTGTTTAATGATAAGGTTCGAGCTGCTGAATTCTTTTACGTTTTGCCGGTCTATGAAATTTTCTAGATCTGCCGTTATCAGAAATGGCAGTCTTGTTGCATAGGCTACCCTAGAATGCAGATTTTTCTCATTCAGGTTTTGGTCTATGTCCTGGCACTCCTTCCTGTCCTGCAATATTTCTGTCGAGGTATAAGCTGAAACCCCTCTGGTCTTTCTGTTGTAACTAAGTTGCTTTCCTCTAGGTGCATTTAAAATCACTGGGTTGATCATGAAATTTGATGATTTGAATAATACAGCTGCTTGTAGGTTTATAGGGATTCCACATAATTTGGATGCTGTTTGCTCCTGGTTTCGTATAGATGATTGTTTCTTGGCTTTCAGCAAATTTCAGTCAGATTTTTCTCCAAATATCTTTTCAGAGGTTTTTTTTTTTTTTTTTTATACCCAGCTTTTCCTTCTGAGACTCTTATGAATCCTAGTCTTTCATGCTTTGTCTTACCCCAGGATTCAACAGCAATATTTGCATTGGTTTACACTAGCTTTTCTGTGTCATCTTCTGATAGAGGGATTTCTGTTCCCCTTTGTTCACAGACATTCACGAGTCGCTCTGCATTATCTAGACTGCTCAGGACTGACTTTTAACCTGCTATTATCTTATACATAGAGTTTACTTATTTTATTTGGCTCATCTTAGAGGTTCTCTTCCCCTTTTCTGATATTCTGCCTTTTGTGATTCTGAGACACTGTTGTTCTTTATTGTTTCTCTCACCTCCGTTTTCAATAATTTCTCTAGTAATGTTTCAAAATCTAGTTGTTTGAAAGCTTTTTTTTGGCCTTCAATCTCTTTGGAACTGAAATTGTTACTTCCTGTTTCTTTTACTATATCTTTATCTCTATTGGTCAAGTACTATCAGGTATCTAATGCAGACTTATAAGGCTTGGTTAAGTGAAACTTTTAGTCTATTTGGTGTACCCAATCCCATGATATTTCCCTGAAGACAAATTTTCCTTGACATTGAAGCCATTTCATCTTCCTGTGTGTGTTGTCTGGTATACCTCTATTTACTGGTGATAACTTTGTTGTGATGAACACACCATACGTGCATCATTTAGAATAATCTCCTTTTATTATGCTTATGTCACTTTTCTGAAAGTGCACAGGACCCTTCCTCTTGTGGAAATGGAGCATCTAAATGTTTTCAGCTCTGTAGGCTGTTGTATGTCATTTTGGAGTGTTTTCAAAACAGAATATTGTTAGTGCACTTGTCCTTTCTAGTTCTATGGGAATGTCCCAATTTTACCTGTTCTTTCCAGAGCTTCTCTGTCTACAGAAAAACCTGTGGAAACATATCTAAGGATGTCATGCATCAGGGCCTGCTGCCATTATCCCACAGCCCCGCCAAGTTGTCCTCGGTGCCGTACAATTTCAGTACTATCCAAAATGTAGCATCTGCATTTGGGAGGTAATGGTGAATGAAATGCTTCATCTTCTCATGCTGCGGACCTAGACAACTAACCTTTGTTCTCTCATCCTTGTGGCTTGGGACCACGAAGGCAAACACAGCGATGTCCCTCATCCTCTGCCTCATACCAAAACTTAATCCTAGTCCAGGCTAGGAAACTAGCTGATCCTAACACTTTGCAATCTGATTTCAACCCCAAGGACCCCTGGATCCCTCAGACCAGATGCATGATTTCTCTAATTGAGCCCCACTCATGCTCTATTGGCAAAATGTCAAATTGTTCCCTTGGCCTGCAGATGCAGTGAATGTGGCCATAGGACATTTCGATAAACTCAACTTTGTGCACAGGGTGGTTGCTTTCACATTGGGGTCTAAGGTCAGTTTCCTCTCTTGGTAGGGCAAACCACAATCCACAACACACTCCGGATCCCTGAGACACAGCGTGTGACATCATCCATAGCCTTATACCTCATTTTCCACAGCCAATGCTAGCTCAAATTTGGCAGCTCGGATCTTGGTCTCAGAATCAATTGTGGGGATATTTTGTGCTGATTTCCTTGAGTTCTGTCAGCCAAGAGTTTTCTGTGCATGCTTCTAACACTCAGCGCATCGCTTTCAATCCCATGTGTCCTTTCCGCTTGAGATTGTGTGTCCAAGTAAAACAGAGTTTCACCTTTGCTGTTCCATCACCAGACGTCAGGTACTGCACTGATTTCCATTCTCTACTTTGCCTTCTCCTCCTCCCAGGTTTTCTGAGGCCTCATTCTCTTTTGGAACTAAGGGACCACTCTTCAGCATGTGTCCTGAACCAAGGGCTTCGTGAGTGGATGTTTATCTTGCTGTGTACATGGGAACGAGTGAGCATAGTTGGCACTAATACCCTGCCAACTGGGCATCGAGAAATCAACACATTCTATATATAACACACAGAAATGTTATTCTTGCTTATCTCTGTTTTCTATACAGCCATGGTGGGAGGGTTTGTCCAAAGACTACAGTTTTGACATTGTGTTAATACCTCAGTTGCAGTCTTTCAAAAGGTTAATAGAATTGATTTACATATTTTGGGATTTATATGAAAATGAAGTTAGATTTTGAAACATACTAAATCTAATTACAAGCCAGACTTGTGAAGTTCTTTTACAATTTTGTCAGGTCTAAAGGAAAAATAGAAAGATAGAATGTACAGTAGCAGTCCAAAATGATGAAGGGGACAGGTCAAATCTTTACTGTTGATACCTACAACACCAACAGGAACCATGAAATAACTATTGGAACCATGAAATAACCCCCATCCTGGGTTTCCCTTCTGCATGTGCTGCACTTTCCTCCCAATGACACATACTGGCCAATGTTGTCATTTCAAGGGGGAACATTTCTCTCTAGGGAAACCCAATTAAACTAAAACACCATATTTATGTGTATTCTTGGTTCCAAACTCCTAGAGGCGTTATAGCTATGAGAAAACTGCTGCAGTTTTGCTCTGCTATTGAGAACCAGGTGCTCTTCTATCAACCATGAGAACAATCGGTTGATCATGTTGGGTAAAGCAGTTTAACCCAACAAATTATGCACCAACATGATATACTGCACCTGGGGCTTCAATGAAGTGAAAAGATGGTCCACATATCATGTGTCCTTACATGTCTATGGCGACTTTTACAGTTCACTTCACTAACTGACTTATAACTGTTACCTATACTGTCTAGAAAAACTGAGGCCTAATATATATCAAGTTCAGTCAAAGATTCCCCTCACTTACCACACTCCCTTCACCCCAAGGTAGACGTAACCCCAGCATTTGCTGAAACTAGGCTAAGTTCATCATTTCTTTGTGTGAGCTATGTATCCTATTCCTATCTATTATAGCCGACAGTATTTGATCTTTGAGGAATTAAGTGTTGTGCACAAAGTGTGAAGTTGGAGGAACACTGTACGTAGGAGTGGTTTGCTTTTCTCCTACTGGCTTCATTGCAGCTCAAGTGCTGATCCTTTGAAATGGATGCCTGAGTGGAGGGGAGGAAAGAGCAATTTCTTGATTTCTAGGCCCAACCCCGGGGAAAGCTTACCAGGGCCTCATGCTCTGTGGTCTGTGTGATTTTTAAATGCCCCTTGGGATATGTGGATTCTCACAAACCCTTCCAAGAACATGAGCGGTTTTATCATCCCTGCCATTTCTTCTCTTTTAGACGTCAGGAATCTTGGACCACTTCTTGGAGCAGAGAATTGAGTACCTTCCTCAAGTAAACGTTGACCCTCCACAGGTTTCTGCTAGTATCAGTGAGGCTCAACATGACTCATGAAAGTCTTTCAAGCCTGGTATTCTCTAAAGAAGTCTTCATGCCAGTATTCTCCATTGTAGCAGAACAACTCTCATCAATGTGTTCGCACATCTCCTCAATCTGTGCAGCCAGGTTTTCTGCCAGCTTCTCTTCGTGTCTCCATTAAAGTCGACTTCTACAGCACTGGGCAAGTCTGAAAGTACCTCACAGCCTCACCGGTATGCTGATGATGGGCAGATCTTCCACAGTCTGTCTTTTCAGTTTCTTGAAACTGACCCGTGATCTCAGGCCATTGGGAAGCAGCAGTATCTCGAACTTACAAATCTTTCCGAAATTAGACCTAAGCCAAGCTCCACAGAGGGTGGCAGTACTTCATGACACTGATCCACCCACAGAGCTCTGTCCAGTTAACTTGGATCCACCAGCCACAACAAGCCTGGTTGAACACACCAATATTCCATCTGGAATGCAACCGGTAACTGCCATCTCTAATATTTGCTGCATCTTTCCAGTGTTGGGGGAGGGGCTGCATCAGACGAGAGATTCCTAAGATAAAAGTGATTCTCTCCAATAGCGTCCCATGGTCCTTTTTTTCCTACCCTCTTTCCTTTAGTTCAGAACTCTATACATAGTACAAAATAGGGAAGTGTGTTCATGTTAATTTTATGGTTCCACACATCTTTAACTTTTCTCACAGTTAAAAGTACAAAAAGACCCCACTATAGGAATCTTATGTTTGTGTAATAGCCTTTCACCCAGAATACACATCCGTCTGTTGCTTTTCGGCTGAAACACACACACTCCCAGAAAATGGATCCATTTGATTCATGGCGGCTGAAATTCCTAGAAATTAATCCAATCACAATGTACACTTTACTGTCTGTCTCTTTTGCTCTTAGTGCAGTTTTGTAGAGCTACTTGTCTTTGTTAAAGGCATATGCCATTTATTCTCTATGTAGGGTCGAATAGGCCATTCATTCTTCCTATTGGAAGACTAGTAAATCTATATCATGGAATACGAATCGATTTTATTCAAAATAGGCATTTGGTTTAGGTCACGATGTCCTCTTATGAATCAGTATTTTTGAATATTATTGCACGCATCTGTTTTCTGAATATAAGTCTGTTGAGTACATGCAAGCAGCAATACTGCATCGATGTTTGCTGAAAGCTCTTTGACATCCCTTTGAG